>NC_064232.1:3730969-4330969 GCF_023101765.2 Spodoptera frugiperda | reverse complement strand
TCACTCGGGCTTTGAAGACATCCAGGTTATACCCATCAGGAAACACAAACTCCGGCAAGGAGTTCCACTCCCTAGCAGTTCGCACAAGGAAGAGAGTAGTTATAATAAAACGATATTTGTTTTTTCCAGGTATAGTAGTCACCTTCCCAATGGTACTGGTCTTAGTTCTCCTGTGGAGACGAGGATTCTTCTCCAAGTTGAGAGGAGGCAAGCCTGATTATGATGAAGAAGCTGAAGATCTGTAGATAGTTCTAGAAGATTAGACTTAATGGACTCGGGTATGTCCTAAAACTGCGACCAGCCACCGAGAGAAGAAAACTGAAAGCCCCAACTAAAGAGGGATGCCAGAGTTTCTATGAAATCTGGTCCCACCTTCCAATAGCTATGTGCGTTTCATCATTGGATAGGTAATTTTGAGCTGAATAAAAGTTGCTATAGCGTCAAGTTCCAAATCTTAGTCCGTTCAGAGTTATTCTTTATTAAACATGGTAGTTTTATCGGTAGCTAAGCTAGCTATTGGAAGGTGGGACCAAAATGTGCATCCTCCTTTCTTCGCTTGGGGATTATAAATAATTAGTCTTGAGTAAGGACTTTGTTGGGGAAAATAGTGCTGAAGATTGAAGACTGAAGAAGAACGAACACTAATTTTTCATCAGTTATGTTGTGAGTCGTATGTAATGCCATTTTGCGGGGAATTTCAAGAATTGATAACCCAATAGTTAGTTTACCGAACCAACATTTGAATTCGGTATGTCCACGGGTACCTATGTGAAATAGAGATGAATGCATGGGTTTTTAATAAAGTACCTATGTAATGTATGTATGTATGTAACAAAGCAACCCTTTTTGTAAATAGTTTCGGAAAATATATTTGTTAATGAGATTATGAAGATTTTTTGTTTTATTTGCTAAACAATTGGCGATGTAGGACTTATATGGACGCCCTCTGCCCCAAGTAGAAATAAGGACATAGAACATTAACACCAGTATTCATAAACGTTACTATGCGGTCTCATAATGCACGCGAGCGTACAGGCGCACGCGCACGCAGTCAAGTAAGCCAGTCACCAATTAGGTATGTACGCGCATTACTCTTGAACGACTGCATCAAATTGATTAAACCTTAATCGAATGTCCTTCACCGTTTTTTTAAGAGAAAATACTTAATTTGCCTCCTTCCCTGGGTGTGGCGAGAGGTGACTAAACACCACCCCGTTCCTACTCCTGCATAGAGTCGAAGTTGCGGCAACCTGATGGTTTTTAGTCAGTAAGAGTCTGACACTCCCTCTCGGCTGGCCCAAGGCAGGAGAATTCATTGGATGATTGGAGAATAATAATCCATCAATCCCCTTCTTTGGTGGTCTGATGGAATATCTGTCATGATAAGATATTTATAATACTAAAAAAAAAATACGAACATTGGATCGGGTCTACTATTAAAAAATAAAACAAAATTATAACATATTTAGAGCATATCAATTTATTTAAAAAAACAATTGACATAAAAATTCACTCTTTTTATTCAAAGATTTTTTTTTGTAATTATCTATTTACTCTTTTTCTCTATGTCCGATCTGCCGCATGCTTGAGAATACTTGATGGCGGGATAATCTTTATCTATAAACAAGAAGGACCATACTTAATCTGGCCAATTCTGGCCATTTCGCAGCACATAAGAACACAGAACCAAGCTTCGGCACGAATGGGCCGGCTCGGTCGGAGTAAGGGCGGCCGTACAAGGACGGCTTCAAGCAGTTATAACCGACTGCTTGAAGCCGCGACGGCACGATTAACTATAGCCATTCATTCGCTGCCGTACACACGACTGCTCGAGCAGTCGCGAACACTTCAAGCCGTCAACAGCTTCAAGCAGTCGACGTCGACCGCTCGAGCAGTCCGTGTACGGCCGCTCTAAGAGCGTGTCCACGTCACCACGTCACGACGTCGTCAACGTGGAATGATACGGTAACGTGTCACGGTACGTTGACGGGACGTGCAATTTTTTTTTATTTATGGAATAGGTTCAGCGCCTCCCATGTACACCCGCAACACCAGAGGAGCCACAGGTGCGTTGCCGGCGTTTTAAAAAGGAGTATGCTCTTTTCTTGAAGGTTTGAAGGTCATTATTTACGTTAATGTAACGTATTAAATGAACGTCACGGCGCAGAAACGTTACACGTCGCTGTGCCTTGTAAAATTCTGCTACATTCTTCCGACCGCACATTGTTCACACAGTACAGTATTCTGCTGCTGCTATTGTTAAAAAGACATTGACATTGAAGCATTAACTGAGCGAGCTTGAATACCACAAAACCGACGTAAAACAACGCTTGCGTTATGTTTCATGTGTCTTCGAATAGGTTATAAAATAACACTTTTACACGTAAATACATATTTCAAATAGCTAGATGAGGCCGGCATTTCCTATCCGACTAAGTACTCTGAGAAGAAATGCCGAAACAAACTCAGAGGTCATAGTCTCTTTTAAAGTCCAGACAATGAAATAGAGGATAATGTGAGGTATGTACTCGGACTTTTTTATGTGCAACTCCTGTAAGCCAGGATCTACAGTAGATACTACCATGAAAACACCGGAATACTGAAGTCCGGAGCGTCACAGGGACATGAATGACTGTCTTGGATCCCGCAACGAAATAAATCAGAAGATATTAATAGAGGAGAAGAAAAAGAAAACGATAGTTTCTATTTTCCCTTTATTGAACTGAATTGAATGTAGGAGACAGAATGTAAGCCTAAAGGCACAAAAGAGACTGCAAGTCGCCAAGCACCCGGGATATTTTACTTAAGACTAAGTGGGTTCTATGTGTGAGCTGTTATACTTGCTTCCAATAATTGTGAATAATTATAGAAGTTACTTACTACTCATAAGAATGTTTCTCAAAAACTGTAGCGCCATGATTCCTTTTATTTTTTTCCTGTAGCAGGCCAACCTACAAAAATTATTAAAATAAATCAGCTTTTAACTCATAAACAATTTCTTAATACATTAGGTTTAAGTGTGGGAGAGCCATGCTTCAGCACGAATGGGTCGGCTCAATCGGAGTAATATTACAGCCTCACAGAAAACCGACGTGAAACAACTAACAGCAGCGCTGTTTCCTCCCCTTCTCTGTCTCCAATCCCCCACTCCTTAAATCCTAAACAGGCCAACGCAACGCATTTATATCTCCTATGGTTTTCGGGTGTCCATTGGTGGCGCCGATTGCTACCATCAGGTGATCCGTTTGCTCGTTTGTTACCCTATTCTATAAAAAAGGTTATTACTTTTTATGTCCGTTATTGTTAACCATGTGACTGAAGCCGCAGGCGTAAATCTAGCCAAAAGCAGGAGTAGGAACGGGGTGATGTTTAGTCAGTAAGAGTCTGACACTCCTTCTCGCTTCACCCAAGGCGAGAGGTCATTGGAAAATGCGGATTTTGAGCATTTCCCCGTTAAAAGCTATTTTTTATGTTAAGCCGTGGTCGTCCCACTGCAGGGCTAAGGCCTCCCTACTCTCCTTCCACTCCTCTTTGTGCAGAAGAAAAAAAAGAAGCTATAAGACAATATAATGACTCACTGGCTGCGAGTAGGTCCAGCTAACTTCATAACCTGAGCTCTCATGCAGCGGTAGCTGTGAGAATTCCTGAAGTGTTTACATCTGAAATTACATAAAGAAATACATAACAGATTTGTACCGAAATAAAACAATCCAAACCGATGTGAAACAACGCTTGCGTTGTGTTTCGTTGTTGTGAGTGAGGTTACCGGAGGCCCAATTTCCTCCTTCCCAATCTTCCCAACCCCCGATTCCCCAACAACCCTTAAATTCCTAACCCCCAAACGGCCGGCAACGCACTTGTAACGCCTCTGATGTTTTAAGTGTTCATAGGCGGAGGCAATTGCTTACCATCAGGTGATACGTCTGCTCGTTTAAAATAAATAAATTGGCGACATTCGGATTATCCCTAAGGCAAACTAGACAAGTCCCTAGGGCGCCAGGTTATAGAGGGGCGCCGCGAGACGCGCGTGCCCAACTGCACACAGTGTGGCGGCTGGGACAAACAAAATTAAGGGGCGCTGATAAGGTGCTAATAAAAAACAAGTCATCATCATCAGCCTATAAGTGGCCACTGCTGACCAAAGGCCTCTTCTCATACGGAGGTTTGATCACACGCTTGCTCAATCAAAAAACATGTAATACATAAAATATTTCATTTCTGTGAAATGGTTTCATGGAGTTGTAGAAAAAAATAGATTGTAATATTGTATGGTCATCAAGATTAAGAGTGTGTACCGAATATCAGATCGATCTGTCGTCAGGAAGGCGTTTAAATTCCAATTACTAAATAAGGCCCAAACAAACATAAGTTAAATACACAACGTCACGCCTTTTTATTCCCGAAGAGGTAGGCAGAGGTGCTCATTACGGCACGTAATGCCACTATACAATGTACACCCACTTTTCTCCATTTGTGTTATAAGTCCCATGGAATAGAGGGTGAGCCTATTGCCATATACTTGCTCTACTTACCCGTATTGTTTCGAACAGACACATACACTGTTAGTAGCTTTTTCATCTCTGAAACAAAATCACATAAGCAACAAATGGGGATGATGACGGGGTATGAAAATTGAAGGAAAATATTTAAAAGTTACCAAGTTTAAATAAAAACGGTTTAATGTCCAACACGTGAAAGTACAATAAAAATTAACGACATTAGGGATGAGCAACGTCAACATCACGCATTTTATTCCCGAAGTGGAGGCAGAGGTGCACATTATGGCACGTAATGCCACTGAATAGGGTTCCCTCTATCAGGCAAAATTTTAATGCTCCGAAATTTGTTTGGCATAACACACTTGGCAGAATCTTCTTTAAACGAATATACATATGGCATAAAAATCATTTAATATAATTATTGTTTTGCCGAATGTTTGTATGTCCGATTTTCAAGAGCATACTTTTAAGATGGTAGATTTTTTTACGTTTCACATAACGTTTATATAGGAATATTAAGAAGATGGTAGAATATCATTTGGAATAATTTTATTAGGCACAATTATTGTCCTTTTTATAAAGTGTAATCATATTCATAACCTTAAATTAAAATATTGTCTTAAAAAGTCAATATGTTGTATTACAAAAGTTAGTGAAGTGACAGAACCAAATCGCTGCTAAACCGACTGCACGTGGTCTTGTCTGCCCTACCCCTAGAGTGCAATTTAAAATAGCGTAGGCGCGGAGGGGCGAGGCGGCCCGCGGGCTGAGGAGCAGGCGGCTACGAGCGAACGCCGAGCGAAAGCCGTCTGCGACGATTAGCGCACGTGGTACCGCTGGAGCAGTGACATAAACCATGCTTGCTGCATGCTTGCTTGCATGCTGCATGCTTGCTTGCTGCTTGCTTGCTTGCTTGCTTGCATGCTGCATGCTTGCTTGCATGCTGCATGCTTGCTTGCTGCTTGCTTGCTTGCTTGCACGCTGCATGCTTGCTTGCATGCTTGCTTGCTTGCTGCATGCCGCGATAGCTGAATCTTTCAATTATTATCGATATGAAAAGTATGCCAAAAGACGATTCTAACATTGAACTTTCTGAGATATGATGGTTCTACTTTTTAATTTTTATGGCTATAAAATTTACGCCAAAAGACAATTCTGACAGTGAACATTCTGCAATATGACTGTTCTACCTTTCAATTATTATGGGTATCAATTTATGCCTAAAGATGATTCTGACTTACAAAATTATGCGTCTTTAATGTATTACAAATTTTAATGATGGTATACCAAATGATTTTCTGCGAAATTAAGTTTCTGCCATGCGTTGTTATGCAAAATAAAATTATGACCAAAAAATTCTACTAATAAAGGTAGGCCCTCACTGTACAATGTAGGTACCCACTTTTCACAATTTATGTTGGAAGTCGCATGTGAGCCTATTGCCGTATACCGCGCACATTTCCAGACTCTGTGTTACCACTGAGAAATTTTCGAAAAACCGAAACAAGCTCAGTAATAACTTCGCCCGATCTGGGAATCGAACCCGAGACCCCTTGCCCGGCAGTCCCACTTGTAATCACTCGGCCAACGAGGCAGTCAAATTAGGGGCCAGATTAGGAACTAATCTAAGTTCGAAAACACTATTTATGTTTAGAATTCCAACAAAAATTAGATTCTATTTAGTCCGTCAGTTAGGTAATGAGAAAAAAGACACGTATTTTTTGATTCGGCGAGTGAGGAGAGGAGGATGGGAGGCTTCATACTACAAAAACGTTGCCAATATAGTTAGTCCACATTTTAATGTGCCATTTTCTAAGCGCTTATAATCTAACTACACCCGCGCAATCGTGTAATGGTATCTCATTGTACTTGCTTCATGGTTATAAATGAAATATAAATAAAATAGATAACATTACCTTGCAATTTTTGATACTTTTGCAACTAAATCGATCCTGAAATTCAATAAAATATGGTTGTTAAATATTTATTTTCTTAATTATTATGTTATCGGCTCACACACGTAGGTAACTGTTTGACGAGAAACTCGACTAGTTTCAAGCCATGCCAGAGGCTCATACTCATGAACAGCATTCTGCAACACCACGGGACGATTATCGGAATCATGCGCACCGGAAAATGTGCGTGTTTCCAGGCAGAGGGCGTGGTGGGCACGTAACCTCACCATCAACGATTACATCACTACTTACCATCAGGTGGGATGTAGTCAAGCATTAGTTTTTGTCGAATAAAAAAAAAAAAAAAAAAAAACTCGCCAGTAGCAGCGCAAAGGTCGCCACATCGTCTGTCGCGGAATACTGCTCATGAATATGAGCCTCTAACATGGCTCGAAACTAGTCGAGTTCCTCGTCAAACAATTACGTGAGTAAGCCGATAACATAATAATTAATTTAGTATGTGTCACGAAAGTTATAATACATTTTTATTTCTTACTTATGAATACAAATAATAATGTTTGCAGGCTGATCAGAGCCGTACTCGTATTATCACTAGGGCAAACTAAGCAAGTCCCTAGGGCGCCAGGTTACAGAGCGGGCGCCGCGAGACGCACGTGTATAACTGCATGTATAGGAAGAGCGACGACGGCGCCAAAATAAATTAAGGGCGCCCATGAGATGCTTGCCTAGCGCGCTCTCTAGATTGAATCCGCTTCTGCTTGTTAGATACTCACCATCCAAGTTTATATGGCGTTTTCCTTCTGTTAATAGTCGAATATAATCTTTTGAGTCCACGGTCTGAAACATATAAACATGAATGTAGAAAATTGGGAAGATGTAGAAATGATACTGCTGCTGTACGGTCAAATAACGTGTAATATTCGGATCAAAGGTAGATTATACAAAGGAGCGAGGGGTCGTGGGAGAACCATGCATCGCACGGATGGGCCGGCTCGACCGGAGTGATACCACGACCACATAAAAACCCAACGTGAAATAACGCTTGCGTTATGTTTCGTTGTGTGAGTGAGGTTACCGGAGGCCCAATTACTTCCTTCCCAATCTTCCCAATCCTCGATTCCTCAACAACCCTTAAATTCCTAACCCCCAAAGGCTGGCAACGCACTTGTAACGCCTCTGGTGTTTCGGATGTCCATGGGCGGCGGCGATTGCTTACCATCAGGTGATCCGTCTGTTCTGCAACTATGTTTGAGAAGAGATCTCCGCTTAAGTATCGGCCAGGTAAATAAGGTTCATTATACTTACTTTGATGTTCAGTAACTTCTTCATACATTATTTGTTTTAGTCGCCTGCGAAGATTGCTGCAAAATATACTTAGCGTTAGGGGCCGTCTATTAACCCGTCGTACGCTAACGCACTAATATCAAATAATACCCGCAGACGAAAGGTTAATGACGAAACGTAGGATAGCACATTTCTGGTGGAAACGCACTCTTAATAGGTATTATAAAATATAATGTGGGACTCACTTATTTTTGCAATGATCAGTACTGATTGGAATACTGATTCGTGAGCTGCGTGTCAGGATATTATTTTTGACTGAAAAAAAAACATCAGCTTTATCAATATCAGCCTAAAGTGGCCACTGCTGACCAAAGGCCTCTTCTCATACGGAGAAGGTTTGAGCATTTATCACCACGCGTGCTAAAGGCGGGTTGGTATTTTACTAAAAAACCAGTTTATCATGACTTTGCTTTATTTACACTCTTAATGTTTTATATAGGCTACTTATGTGCGGATCTGCGGACGGCGAGTAGGGGTAGCTCGCCGCCCGACCAGATCCAGACCTACGGACTAACTTGCGGTTTTACCGGGACTCCGGCTCAAAAACCAGCAGAAGGAACGGGATGGTTTTTAGCCAGTAAGATTCTGACACTCCTTTTTGCTTCGCCCAAGGTGGTAGAAGTCATTGGATGATTTTCCGCCCTTAAAAAATGCTATTTATGTATGTTATATACTTACAAAACTTCAATGGCAGTTTTATTAAGCTGCGTAGCCGCCTGTCCATGATTTTTCTGTAACAAACATATTATTATTATCTGAAAACATAAATAGAAATGGTTTATACGAAAACCAAGAAATCTTTGTGGTAACTTTCTAATTGGATATTTTCCTAGGTAAAAAAAATATTATTTTGACATTTCAATACAACAAAATTATATTAATTATTATGTTATCGGCTTACTCACGTACTGTTTTGACGAGGAACTCGACTAGTTTCAAGCCATGCTAGAAACAGTACGTGAGTAAGCCGATAACATAATAATTAATTTAGTATGTCTCACGAAAGTTACAATAAAATAACAAAATTATAGGTACTTAATTTATAACGATTATACTTGATTTTTTTAATTTTTCCCTCTAATTTTTGAAAAGTAATGCTATTTGACGTAAATATTTGATGAGATTCCTAATTGCGATCTCCTACAAAATTCATAGAAAAGTATCGTTTTTGTCATTTCCATAAAAGTATTGTATTTGAATGGTCGGAAACTACCGTATTACTTTCGATTTAATACGGAACCTTAACGATTTAACAAGAAACTTAAGCATCTTTATAATAATCATCTAATTACCATCGATTTTAACTTTGACGTTCAAATGTTACTCACGTGGCTACCGAGTCGTCCGCAGTACTATAAGGTGGATCGGTCCAGTCGGAATCATCTTGTGTATGATGACGTATGATGACATCTGTCAATAATTCCAACATAAAAAAAAATCCAGGGCCGTATTATACCTAAGGCAAACTAGACAAGTGCATAGGGCGCCAGGGGCCTTAGTCTGCTATTACAATTGTGTCAGAATGGTCGATCATTGATCAGTGCAAGAGGGATGGAGCTATACAACCTACATAGCTCCATCCCTCTTGCACTGATCAGTGATCGACCATTCTGACACAATTGTAATAGCAGACTAAGGCCCCAGGTTACAAAGGGGCGCCACAAGACGGTCGTGCCCATCTAGTGCCTATATTTAAGTGTGTAAGAGCCATGCTTCAGCACCAATGGGCCGGCTCGACCAGAGGGATACCACGACCTCACCGAAAACCGACGTGAAACAACGCTAACCCCCAAAATGCCGGCAAGGCACTTGTAACGCGTCTAGGGATTGCAATCCGGTCCGGCGGATCCGGTAATCCGACGGATCCGGCGTGTTTTTGGACAAACCGGATCCGGTGAGTAGGCGCCGGATCCGGAGGCGGATCCGGTAAAGCAAAAAATACGCGAACACGATCTGGGAACGTCGCACGCGCGCGACGTAAAAAAGAAATGACTGCGTATGAAGTAGAAGGAGTAAAAGGAAAACACATTTCGCTGATCTACAGTTACTTGATGGCGATTAGGCCAACCAGTGTTGAGGCAGAAAGGGCCTTTTCTGCCGCAGGTTATATTTGTAGTGCCATCAGAAGCAGACTAGGAGACAATACAATAAACACTATTTGTTTTCTTAGATCGTTTTTTCAGGCACAGAAATAATTTTCATTTGAATTTTGCATTGCAAAAAATAAATGCTTCTTGTTTTGTTTCTTAGGATTATGAACTGAAGTTGTTGATTTTATAAGTACAAATTTAAAAGTCTTTTGTTATATAACTGTGTAGATTATTAATAAGAGTTTAATAGTATTATTATAACTTAAGTACTTTCAGATACTTACATAAATAGGTACAGCAATAAGTGAGAGTCAGACTGATTACTTTATTATTAAAAATAGTTTAATAATTTTAAATTTGATTTAGTACCAATAGTACCAAAAATTACAATTAATACCAAAAAATATAATTAAAAGTGATTTTATTTAGGCTAAATACTAGGCCCTAAGTAACTTTAAAATCCGGCCGGATCCGGACGGATCCGGCCGGATTAGCATCAATCCGGTGAAATCCGGCCGGATTGAAAATGATACCGGATTGCAATCCCTAAACGCGTCTGCTGTTTTAAGTGTCCATGGGCGGTGGCGTTTGCTTATCATCATGATATGACCGTGATACGTCTGCACGTTTACCGGCTTGTGTTCCATAAAAAAAATTAAAGTGACGGCAGCGATAAAAAAAAGTTATGGGCCGGTACCTTAAGGTGGTTGCCTAAGGCGCTCTCTAGGTTTAATGCGTTTCTGATAAAATTGATTAGTATTAAAAAAATATATATATTTTGTTATCGGCTTGCTCTAGTAACTGTTTGACGAGGAACTCGACTACTTTCCAGCCATAGACGCGATTTCAAATCACACGTCGCGGCGATTGTCGCGCTGTTCCTCGTGAAACAGTTATGTAAGTAAGCCGATAACATAGTAATTGATTAGTATTAGGTAATACCTGATTCCTGATTCAGTACGGCGAGACTACGAGACCGTCCTTTTAGCCTAGAGCTGAAACAAAAAACACCAATTAAGCTATCTATAATGGAGGTAGCTGTGGACAAAATAGATTATAATATTGTATGGTCATCAAAATTAAAAGCGTGTACCAAATATCAGATCGATCTGTCGTCAGGAAAGGGGGATAAAATTACAGTTACGAAATCTGACCCAAAGAAACGAGGCAAGCTAAATAAAACTGTTTTTAAAATCCAAAATATGTTTCTAAATCATAGGTTCAAAAAGCGTATGCCCGGTTCGGGAATTTACCCTAAGAACACCTTTTTTTCTCTCTCTTTATTTATTTAAAAGGGCTTTTACGCATAGCGCATGTCAGTTCCATCGTAACCTAATCTATTATAAACATATTACAAGATATGGGCCTTGAAATTGAACAAAGCTTTTGCCTTGTCCCCATTTAGTTGGGACAAAATGTTGTGGAACATACCTACAACAGTAAGAACACCTTGCATTTGAGTAATAGCCATAGTAACAGCACTTTATATTTACAAGTGACTTGACAAACGATGAAGGAAAACATCATGAGGAAACCTGGGCTTATAATTTTTAAATTATAAGTTTGAAATCGCCAACCCGCATAAGCAAGCGTGGTGATTAATGCCTTTTGTTTGACATGGGGTTTGAACCCCGTGTCAAACAAACATGTTTTTTGTGGAATAGGTAACAAACAAGCAGACGAGTCACCTTATGGTAAGCGATCAGCGCCTACAATGGACACCCGCAAGACCAGAGGAGTCACAGGTGCGTTGCCGGCTGTATTAATAAGGACTACGGTCTTTTCTCGAGGGTTTGAAGATCGAAAAGAAGACGTGATAAGAGGCTTTGGTCAGCAGTGACCACTTATAGGCTGATGATGATGATGATATTTATAAGTATAAATATCCTGAAAAACACTCACTTGGATCTAATAATTACAGGGACTTCAGAATTCTTGCGTAACGCCATATTTGCTATTTCTGTTGAGATCCCAAGCTCTGAAACATTTATTTCAGTCAGTTTATAGATAAATAGATTTATATTGAATGGTCATCAAGTTTAAGCATGCTTTTCCATCAGAGATGTGCTATGCTACGTTACTGCGTTTGGTTTCCACCAATCATATTCATTGGTACACATAGCTTAATACTGGTGGAAACGGACTCAGCTAATCTATGTTTTTATATGGACAGATGCGTGCTATGGATGAATGGTTTCCCTACTACCCGTACATCGAATACTCGAGCTGCGCATCTTCCTCGTGCAACTACTTTGACGCGGCGAATCTTTATAGCACATCTTACTCACACATCTATATAGCTTAATATCGGCGGAAACGGTCACATAGTTTTACAGTTTAGCTATTACACCTTCGCAGTTTAGCTACATAACACATATTATCTGGTGCAAAAGCATTCTAAAACTGTGTACCTACCAAATATCTGATCGATCTGTCGTCAGGAAGGGGGTGAAATTCTAATTACTACCTAAATTCGACTCGAACGGGCAAACCAATGGGGCAAGCTGAGTAAAACAGTTTAATAAAAACTCACCAGCTATACGAAGATCACTGCAAATGGGTTGGGTTTTCTGTAAATTAACAAAATCTTTACATTTTTTTTTATAGGGAAAATGATCCAATGACTTCTCCCGCTTGTGTGCATGTTTGTTACTCAAACACGTCAAAACGGCTGAAGGGATCGGCATGATATTTGGAACAGGGGTAGACTATGGTCTGAAATAACACATAGGCTTTTTATCCCACGGGAACGCGGGCGAAGCCGCTGGCAGAAGCTAGTTTTGATATTGGAATATCTCCAATATCATAACTCCTACCTGATAAATGTGATAATAATTAATTATCCCCGATCTTATATTTTATGTTTGTTAATTTCTAGGCATTTGGTTATTACCCTAAGAGCGTCGTGTTATCTACCGATACCTGACGTTAGCGGAGATTTGACTTTCACCATTTTAATCTTGGCAGTTAAAGTGTTAATAGGTATAACTGCTTAAAAGCGTTAAAATTGGAACAGGGGTGGGCTATATGGCCTGAAATAACACAGGCTTCTTTCTTATATCGCAGACGAAGTCGCTGGCAGAAGGTAGTATAGTAAGAACTACTCACAGCAGGTTCATAGTGCTCCTTTCTCCTACGATGATGTCGTTTCGGTGGAGTTATGGGTTTAGCCCTGTTATGAACGGATAAATTTTATAATAACTATCGTGAGACATACTAAATTAACTAAAAAATCACGGTTTACTCGCAGCGCCGTCGCCGTGTCTGCGCACGGTGCTCATGATGAAGAGTGACTCTACACTAGTAGAACTTTTCTCCATTCATTCCATAAAAGTGGCCGGCACTAGCAGATAATTATCCTTTAACCGATTTTTATTGGGAGTCACAAGTCTTAATTTACGTGAGTAAACCCTGATTTTTTAAGTTGATTGAGTATATTCTCCTTTTTATGTGTGTGAAAAAATAAGAGTGAGATTTTGAGTGGACATTTATAAAAATGTACATAAGTATTTACATGACAGTCTTGTTAGTAATTTTGTTTCAAAGGCATCCAGAGCCGTACTCGTATTATCACTAAGGCAAATTAGGCAAGTGCCTAGGGCGCCAGGTTACAGAGGGGCGCCAGGTTACAGAGGGGCGCCGCGAGCCGCGACAAGTGCCTAAGGCGCCAGAAAGGCGCCGCGACACCGCGTGTATCCAATTACCCCACAGACGCTCACGTCTAAAAAATTAAGGGCACCTATGTGGTGCTTGTTTAGGGCGCTCTCTACGATTAACACTTACTTCTAGACATGGTATATGACCCAGTACCCTTGTTTTATTCGAGCTAGCCCATTAGAGCGAACGCGCTCTCGTTTTGATTACTTTAAACGTAAAGCAAAGAATACTGTAATTAGTTTAAAACTCACGTGCAGTTGGGAACAGCACAGTTGAGCTGCCTTAACAACTCTTGGGTGACATCTGTAGTGGTTCCCATTTCTAAAACAATACAATAAGATACAAAAAATAAACCGACTTCACTAAAAAAGTTAAAAATAACTTTAATTTCGGAAGTCGGTGTTTCTCGGTATTATTTGTTTGTTACACCGACTTCCGAAATTAAAGTTATTTTTAACTTTTTTTAGTGAAGTCGGTTTATTTTTTTGTAAAAAGTATTTTATTTCACACTTTTTAGTTGCGATACTCAGTATCGCAACTAAAAATGTCGGTTAAAATTCTGTATCTCAATAACTACTTTGTTTATTTGTATTGTCACAGTCACTTAATTAACTTTATTGTGATTTCTATGTGAGTATGAAGTTCCATTGGCCATTTCTGGTCTTCTTCATCAGTTCCACCTCTTCAAAGGTTACTTTTTGACTGTAAATGCTTCAATTCTAGATGAATATACCAAAATCACTATATAGTTCCCTATAATATTTGAGGAGTTCCCTCGATTTCTCTAAGATCCCATCATTAGATCCTAACTTGGTGACAATGGGACCACCTCAGAACTATCTACTTTCGAACAAAAAAAGAATTTTGAAAATCCGTCGACAATTGACGGAGTATTCGATGAACAAACATACAAAAAAAAAAAAAAAAAAAACATACAAACAGCCGAACATAGTACCTCCTCCTTTTGTGAAGTCGGTAAAAACAAAATAAGATATACATACATACATATCGTCCCGCCTTTAATCCCCGAAGGGGTAGGCACATTATGGCATTTTCACAATTCATCTTGTAAGTCCCTAATAGGTGATGACCCCATTGTCATATACCGGGCACATTTCCAGAGTCCTTGCTACTACTGAGAAATTTTTGAAAATCCAAAAAAGCCCAGTAATACTTCGCCCGACTCGGGAATCGAACCCGAGACCCTTGCCCGGCAGTCGCACTAGCAACCACTCGGCTAAAGAAGCAGTATATGTATACAAAATAAGATATATCACAAAATAAACAAAATAATCTTAATCTAACATCTTTCCGAGGATTTTCCTTCAATAGCAAGGAGGTTCTCAATTTGACCCGTATGTATGTAAGTATATATGTTTATGCGTGATTATCTCGTGTTTGGCTGAAACGATTTTGATACGGTTTTTAGACTTCACATCAACAGTCTATAAGTGGCCAATGCTGACTAAAGGCCTCTTCTCGCATGGAGAACGAATGAGCATCAATCACGCTTGCTCAATGCAGGTAAAAAACATAAATAAAAAATATACCTGTACTACACTTCTGCATTGGACATGGGACAACTGGCTGCACACAGAAACAGTTCTAAAACAGATTGAAATAAAGTCGAGAATGGATTGCCAACTAAAATTAAATTGTTGTAATTTAAAAGTTCAGTTATATTCACAGAGATGGCGTTGTCATCAAGTAGTTCTTTAGTATCAGTATACATATTCTTACCTCTTCATGTACTTTTCTTTCACCATATAAAGGATCCATGGTCATCGCGGCTTGGCTGAAAAATATAATTTTCCATTTTAAACTTGCGGCTTTCTGACCAACGTCAACGATTTGAATTTTGGAGCGCAGCGTGCAATTCCTTACATACAAACCTAAATACTAATTTGTTTTATTCATTCATTAATACCTGGTCTTCTTAGATTTTTTCTCCTCTACATCATCAGACAAGGTGGTGATGGAACCAGCAAGTCGAGCTAGTTCGATGACTCCATCTCTGCTCCCATCTAGTCTCCTCTCCTGGGCTTTTATTCTGTCTCGTCTGTGGGAGATTTTAAGGTATTATTATTAATAATTTATTATGGTAGTACACTGCCGGACTAGTCTCCTCAAAATAGATGCTTTGCCACCTCCTCTACGTGCTAGGTGGGGCGCGTGAGGGAACGAATCTCCTCACGCCCCAGCCGTCGCGAGAGACACTCCGGGCGTCGAGGATCGCGCGACGATCTCCAGTCACCGTAAGTGCGGGTCTGGGGACGGCGAGTAGGGGTAGCTCGCCGCCCGACCAGAACCGGACCCACCCAGGGCGGTTTATAAGGGAGTGCTGCTGCCTGATTTATGTAAAATGTGCAGTCTATTAATCAACTCTTATGACATCCACGAGAAGATTCGGATCACCTGATAGTAAGCAATCGCCGCCACCCATAGACACCCAAATTACTATTTCGGAGTTAGGAATTTAAGGGGTAGGAATCGGGTATTGGGAAAATTGGGAAAGGGGTAATTGGGCCCCTGGTAATCTAATGGTGCTCCCACACAGCGGTTATATAACGTTATACAACATTGTGTAACAATAACATTTGTGTTTAAACAAATTATAACAGTGGTTGTAGAGTATGTTACATGCTGTTATAAATGTTACACAATGTTGTATAACGTTATATAACTGCTGTGTGGGAGCACCATAACTCACACAACGCAAGCGCTGTTTCTCATCAGTTTTCTTTGAGGCCGTGGTATCACTCCGGTCGAGTCGGCCCATTCATACCAAAGCTTAGCTCTCCCACATTTATGTGTGAGTTGTAGAAATGGTAACACATACTACTATAACCACAAGACAATCAGCCTGTTCTCGTCCACTGCTGGACATAGGCCTCTCCAATGGCACGCCAATGAGCTCGATCTTCAGCTCTACGCATCCAACAAGACAACCGATCATATTTTATTATAAGAAGCCACCCATTGAAGACTAACTCGACTGCACGGTTGGTGCGGTGGCTGGGCAACTGGCTGCCGTGTGTAGGGCAACGATTAAAAAAAGAAACCTCTGAGGTCCAAAAAGTATGCTTTCTTCTGCATCTCACCTTTTGGATTTAGACGTGGTTCTTCTCCCCCTACCACCATGCGTGGTTTTAGTCTTACGAGCAGTGGAGCACCCCTGGAAGATCCTCTGCGCACAGTCGTAGCAGAATATAACACCTTTAAATACTTCTGCGTTGGACAGGTCAGTCTCACTGCACACATCTAGTTGGAATGTGAGAATTTTGAATAACGTATAATGACATTGAATAACTCTGAACGGACGGAACGAAGATTTGGAACTTGGCACCATAGTAACTTTTATTCAGCTCAAAATTACCTATCCGATGAAGTAACACACATAGCTATTGGAAGTGGGACCAAGTTTCATAGAAACTCTGGCATCCTCCTTTAGGGTAAAGGGAGCGAGAAATGTTGCACTTTTAGTTGTTATTCTTGTCATAGGGAAGACTAGATACGGATTAAACCTAGAGATCGCCCTAGGCAAGCACCTCACAGGCGCCCCAATTTTGTTTGTCTCCGCCGTCACTCTATGGGCAGTTGGGTACGGGCATCTCGCGGCGCCCCTCTGTAACCTGTACCTCTACCATGGGTTTGAAGCAATAGTATTTGTCGGTAGTCGCTAGCGACGACGTACATTTTTTGTATGTGAAATTTTCCCGGGTCGGGCAAAATATTACTGAGCTTTTTTCGGTTTTCGAAAATTTCTCAATAGTAGCACGGATTCTGGAACTGTGCCCAGTATATGGCAATAGGCTTACCCCCTATTACATGGGAGTTATAACAGAAGTGGTGAAAAGTGGGTGTACATTGTATAGCGGCATTACGTGCCGCAATGTCTGCCTACTCCTTCGGGGATAAAAGGCGTGACAATACGATGAAATTTTACAACGCCTCTACCGGTCACCGGTGGAACTAAGCGACTATCGACAAATACTATTGCTTCAAACTGCTTCAACAGGTACTGGCGCCCTAAGCACCTATTAGGGGCAATACGGCCCTGGTTTTATGACAGAAGAATTCTTACAGCATTTATGGCACTTCTTGTGGTAGCTGTATCCTTCACGTATGACCATCCTCTCTTCCCTGCAAAGGGGACTCTGGCAGTGCTCACATACTTCACAACTGTAGCAAAGATAAAGAGAATTAATTTAACGTTGAACTTAATTATAGCAAACCTTCAAGAAAATAGCATACTCGTTTTTAAAAGGCCGGCAACACATCTGTTACTCCTCTAGTATTGCGGATGTCCATGGACGACGCTGATCGCTTACCATCAGGTGACTTGTGTGCTACCGATTTCATATAAAAAAATTGTAATTTGAGATCGTAATCTAACCTTGTTTAAAATTTCATCCCGATCCCTTTAGCCGTTTTGCCGTGATTGAGTAACAAACACACAAATTTTCGCTTTTATAAGTATTTAGTAAGACAGTAAGATGATGTGATTCATGTGGGTAAAATATTTTATTCCTTAAAGCACGAGAGCTCAGAATCAAACCACTGTTTTTTTTTTATGAAACAAGCCGGTAATTGAGCAGACGTACTTCGCCCATGGACACTTGTAACACCTCTGGTGTTTCAAGTGTGCGTTGCCGGCTTTTTGGGAGTTAGGAATTTAAGGGTTGTTGTTCGGGAATCGGGGATGGGGAAGATTGGGAAGGGGAGAATTGGCCCTCCGGTAACCTCACTCACACAACGAAACACAACGCTAGCGTTGTTTCACGTCGGTTTTCTGTGAGGCCGTGGTATCACTCCGATCGAGCTGGCCCATTCGTGCCGAAGCATGGCTCTCCCACACTTAAACACCACTGACAAACGGTGAAGGAAAACATCATGAGGAAGCCTGGGGTTATAATCTATATCTATATCTATATCTATACATATAATAAATCTGTAGAAGGGTCAATTCTGGGTCTGTACATTGAAAATATTGAAAAAATAAATAGCAGGGGGTGTTACTGGATCGATACCAAACCCAAATATGTGATTAAAAAAATTTTTGTCTGTCTGTCTGTCTGTATGTTCAGGCATCACGTGAAAACTAACGGTTCGATTTCGATGAAACTTGGTATAATTATACCTTACTATCCTGGGCATAAAATAGGATACATTTTATCCTTGAAAAATACGTAGAAAAAATCTTTATTTTTCAGTTTTATTCTACAGAACGCGAGCTCAACAGCAGTAGCTCAATAGAGGGATCTCCTTAATTATTATGGGCCTCGCCGTATTTGGGTCTAATCAATAGATATTTATAAGATGTCATTGTCAGAGTTACTCAAAATGGAGAAATAAAACTTCCACGCGAGACCGACATCCGCGCGGACGGAGTCGCGGGCGGAAGCTAGTTTCTAATAAGTTTGAAATCGCCACCCGCATTGAGCAAGCGTGATGATTAATGCTGAAACCTTCTCCGTGTGAGAAGAGGCCTTTGGTCAGCAGTGGCCATTTAAGGGTTCTTTTCCACCAGAGATGTGCTAGTCTAGGGTGCTGTGGATGCGTTTAGCTTCCACCAATCATATTCATTGGTACCTACATATTATTATAGCTCAGCGGACTGTTTTTTATATGGAAAGCGTGCTATGGATGGCTTCTCTACTATCGATACATCGCGTAGTAACAGTAGAAACGGTCACATAGTTTCACAGTTTAGCTATTAAATCTTCGTAGCATAACAACATAGCATATCTCTGGTGGAAAACCACCCCCAGGCTGTTGATATGATATACAAAAGTGGGTTAGTATATAGGTTACTCACGCCATTATACATTTTACAATTTTTTTTCAAGAATTTTCTAATTTTTCAGTGCTATACGGAGAATTTTGTATTTTTTTATTAAATAATTTGTTTGTATTTTATTTCATAGATGTTCACATCACATCATACGTTTTTGTATTGACTTTTGCCTGTCATGGGTTTGGTAAAAGTCAGTTGTCAGTTTTAGAAATAAAATAAAATTTAAGGTTTGTGTGTAAAGGTCTACGAAATAAGTTTCGTTTCATTTAAAATGCCGTACATATATTATGGCAAAGACGTTAAAAAATCTTGAAAAATGGCTTCTCATTGAGCTTCGAGCTCTATCGAAACCAGTTGGTCAGCAGCTCGCTTTGTATTGATATTTTTTTATATTAAATGGGCCGACGTTTGGCCGCTATCTCGCCTGATGGTAAGTGATGATGCGGCCTACGATGGAGCACGTCTGCCAATAAGCAACCTATTCACTCGGGCTTTGAAGACACCCAAGTTATACCCATCAGGAAACACAGACTCCGGCAAGGAGTTCCACTCCCTAGCAGTTCGCACAAGGAAGCTTGAAGCGAAGCGCTTCGTGCGTGTGGGTGGGATTTCCACCATGAAACGGTGACGCCTCGCCGATTGTCTTGTGGTTCGATGATGGAAAGGACTAGGAGGAATCAAGTTGTGCAATTCCCCCGCACACTCTCCGAAATGTATCCGGTAAAAAACGGAAAGGCTTGCGACCTTGCGCCTGTGTTCAAGGCTTTCTTTCCACACATTCGACGGTCAGTTTATACTGGTTATACATAGCTCGATGCATGGAGCTATACAAGACCAGTTTATCATGGTCTCGCTTTGTATAATCTTTCTGCACAATCGACGGTCAGTTTATACTGGTGGAGTATAACTTGATGCCATGTTTACTTCCCCGGTCGAGGACATTCGATTTGCTAAGGCAGAGTGTACGGGTCGGAGGGATCAGGCTGTGGATCATTCCTTGACGTACCCATGATTTTGTCGGAGAGCAAGTGGACTGTATGTGACTGTATGTTGATGAGAGGAGAAATAACTCTTGTACTGATTTTACTTAATACTTTAATAGTGATTTTCCATAGGTACAAATGATGTTAACACCGTAGTGGAATGACTAACGCGACTACTTAATCTACATTAACACACTCTGACGATACATTTACAATACGTACAAGGATCATTACGACACTTACATAATGAGATTCATTGACACACTAAGGATGTCTCGGAAGGAGTCGTCCTTGTATAGGCGGGCCGCTCAAACAAGATCATTCCTGTCCTGGGCTCACGTCGTGGGCGTTCTGCGATGGAAACAAGTTCGTGCAAACCCAGGAGCATGTTTAAACCAGACAGCGGCGGCGCGGAACAAAGGATCGCCGCCGTTCACCTTTGATATACGTGTTTAAACATGCTTTTTAACAGGAACGATCAGGTTTGTTACATGTCGCGGGCGGCTCGCCACCTTACATTGCTGTCGTGCACATTTCTCCCGCCGTCGCCATCAGGCGACTCCTTGGTGGGCACGACAATGCGCTCCGCTGGTCTTCGGAGTCCGAGTCTTCTGGTCACTTGTACCTCTCCATCTGCGTTTGGTAGCACCTTTTTTTTTTTTTTTTGAGTGTGGAAAATCATCCAATGTCTTCTCCAACCTTGCCACCTTGGGCGAGGCGAGGGGGAGTGTCAGACTTTTACTGACTAAAAACCACCCCGGTAATCCCGCTAGGTATTCCGCAACTTCGGATCAGGCATCTTGTACTTAGCACTGATAAGGAACTATCGCCGGGCGTCGCTTTATTATCCTGCTTGGCGGCTATCACTCTTGATTCCTTGGCGCGATGTTCGTTCTTATCTAGGCGTTCTAGGGTGCCTAGATGAGACTTCGGCATTGTAGGTGCTTCTTGTTTCTTTTTCTTGAAGTTTCTACCGGGCAAACGTCGACTCTTCATTTCTAGGGTACCTAAGGTTTGCTGTTCTAGGTCCTCACTAGGTATCCTAGGTCCTAAACATACTGGTTCTTCTTTGACTGTAATGTGGCCGCAGAATGTACTTGTAACTTTATTTACTGTGTACTGACATCCATGTAATACCCAACCGAGTTTTGTGTACGATGCTACCGGTTGGTCGCGCGCACCTGTCCGTGTCTTCGTGGCTACCAATAAATGCCAGTTGTCTTGACCAATCAAAATCATCGGTCGCGCGCGATCATAAACGACACTGATTCGTATGTGACGACATACGAAGCAGTCTCGTTTACAAATGACACGGGGTTCAAACCCCATGTCAAACAAAAGGCATTAATCACCACGCTTGCTCATGCGGGTTGGCGTAAGTAAGCCGATAACAAAATAATTAATTTAATACTAATCAATTGTATCAGAGGCGGATCAAATCTAGAGAGCGCCTTAGGCAACCACCTTATGGGCGCCCTTACCTTTTTTGTCGCCGCCGTTACTTCATAGGCAATCAATGAGCACGCGCGTCAAATTCTATTTTTTTTTTTTTTATTGTTAAATGGGCCGACGTTTGGCCGCTATCTCACCTGATGGTAAGTGATGATGGGGCCTACGATGGAGCACGTCTGCCCATAAGCAACCTATTCACTCGGGCTTTGAAGACACCCTGGTTATACCCATCAGGAAACACAGACTCCGGCAAGGAGTTCCACTCCCTAGCAGTTCGCACAAGGAAGCTTGAAGCGAAGCGCTTCGTGCGTGTGGGTGGGATATCCACCATGAATCGGTGACACCTCGCCGATAATTAATTAATTAGTCAAATTCCATTTAGAAAAGTATTTTTTATCGAAATGTCAAAAACGTTACTTTTCTATGAATCTTGTAGATCGCAACTTATGACGTCATATTTTTTTGCGTCAAATAGCATACATATTCTAAAATTGGTTAGAAAAATTAAATAAATAATTCTATCGTCAAATTAATTAATGAAAGTACGATTATTTTAGGATATTTTATTGTATTGAAATGTCAAAATAATTTATTTTTGACCTAGGAAACTACCCAATAGGCTACTTTCCTACTAGTCAAATTCAATACGGTACTTTTTTTGAAACATCAAAAACGGTATTGTCTACGAAATAGTGCGTTATTAGATTTTTTAGATTTTTACGTCAAATAGCAGAATTGTTTCTAGAAAATTATTAAGAAATAATTGTTAAGTAGATCGTTAAATCTGTGGAAGAAAGTGTGATTATTATTTAATATTTTATTGTATTGAAAAGTCAGTCCATAGTTTGTTTCGTAGAAACAAAAAAATAAATAAAATAGTTTAAGTTAATAAGTTTACAACAAGTAAATTACAAGTTACTTAAATAAGTAGTAATTTACTCAAGTTTAGGACAACCTATTTTATGTGTTTTTTTTATTTTTGAGGGAGGAAAAGAGGCAAGATGAGAGGGAGTTTCAGACTCTTATTGACTAAAAACCACCTCGTTCCTACTCCTGCCTGTCGAGCTGGAGCCCCGGTAAACCCGCTAGGTAGTCCGCAGCTAACCTATTTTATATGTCACAGTACTGTTAGATCTAGTGAATAAAAAATAGGCTCTATAACATTGAGCCGTGCAACATTTAGTATATTCAAACTATTGAAAAAAAAAGCGAAAACAGTTTATAGTTAACGCTTGTTAGGCCGCATTAAAGAAATTGATTTACAATTAACTTTTAGATAATTAGAATAAAGCTATAATAATTTACATAAAATTATAAATTAATGTAGCATGCAATAAAATCACCTCTTTCAAATCATTATAGCCATGGCATAATAAAACGCGCGTCTCGATAAAAAAAATGTACCATATATTAAAAAAATTGTCTTGTTTTGGCGGACTTTGAGTAAAAAACATTTCTGTTTTGTGTTAAATGTTTTTTAATAAGATAATAAGAGAAAATAAGACAATTATGAATTAAGAAGTAAAATAAGTTAAATGTAAATTAGTAATTACTTCATTGGCACTCAATGAGCACGCGCGTCAAATTCAAATTAATTAATTAGTCAAATTCCATTTAGTAAAAGTATTTTTTATCGAAATGTCAAAAACGTTACTTTTCTATGAATTTTGTAGGAGATCGCAACTTATGACGTCATATTTTTTTGCGTCAAATAGCATACTTACTTCTCTAAAATTGGCTAGAAAAATTAAATAAATAAGTATATCGTCAAATTAATGAATGAAAGTACGATTATTTTGGGATATTTTATTGTATTGAAATGTCAAAATAATTTATTTTTGACCTATGAAACTACCCAATTAATCCTTAATAGGCTAGTTTCCTACTAGTCAAATTCAATACTTTTTTCGAAACGTCAAAAACGATATTTTGTATGAAATAGTGCGTTATTAGATTTATTAAATTTTTACGTCAAATAGCAGAATTGTTTCTAGAAAATTAACAAAAATTATTAAGAAATAATTGTTAAGTAGATCGTTAAATCTGTGGAAGAAAGTGTGATTATTATTTAATATTTTATTGTATTGAAAAGCCAGTCCATAGTTTGTTTCGTAGAAACAAAAAAATAAATAAAATAGTTTAAGTTAATAAGTTTACAACAAGTAAATTACAAGTGCATACAATAACTAAATCTATTGTTAAATCTACTGTTAACAATGCTAGTGTGTTCACAGACTCAATGGGAGCAGGTTTTGGGTCACTTATTTCAAATTGCCTTAATCCTAACAATAAAGTAACTAATTACTGTTATGATAATATAACATTTTGCCAAATGATACAAAGAATAAAACAAAACTGTATCACAAAAAATCAACCCGTTGTGTTATTGATGGGCGATAGTACAAGGGTAAAAAAGCGGGACATCGTGGATGGTATCAACACCTTACTAGATTTAGATGTGGGACTGAGAACAATATGTGCCTTCCCATATTCTGACACTTTGTCAGAATCAGAAAATAAAAATATATATTATCTAAATAAAATAATTTCTATGATGACATGTTGTCATAAGGACAAATTAATATTTTTTGACACTAACAAATTTGTTAGTGGTTTTCATTTGAACAAGGAATACATGTTTATTCCAAGAAAATGTAAAGTTTTACTTGCTAGTCTGCTAGCAAATATTATTAATTTAGTTTTTAATAATTTAAGTGACAAATCTATATTATATAGACATTCTAATAATATAGAGATAAAATGTACATATAATGGTACGAAGGAGACTCACAATTTGTTGACAAATGTGGGTAATACTCCGGATAACTGTTTAAACTAATGTCTGAGACAACAGAAGATAACCAAGTTTCATGCATTGCTAAGGTATCTTCTGGCAGTATATTTAACTCTAAAGCCAAAATAGTACATAAGAATAAACAAAATAACTTGTTGACATTGTTTAGTCAAAATATGCAGGGTTTCTCATCAAAATCTTTAGAGATTGAACTGTTTTTAGAAAAATTTAAATATGATATTGTTTGTGTAACGGAACATTGGTTGAAAGGCTATCAAGTAGAATCTATAAATTTTAAAAACTATTGTGTTGGTAACTATTTTAGCCGTCAAATAATGATACATGGTGGTAGCATGATTTTAATAAAAAAATCAGTAAAATATAAGGAAAGACATGACATTGCATCACTTTCGATAGAGCATACAATAGAGTTGTCCTGTGTTGAGCTGGATAGGCATATTGTGGTATGTGTTTATAGACCTCCTAATTTACAGAACCTTAATACTTTTAGCTCAGTAATGGAAGACGTATTGAGGAAAACGTGTTCCAATAGTAAATGTACCATAGTATGTGGCGATTTTAATATTGATCTCTTGGAGAACGGCTCAAATAGTACTAATTTATTAAGTCTCTTCAAATGTTTTGATTTGTCTAATATTTTTCTTGAGCCCACCCGAGTAACATCCACTTCGGCGACGTGTATCGATAATATTTTTTGTAACTGTGATTATTTTAATAAAGACATTGTCAATAAATTACCTTCAGATCACAGTGGGCTAACAGTAAATTTTAATACTATTACAACTGTACCAAAAAGAGAAATTATATTTAGGCAAATTACAGATAAAAAAATTGAGTCGTTGAACCAGAATTTACAAAATGAATTATGCGACCAAATACATGATAGTGAATACCCGTGTGAGATTTATGCCAACTTATTGTCCATTGTTAAAACACAATTTGATAAAATATTCCCTTTAAAACGTAAAAACATTAAAAGTAAATTTATATTTTGTGACTGGGCTACACCAGGTATTCGTATAAGTAGGGAAAAGTTATTTGAGTTATATGGTATGAGACAATTTAATAATAGTGAGGATTTTCGCAGTCATGTATCAAGGTATTCTAAAATATTTAAAACGGTTTGTAAGCATGCTAAATCTCTGTACATTAGCAGTAAAATTAGAACCGCGGATAACAAAATAAAAACTACCTGGAACATAATTAATAGCGAGACAGGTAGAAATAAACAACGTAATTCTGAATTTAATTTAAATACCGAAAATGGACGCATTTGTACAGATATAAAAGTTGCCCAGGAATTCGAAACTTTTTTTAAAAATATTCCACTTAAAACTACGGAAGCCTTGAAATCATCTCCAACACTATCTATAGATATTCTTAAAAAGAATGTCGAGAAATGCTCAATAGATTTTCGATTTCAACACACAAACCCCCAAACAGTGATAAAAGCGTTCAAAGATATTCAAGTTAAGTCAACTGAAGATCTCTGGGGAATGTCGGTTAGGGTGTGTAAGTCTTTTATAGAGACTATAGCACCTTACTTAGCTTTAATTTTTAATAAAAGTGTAGATCAAGGAATCTTCCCAGACTTAATGAAACATAGTAAAGTTGTTCCATTGTTTAAATCCGGTGATAGTGCGGAGCCCAATAACTATAGGCCGGTTTCTATCTTACCAGTGCTCAGTAAAGTGTTTGAAAAACTGATGCTTACTCAAATGCTGCATCACTTCAACACAAACTCTATCTTTCACAATCAACAATACGGGTTCACCAAGGGACGCTGTACAACTGACGCTGGAGTGGCTCTAATTAGGCGGGTGTTCGCTTCGTGGGAAGACGCACAGGATGCTATCGGAATATTTTGTGATCTTTCGAAGGCATTTGACTGCGTTGAACACGAGACTCTATTGCTGAAGCTGGAACATTATGGTATTCGGGGTATATCACTAAATCTATTGAAGTCGTACCTTCGGGATAGGCAACTTAAAGTACAAGTAAATAAAGTAAACTCACCGGGTGCTAGCATGTCTATGGGCGTACCGCAGGGTTCAATACTAGGCCCATTCCTATTTTTGGCATATATAAACGACTTGCCCCATTTATTTCAGAATGAACCTCAGATGGTATTATTTGCTGATGACACATCATTAGTTTTTAAAATAAATAGACGAAAAAATAATTATGACGACGTAAATAATGCTCTAATGAAGGTTCAAAATTGGTTTACATCAAATAACCTAGTATTAAATGATAAAAAGACAAAATGTATTAGATTTGTTTTGCCAAATGTTAAGACTAACCAATGCGATGTATTATTAAATAGTCAGAAATTAGAATTTGTAAAACAGACTACTTTCCTAGGAATCACTGTAGATGACAAATTGCAATGGGGTCCTCACATTACATCGCTAGCGGGACGATTGAGCTCTGCAGCTTATGCTATCTGGAAGATCAGACAGCTAACTGACATAGACACGGCAAGACTAGTATATTTCAGTTACTTCCATAGCATCATGTCGTATGGTATTTTGCTGTGGGGACAGGCTGCTGATGTTGAGTCTATCTTTATCCTACAAAAGCGCGCCGTCAGAGCTATTTGGGTCAAACACAAAAAGTGAACATAACAAAATATTTATAATAAAACTTCACTATTTTTTACAAAATGTTGTATTTATATAAAGTTCCATATTAGTATTCTTACAATAATATCACTAGAGATCAGTCTTGGATATTTTAGGAAAAAAACACGTTTTTTGTTTTTTTATGTCTACAGAAGAGATTGTGTTTTCCACAGAAGGGAACAAAATGTGACTTTATTATAATCATATTAATAAGGTCAAGAATAGAAAAAATAAAAAAAAAAACTTAAAATGGAGTTCTCCTCGATCCCTAAACAAAACATAATAAAAACGTATACCAATTCAGTACAAAATTTTTTTGACATTTGTCCACAGAACAGACAATCAGCTTCTGTAGACGTACTTGAATGAAAACATATTAATAACATCTCATCGCGAGCCGTTTGCGAGCTGCGCATTCGCCAGATGTGGACGTATCCTAATGTGTAGTAAAATATGTTTCAATAATAGGAAAACATAATTAAGTAACTATACAGAATATTAAAAAATGTTTTCCTCATCAGAATCGTCCCACATGAAATTCGTCGGCCGTTTTCTCTGTGGTGAATCTTCAGAAGCTTCAGAGTCGTCTGAATAGATTCTTTTCTTCTGGGGTTTATTCATCTGGTTAAATATTTCGATAGAAAGATCTGGTGTCAGTCTATCGGAAAGTCCTGGTGAATTTGGCTCAGTCGAAGCGTCAGGTGTGGCTGGAGCCATTTCAAAATCACGCTCAGATAAGGAGCCTGATGATCCCGATCTTTCGAGGCAATCAGGTGACAAATTGTACGAGGATGAATCAGGAGTGCCTATCGTTCTAGATGTGCTAGGCATTATTGAATCCCTAATATGGTTTATTTGGATTCGACCCATTTCATAATGTGGACATACTTGGTGAGGGGGACACACCAAACAACTTAATCGTCTCGCGTGGATAACTCCTGGGTTTTTGACACACCATGTTAGCTGATGAATACCAAACGTTCCTTTAAAAGGTCGTATAGTGCTGCTGTCAATAATTTGTGGAATTTCAGGAACTTGGGATTCATTGATTCGATAAACTTCAATCCCCTTACAATTGTTTTCTAAGCATAACATTATCTCATGTTGTGGCAAGTTTGGAAACTTGCCACATCATGGCTTCTTGCGACGTGGTTATCACAAGTTCTTTTTATGCAACCACCCACTCCATCAGGTGCACCTTTGCCGTGACCACGTCCGCTATAGTGCCAAATAATGGAATATACGTTAAACTCTTTGCTGAGATACGTTGCAATAATAATAATACATTAGCATTTATATAATAAATTATTTAAATTCGGTGTTAAAATCTTAAATAATATCAAACACAAAAAATATATATTTTCAAAACCTTATTAAATGATCTTAAAAATTCATCATCAGATTTTGAGCAATTAACCCACAGACAGACCCCAGACATTATACACGTATAATATGAATTAAGATGAACCTCTTATCTATAAATCAGCTAAAAGTGATTAACACAATTGTTTTTTTTTCGAATATAGGTAGTCAAAGTTCTTGATTATTCACTTCTGTTGACATACCTCCCTCCTGTAGACACTACGTCTACAGTAAAGATGTCTACAGGGGAGACACATTTTTATAAATCAAAGATGGCAGCCTTCCATTAGAGGTTAGAATTTAAGCAATATAATATTTGCAAACCGCGCCCACATATGCACTTACTATCTATGTTTTTATATATTTGCAAAGGTTACTTACTCAGGTATCCTAGTCACAGGAAAGACACACTGATCTCGACTGAAAAATTGTGTATTTGAATAATATAAAGAGTTTCTCTTATCAGACGCACTTTACGTAAAATTACAACCGAGCAAATGACAGAGAATGCAATGCTACCAACACAAGAGACAAAATAAAAACGATGCCTTCATCTTTAGCAAATTTAGGCTCATTTTATTTGTCTACAGAAGTAGACCCAAAATTTGTGAACATCATTTTTATGACGTTTAATTCAAAATTAAGTTTTATATATTTTTTTATTCGTTATGTTATGAATATTTGATAATATGACTGATGTAATAAAACGAATTAAAAGTATCAAAAGTATCTGTATATATTTTTAATTATCACTTGAACTCAACTACCTGCCATCCGAACAGTCTACAGAAGGGGATCTTTTCAGATTCAAAAGCGAGAAAAATGAAATAAATTTCGGTTAAGCTGCTTTTTTTATGATCCAGAAAAAGTTTTCCAGACGAAATAATTAATAAAGCGATTTAATGTTGATATGATATTTAAATAACGGTTTTTAAGTTGTATGAACATTTTTTTCCGCCTTTTGTGTTTGACCCATTTACAACCTAGGTCGTCGCGAATCTCTCAGAGAAAAGTTTAAGGAGATCAATATTATGACCGTTCCATGTCAATTTATTTATGAAAATCTTATGTATGTTAGAAAAAACCTACATTTGTTTGCGAAAGTATCTGACAGACACAACTATCAAACTAGGCATAAGGATAGATTAAGTCAACCATTTTTTAGATTGTCAAAAATAAGTAAGTCATTTATGGGATTCTGTGTTAAATGTTATAATAAAGTTCCAATGGAAATACAGAATCTGAATGAATCAAAATTTAAACTATGTATTAAAAAAACGTTATGTAGACAAGCATACTACAAAGTAAATGATTATATAGAAGATAAAAATGCTTGGAGGCAAGCTGGTCCGGCTCCACAGGATAACGAAAAATTTCTGTAATATAACCATGATATTTCGATGTGTTCTCTACTTTATACAATCATTGTAAATGTGAGAGCCCTGTAATTAACTAAAATCAAATTAGACTAGTAGAATGCATTTATGTCAGCTTGGAGTTGTCATGCTCACTCAAAGGTCTCATTGGCGGTGGCACGGGCATTGGATCGCTCGATTCCCTGCAACATGGTTGAGTTGGGCGGTGCTGGTGTACGTGTCATGTTCGTGAACGGGCGCTGTCAACTGGGACTGGTCAGCTCCGGACTGCATTAATTTTTATTGTCCTCTAGGTTATTTTCTTTTTCTATCGCTTCGACTGTATATTAGTTTTACATTGTTCTCACATAGTTGAAGTAATCGAAACAATGTAACCAAGAATTGTATTGTAAATCTGATTGAAAAAGAGTAACCTATGGAGTTTCTTGCTCGTTCTTCTCCATAGGAATCTACACTTTGGAACGAGCAAATAGCTTCACTAGAGGACTGACCGACAGACAGACGTTATTAATATTATTATATTTGCTTTGACGTTCAAAAGTGCCTTTCTGGTCTATTTGAAATAAATGATTTTGACTTTGACTTTGACTTTGACTTTGACAAGTTACTTAAATAAGTAGTACCTAATTTACTCAAGTTTAGGACAACCTATTTTATGTTTTTTTTATTTTTGAGGGAGGAAAAGAGGCAAGGTGAGAGAGAGTTTCAGACTCTTATTGACTAAAAACCACCTCGTTCCTACTCCTGCCTGTCGAGCTGGAGCCCCGGTAAACCCGCTAGGTAGTCCGCAGCTAACCTATTTTATATGTCACAGTACTGTTAGATCTAGTGAATAAAAAATAGGCTCTATAACATTGAGCCGTGCAACATTTAGTATATTCAAACTATTGAAAAAAAAAGCGAAAACAGTTTATAGTTAACGCTTGTTAGGCCGCATTAAAGAAATTGATTTACAATTAACTTTTAGATAATTAGAATAAAGCTATAATAATTTACATAAAATTATAAATTAATGTAGCATGCAATAAAATCACCTCTTTCAAATCATTATAGTCATGGCATAATAAAACGCGCGTCTCGATAAAAAAAATGTACCATAGATTAAAAAAATTGTCTTGTTTTGGCGGACTTTGAGTAAAAAACATTTCTGTTTTGTGTTAAATGTTTTTTAATAAGATAATAAGAGAAAATAAGACAATTATGAATTAAGAAGAAAAATTAATAAGTTAAATGAAAATAAGTAATGGATTTGTGAATAAAGGCAAATTATGGTATGCAACTAATCATTAAAATAAAAAGGTGTAGGTACCGTATTGCATCCGCCATTTTGTTTCTTAATAATATTTTGTAATTTGGAACTTTAAAAATTATTATTAGACTGTTATATGTCATGTGTACACATTTATTATTAGAATATTTGTGATATGATTTCAAAATATTAAACTAAAATGGTGGACTAATAATAATAGACTAGGGTCGATAATTTTTTTACCAAAAAAAATATAGTAGTAGTAGTACCACCGTAAATATAGTAGTAGTAGGCCATCATAAGTGCGGGTCTGCGGACAGCGAGCAAGGGTAGCTGCTCGCCGCCCGACCAGAATCAGACGCACGGGTCTACCGTCTACGGCGCGTCGCGTTCCGCGCTCGCCTCAAAGAGCCAGACCACCACAGATGGGGCCCAGTAGGGCCCCATCTGTGATGCCTGATCCGGAACTGCGGACAACGTAAAAGGTTACCGGGGCTCTGGCTCAAAGCAGGAGAAGGAACAGGGTGGTTTTTAGTCAGTAAGAGTCTGACACTCCCTCCCGCCTCACCCAAGGCGGGAGAAGTCATTGGATGATTTTCCCTCCTCAACAAAAACAAAAGTAGTGGTACCTAGTAATGTGGAATTAATATTTTCTTCCATTTTTAACATTATACTCTTCAATTTCCAATAGGTTTCATTCTACTATAATATTATTTTTTATTACTTTTTACCTCTATTAAAGGTTTCGACACTGGTCTATAAACAAAACAACGATATATTATTTGCAAATAGAATTTATTTATTATTATAAGTACATACAAAGCATATAAGTATAGTACAATGTAACATTTAAAAATATATTTTGGACAATATTCACAAAATATAATAATATTACAATATACTGAAGTGAACTAAGATTTAAGTAAAATTACATAAATGATTTTAATAATTATTTTAACTTAATTATAAACTAAATTATGGCTATATAGAAATTTTCTTAAAATCTTATTGAAATTGACGAATTGAGAAACGGCTCTTTTTTTTAAGTCGGTTAAGAACAACTTAGAATTCCTTATTCCTATTCCAAAGATTTTCGGTTTACTCACGTACATTAATGGAAAGCTCTACTAGTTTCGAGTCACAGAGGAACTCTTCATCATGAGCATTAATGTACGTGAGTGAACCCTGATTTTTGTTACCCTGTTAATTTAATATGTCTTACGATAGTTCTTATAACATTTTTTTCTTGTTACAAAATCTTATAGAGACCAGATTGGCGATATATTAAAGAAGGGCCAAATTAAAAGTACCTTTAAACTTATGTATCTAATTTTTAAGATTAATCTTCACAAACCTCTTTATTCTTATAGCACAAATCATATTCACTTTCCTGCTTATCCCTTCTTTCTATTTCTGTATTCTCATTCTCACTTTTTACGGAGTCTTTCTCGTATTTCTCTGCTTTGGACTCTCCATGTTCCTGCTTTTCATCTACCGTTTCCTTTTTAACTGATCCTTTGGCATCTCGTTCTGTTTTTGAGTCGTGGTAGGACTTTCCTTCTTGTTTCTGCTCTTCTGTATTCTGACGGGCTTGGCTGTAGTGTGTACCCCCTACATCTTTGTCGACTGTGCTTAGTTCTGATTTCTTGGCTGCCGCGGTATGAGTCTCCGTTTCTTGACTTTCAACAACTTCGTTGCCTTGTGAGCGTCTTATGATACGTTTTTTGGATCTGTGCGTTTTGTTTGAAGTATGTATCGATCTTTTGCGTCTAGTGATTGTATGTGAGACTATCTTTTTCTTATGTTCGCCTTTAGTATTAGTGTCTTTAGTTTCATCGTTAGTTTTCTTGCAACCACACTGGTTATTGCCTTGGTTTTTATCATCTTTCTCTTTATTTATATCTTTTTCCTTCTCATTCTCGTTTTCATTCGAATCGCCTGACTTATCTTTAGGCCCTTTCGTATCAGTTGATCTTTTATGTATTTTTGTTTTATCAATCCTACCATTTCTTCCATGCCGCTTTTTCAGATGATTCTTACCATCTGCACTTTCAGAAGACGTAGTTTTTACGTCAGAAGAGTCGCTGTTTTCAGTGTCCTTAGTATTGTCTTCTTTACGATGTTTCCTATGACATTTCTTCCCATTACCAGGTTGTTTATGTTCACTTGTGTCTCCTGATGGCTCGTTTTCAGTATTGCTGTTATTATCTACATCAATGATCGTGTGCCCTTTTTTGCCACATACTGCACAAGTGCTAATACATCTTCTTTTAACAGTATCATCATGTTCATCAGAGGAATCTTCATCAGTTGATTGGCTATCAGAGCTTTCATCACTGTCGCTTGATGAAGAGCTACCACTGTCGCTAGACGATTCGCTATTGCTGGAAGAATTGCTACCGCTATCGCTATTGCTATCCGAATCGCTGTCGCTAGTTTCAAAGATTGAACTGGACTCGTCGCTTTCGCTGATATCATTGCTTTCGCTCGAATCGTAGCTTTGGCTTGATTCGAAACTTTCGCTTCCACTATCGCTACCGCTAGTTCCTATACTGTCGATTGAATCGGAACTTTGACTAGACTCATCGCTTTCAGTGTTGTCAGGTTCGATTGTGTCATCCTCATCATCATTATCATCATCAGTATAGTCAGGTTTACTTGCGTCATCATCATCATCATCATCACCATCATCATCACCATCAGCATCGCCAGGTTTAGTTGTGTTATCGTCATCAGGTTTTATATGATGATGATGGCTTTTCGTGCATTCCTTTCTTGCACTGACAGATTCACTTGTTTCGTCACTTTGATCAGAGCTGTCTGATAGAGAGCTGTCACTGTCGCTTGAGCTGGAATCGCTGCTGTCACTAGATTCATCACTGTCCTCGCTTTCCTCAGTATCACTGGATTTTTCATAAATGTTCTTTGCATTATGATCATCAGTAGAATCTTCATCAGTTGATTGGCTATCAGAGCTTTCATCACTGTCGCTTGATGAAGAGCTACCACTGTCGCTTGATGAAGAGCTACCACTGTAGCTAAACGATTCGCTATTGCTGGAAGAATTGCTATCACTATCGCTATTGCTATCCGAATCGCTGTCGTTACTTTCAAAGCTTAAACTGGACTCGTCGCTTTCGCTGATATTATTGCTTTCGCTCGAATCGTAGCTTTGGCTTAATTCGAAACTTTTGCTTCCACTATCGCTACCGCTAGTTCCTATAATGTCGATTGAATCGGAACTTTGACTAGACTCATCGCTTTCAGTGTTGTCAGGTTCGATTGTGTCCTCGTTATCATAATTATCACCATCAGCATCACCATCAGCATCGCCAGGTTTAGTTGTGTCATCATCACCATCAGCATCACCATCAGCATCGCCAGGTTTAGTTGTGTCATCATCACCATCATTATCACCATCAGCACCATCAGCATCGCCAGGTTTAGTTGTGTTATCGTCACCATCATTATCACCATCAGCATCATCAGTATCGTGAGGTTTAGTTGTGTTATCGTCATCAGGTTTTATATGATGCTTATGATGATGGCTTTTCGTGCATTCCTTTCTTGTACTGACATATTCACTTGTTTCGTCACTTTGATCAGAGCTGTCTGATAGAGAGCTGTCACTGCTATCACTGCTAGAGTTAGAAGAATCATCTTCAGAATATGATGGATGATGGTGTCTCTTCTTGCATTTCTTTTCTGCACTGCGTTTGTGGACATGCTTATGTGGTAGTGATCTATTTTCATCAGACTCTATATCTGGACTTGAAGTATCTTTAATTGGATTCTCACCACCATTCTTCTGTTCCGGAGATACATTTACTTCTTCGCTGGTCTTCTTACCACTACCTTCTGCACTGTCTTCAGGCTTCTTGTTTGGTGCACTAGAATAATCATCAGGGTGTGTGCTGTTACCTTCGGTACCATTTACATCCTTATATTTTTCACAGTTGACTCCGTCACATTTTCTATGGCATCTAGGGTGACGTACCTTCTTATGTTCACTGCTGTGCGATCCTGTGTCTTGCTGTTCGCTGACATTTTCGTCGAATAACGGTTCACCATGACCATGACATCTATGTCTCTTATGCGGATGTCTACGTTTTGGAATAACTTCAATGTGAGTTACTCTGTGTTTGTGAGGATGATGTTTACATACATGATTAGTTACTGGATGTGTGTCTGTATCGTCATCGGAGATATCTTTAATTTCATTACTATTCTTTTTATGGTCATTGGAGTCATCGTCCTTTTCAGGATTGTCTCCCTTAGGTTTCTTCGAGCCATCATTCTTTTCAGAACTGTGATTCTTGTCACCACTTGGATGTTCACTATCCGTTATGTGGTGTTTGCATCCTTTGTGGTGCTTCGGTTTGTGCTTATTTGTATCATCTTTGTCCCCAGGACTGTTGGCCTTTGGTTCATTACCTTTGTCCCCAGGCCTGTTGCCCTTTGGTTCATTACCTTTGTCTCCAGGACTGTTGCCCTTTGGTTGATTATTGGGTTCATTATCTTTGTCTCCAGGACTGTTGCCCTTTGGTTCATTACCTTTGTCCCCAGGACTGTTGCCCTTTGGTTGATTATTGGGTTCATTATCTTTGTCCCCAGGACTGTTGCCCTTTGGTTGATTATTGGGTTCATTATCTTTGTCCCCAGGACTGTTGCCCTTTGGTTGATTATTGGGTTCATTATCTTTGTCCCCAGGACTGTTGGCCTTTGGTTCATTACCTTTGTCTCCAGGACTGTTGCCCTTTGGTTGATTATTGGGTTCATTATCTTTGTCCCCAGGACTGTTGCCCTTTGGTTGATTATTGGGTTCATTATCTTTGTCCCCAGGACTGTTGCCCTTTGGTTGATTATTGGGTTCATTATCTTTGTCCCCAGGACTGTTGCCCTTTGGTTTATTATTGGGTTCATTACCTTTGTCCCCAGGACTGTTGCCCTTTGGTTGATTATTGGGTTCATTACCTTTGTCCCCAGGACTGTTGCCCTTTGGTTGATTATTGGGTTCATTATCTTTGTCCCCAGGACTGTTGCCCTTTGGTTGATTATTGGGTTCATTATCTTTGTCCCCAGGACTGTTGGCCTTTGGTTCATTACCTTTGTCTCCAGGACTGTTGCCCTTTGGTTGATTATTGGGTTCATTATCTTTGTCCCCAGGACTGTTGCCCTTTGGTTGATTATTGGGTTCATTATCTTTGTCCCCAGGACTGTTGCCCTTTGGTTGATTATTGGGTTCATTATCTTTGTCCCCAGGACTGTTGCCCTTTGGTTGATTATTGGGTTCATTACCTTTGTCTCCAGGACTGTTGCCCTTTGGTTTATTATTGGGTTCATTACCTTTGTCCCCAGGACTGTTGCCCTTTGGTTGATTATTGGGTTCATTACCTTTGTCCCCAGGACTGTTGCCATTTGGTTGATTATTGGGTTCATTACCTTTTTCTCCAGGACTGTTGCCCTTTGGTTCATTACCTTTGTCCCCAGGACTGTTGCCCTTTGGTTGATTATTGGGTTCATTATCTTTGTCTCCAGGACTGTTGCCCTTTGGTTCATTACCTTTGTCCCCAGGACTGTTGCCATTTGGTTGATTATTGGGTTCATTATCTTTGTCCCCAGGACTGTTGCCCTTTGGTTGATTATTGGGTTCATTACCTTTGTCTCCAGGACTGTTGCCCTTTGGTTCATTACCTTTGTCCCCAGGACTGTTGCCCTTTGGTTGATTATTGGGTTCATTATCTTTGTCTCCAGGACTGTTGCCATTTGGTTGATTATTGGGTTCATTACCTTTGTCTCCAGGACTGTTGCCCTTTGGTTCATTACCTTTGTCCCCAGGACTGTTGCCCTTTGGTTGATTATTGGGTTCATTACCTTTGTCTCCAGGACTGTTGCCCTTTGGTTCATTACCTTTGTCCCCAGGACTGTTGCCCTTTGGTTGATTATTGGGTTCATTATCTTTGTCTCCTGGCCTGTTGCCCTTTGGTTCATTACCTTTGTCCCCAGGACTGTTGCCCTTTGGTTCATTATTGGGTTCATTATCTTTGTCTCCAGGACTGTTGCCATTTGGTTGATTATTGGGTTCATTATCTTTGTCCCCAGGACTGTTGCCCTTTGGTTGATTATTGGGTTCATTATCTTTGTCCCCAGGACTGTTGCCCTTTGGTTCATTATTGGGTTCATTACCTTTGTCCCCAGGACTGTTGCCATTTGGTTGATTATTGGGTTCATTACCTTTGTCCCCAGGACTGTTGCCCTTTGGTTGATTATTGGGTTCATTATCTTTGTCTCCAGGACTGTTGCCATTTGGTTGATTATTGGGTTCATTATCTTTGTCTCCAGGACTGTTGCCCTTTGGTTCATTACCTTTGTCCCCAGGACTGTTGCCCTTTGGTTCATTATTGGGTTCATTACCTTTGTCCCCAGGACTGTTGCCATTTGGTTGATTATTGGGTTCATTACCTTTGTCCCCAGGACTGTTGCCCTTTGGTTGATTATTGGGTTCATTACCTTTGTCCCCAGGACTGTTGCCCTTTGGTTGATTATTGGGTTCATTATCTTTGTCTCCAGGACTGTTGCCATTTGGTTGATTATTGGGTTCATTATCTTTGTCTCCTGGCCTGTTGCCCTTTGGTTCATTACCTTTGTCCCCAGGACTGTTGCCCTTTGGTTCATTATTGGGTTCATTACCTTTGTCCCCAGGACTGTTGCCATTTGGTTGATTATTGGGTTCATTACCTTTGTCCCCAGGACTGTTGCCCTTTGGTTGATTATTGGGTTCATTACCTTTGTCCCCAGGACTGTTGCCATTTGGTTGATTATTGGGTTCATTATCTTTGTCTCCAGGACTGTTGCCCTTTGGTTCATTACCTTTGTCCCCAGGACTGTTGCCCTTTGGTTCATTACCTTTGTCTCCAGGCCTGTTGCCCTTTGGTTCATTATCCTTGTCTCCAGGACTGTTGCCCTTTGGTTTATCATTGGATTCATTATCTTTGCCCTTTGGTTTATTATTGGATTCACCACCCTTTCCAGGACTACCTCCCTCAGGTTCCTTGGAGCCATCATTCCTTTCAGAACTGTGATTCTTGTCACCACTTGGATGTTCACTATCCGTTATGTGGTGTTTGCATCCTTTGTGGTGCTTCGGTTTGTGCTTATTTGTATCATCTTTGTCCCCAGGACTGTTGCCCTTTGGTTGATTATTGGGTTCATTATCTTTGTCTCCAGGACTGTTGCCCTTTGGTTCATTACCTTTGTCTCCAGGCCTGTTGCCCTTTGGTTCATTATCCTTGTCTCCAGGACTGTTGCCCTTTGGTTTATCATTGGATTCATTATCTTTGCCCTTTGGTTTATTATTGGATTCACCACCCTTTCCAGGACTACCTCCCTCAGGTTCCTTGGAGCCATCATTCCTTTCAGAACTGTGATTCTTGTCACCACTTGGATGTTCACTATCCGTTATGTGGTGTTTGCATCCTTTGTGGTGCTTCGGTTTGTGCTTATTTGTATCATCTTTGTCCCCAGGACTGTTGCCCTTTGGTTCATTATTGGGTTCATTACCTTTGTCTCCAGGCCTGTTGCCCTTTGGTTGATTATTGGGTTCATTACCTTTGTCTCCAGGACTGTTGCCCTTTGGTTTATTATTGGATTCATTATCTTTGTCTCCAGGCCTGTTGCCCTTTGGTTGATTATTGGGTTCATTATCTTTGTCTCCAGGACTGTTGCCCTTTGGTTCATTACCTTTGTCCCCAGGACTGTTGCCCTTTGGTTCATTATTGGGTTCATTACCTTTGTCCCCAGGACTGTTGCCCTTTGGTTGATTATTGGGTTCATTATCTTTGTCTCCAGGACTGTTGCCCTTTGGTTCATTACCTTTGTCCCCAGGACTGTTGCCCTTTGGTTTATTATTGGATTCATTATCTTTGTCTCCAGGCCTGTTGCCCTTTGGTTGATTATTGGGTTCATTATCTTTGTCTCCAGGACTGTTGCCCTTTGGTTCATTACCTTTGTCCCCAGGACTGTTGCCCTTTGGTTGATTATTGGGTTCATTACCTTTGTCCCCAGGACTGTTGCCCTTTGGTTGATTATTGGGTTCATTATCTTTGTCTCCAGGCCTGTTGCCCTTTGGTTCATTATTGGGTTCATTACCTTTGTCCCCAGGACTGTTGCCCTTTGGTTGATTATTGGGTTCATTACCTTTGTCTCCAGGACTGTTGCCCTTTGGTTGATTATTGGGTTCATTATCTTTGTCTCCAGGACTGTTGCCCTTTGGTTCATTACCTTTGTCCCCAGGACTGTTGCCCTTTGGTTTATTATTGGATTCATTATCTTTGTCTCCAGGACTGTTGCCCTTTGGTTCATTATCTTTGTCCCCAGGACTGTTGCCCTTTGGTTGATTATTGGGTTCATTATCTTTGTCCCCAGGACTGTTGCCATTTGGTTGATTATTGGGTTCATTACCTTTGTCCCCAGGACTGTTGCCCTTTGGTTGATTATTGGGTTCATTATCTTTGTCTCCAGGACTGTTGCCATTTGGTTGATTATTGGGTTCATTATCTTTGTCTCCAGGACTGTTGCCCTTTGGTTCATTACCTTTGTCCCCAGGACTGTTGCCCTTTGGTTGATTATTGGGTTCATTATCTTTGTCTCCAGGCCTGTTGCCCTTTGGTTCATTATCCTTGTCTCCAGGACTGTTGCCCTTTGGTTTATCATTGGATTCATTATCTTTGCCCTTTGGTTTATTATTGGATTCACCACCCTTTCCAGGACTACCTCCCTCAGGTTCCTTGGAGCCATCATTCCTTTCAGAACTGTGATTCTTGTCACCACTTGGATGTTCACTATCCGTTATGTGGTGTTTGCATCCTTTGTGGTGCTTCGGTTTGTGCTTATTTGTATCATCTTTGTCCCCAGGACTGTTGCCCTTTGGTTCATTATTGGATTCATTATCTTCGTCCTCAGAACAGTTGCAATTTGGTTCATTATTGGATTCATTATCTTTGTCCCCAGGACTGTTGCCCTTTGGTTCATTATTGGATTCATTATCTTTGTCCCCAGGACTGTTGCCCTTTGGTTGATTATTGGGTTCATTATCTTTGTCCCCAGGACTGTTGCCCTTTGGTTTATTATTGGATTCATTATCTTTGTCCCCAGGACTGTTGCCCTTTGGTTGATTATTGGATTCATTATCTTTGTCTCCAGGACTGTTGCCCTTTGGTTCATTATTGGATTCATTATCTTTGCCTCCAGGACTGTTGCCCTTTTGTTCATTATTGGATTCATTATCTTTGTCTCCAGGACTGTTGGCCTTTGGTTCATTACCTTTGTCTCCAGGCCTGTTGCCCTTTGGTTCATTATCCTTGTCTCCAGGACTGTTGCCCTTTGGTTTATCATTGGATTCATTATCTTTGCCCTTTGGTTCATTATTGGATTCACCACCCTTTCCAGGACTACCTCCCTCAGGTTCCTTGGAGCCATCATTCCTTTCAGAACTGTGATTCTTGTCACCACTTGGATGTTCACTATCCGTTATGTGGTGTTTGCATCCTTTGTGGTGCTTCGGTTTGTGCTTATTTGTATCATCTTTGTCCCCAGGACTGTTGCCCTTTGGTTGATTATTGGGTTCATTATCTTTGTCCCCAGGACTGTTGCCCTTTGGTTGATTATTGGGTTCATTATCTTTGCCTCCAGGACTGTTGGCCTTTGGTTCATTACCTTTGTCTCCAGGCCTGTTGCCCTTTGGTTTATTATTGGATTCATTATCTTTGTCTCCAGGACTGTTGCCCTTTGGTTCATTATTGGGTTCATTATCTTTGTCCCCAGGACTGTTGCCCTTTGGTTCATTGTCTTTGTCCCCAGGGCTGTTGCCCTTTGGTTGATTATTGGGTTCATTATCTTTGTCTCCAGGCCTGTTGCCCTTTGGTTCATTATCCTTGTCTCCAGGACTGTTGCCCTTTGGTTTATCATTGGATTCATTATCTTTGTCTCCAGGCCTGTTGCCCTTTGGTTGATTATTGGGTTCATTATCTTTGTCCCCAGGACTGTTGCCCTTTGGTTGATTATTGGGTTCATTATCTTTGTCTCCAGGACTGTTGCCCTTTGGTTTATTACCTTTGTCTCCTGGCCTGTTGCTCTTTGGTTCATTATCCTTGTCTCCAGGACTGTTGCCCTTTGGTTCATTATTGGGTTCATTACCTTTGTCTCCTGGCCTGTTGCCCTTTGGTTCATTACCTTTGTCCCCAGGACTGTTGCCCTTTGGTTGATTATTGGGTTCATTATCTTTGTCCCCAGGACTGTTGCCCTTTGGTTGATTATTGGGTTCATTATCTTTGTCTCCAGGACTGTTGCCCTTTGGTTCATTACCTTTGTCTCCAGGCCTGTTGCCCTTTGGTTGATTATTGGGTTCATTATCTTTGTCTCCAGGACTGTTGCCCTTTGGTTCATTATTGGATTCATTATCTTTGCCTCCAGGACTGTTGCCCTTTGGTTCATTACCTTTGTCCCCAGGACTGTTGCCCTTTGGTTCATTATTGGATTCATTATCTTTGTCTCCAGGACTGTTGCCCTTTGGTTCATTATTGGATTCATTATCTTTGCCTCCAGGACTGTTGCCCTTTGGTTCATTACCTTTGTCCCCAGGACTGTTGCCCTTTGGTTGATTATTGGGTTCATTATCTTTGTCCCCAGGACTGTTGCCCTTTGGTTTATTATTGGATTCATTATCTTTGTCCCCAGGACTGTTGCCCTTTGGTTGATTATTGGGTTCATTATCTTTGCCTCCAGGACTGTTGGCCTTTGGTTCATTACCTTTGTCTCCAGGCCTGTTGCCCTTTGGTTTATTATTGGATTCATTATCTTTGTCCCCAGGACTGTTGCCCTTTGGTTCATTATTGGGTTCATTATCTTTGTCCCCAGGACTGTTGCCCTTTGGTTCATTGTCTTTGTCCCCAGGGCTGTTGCCCTTTGGTTGATTATTGGGTTCATTATCTTTGTCTCCAGGCCTGTTGCCCTTTGGTTCATTATCCTTGTCTCCAGGACTGTTGCCCTTTGGTTTATCATTGGATTCATTATCTTTGTCTCCAGGCCTGTTGCCCTTTGGTTTATTACCTTTGTCTCCTGGCCTGTTGCTCTTTGGTTGATTATTGGGTTCATTATCTTTGTCCCCAGGACTGTTGCCCTTTGGTTGATTATTGGGTTCATTATCTTTGTCTCCAGGACTGTTGCCCTTTGGTTTATTACCTTTGTCTCCTGGCCTGTTGCTCTTTGGTTCATTATCCTTGTCTCCAGGACTGTTGCCCTTTGGTTCATTATTGGGTTCATTACCTTTGTCTCCTGGCCTGTTGCCCTTTGGTTCATTATCTTTGCCTCCAGGACTGTTGCCCTTTGGTTGATTATTGGGTTCATTATCTTTGTCTCCAGGACTGTTGCCCTTTGGTTCATTACCTTTGTCTCCAGGCCTGTTGCCCTTTGGTTGATTATTGGGTTCATTATCTTTGTCTCCAGGACTGTTGCCCTTTGGTTCATTACCTTTGTCCCCAGGACTGTTGCCCTTTGGTTGATTATTGGGTTCATTATCTTTGTCTCCAGGACTGTTGCCCTTTGGTTCATTACCTTTGTCCCCAGGACTGTTGCCCTTTGGTTCATTATTGGATTCATTATCTTTGTCTCCAGGACTGTTGCCCTTTGGTTCATTATTGGATTCATTATCTTTGCCTCCAGGACTGTTGCCCTTTGGTTCATTACCTTTGTCCCCAGGACTGTTGCCCTTTGGTTGATTATTGGGTTCATTATCTTTGTCCCCAGGACTGTTGCCCTTTGGTTTATTATTGGATTCATTATCTTTGTCCCCAGGACTGTTGCCCTTTGGTTGATTATTGGGTTCATTATCTTTGCCTCCAGGACTGTTGGCCTTTGGTTCATTACCTTTGTCTCCAGGCCTGTTGCCCTTTGGTTTATTATTGGATTCATTATCTTTGTCCCCAGGACTGTTGCCCTTTGGTTCATTACCTTTGTCTCCAGGCCTGTTGCCCTTTGGTTGATTATTGGGTTCATTATCTTTGTCTCCAGGACTGTTGCCCTTTGGTTCATTACCTTTGTCCCCAGGACTGTTGCCCTTTGGTTGATTATTGGGTTCATTATCTTTGTCTCCAGGACTGTTGCCCTTTGGTTCATTACCTTTGTCTCCAGGCCTGTTGCCCTTTGGTTCATTATCCTTGTCTCCAGGACTGTTGCCCTTTGGTTTATCATTGGATTCATTATCTTTGCCCTTTGGTTTATTATTGGATTCACCACCCTTTCCAGGACTACCTCCCTCAGGTTCCTTGGAGCCATCATTCCTTTCAGAACTGTGATTCTTGTCACCACTTGGATGTTCACTATCCGTTATGTGGTGTTTGCATCCTTTGTGGTGCTTCGGTTTGTGCTTATTTGTATCATCTTTGTCCCCAGGACTGTTGCCCTTTGGTTCATTATTGGATTCATTATCTTCGTCCTCAGAACAGTTGCAATTTGGTTCATTATTGGATTCATTATCTTTGTCCCCAGGACTGTTGCCCTTTGGTTCATTATTGGATTCATTACCTTTGTCTCCAGGACTGTTGCCCTTTGGTTGATTATTGGGTTCATTATCTTTGTCTCCAGGACTGTTGGCCTTTGGTTCATTACCTTTGTCCCCAGGACTGTTGCCCTTTGGTTCATTATTGGGTTCATTACCTTTGTCCCCAGGACTGTTGCCCTTTGGTTGATTATTGGGTTCATTACCTTTGTCTCCAGGACTGTTGCCCTTTGGTTGATTATTGGGTTCATTATCTTTGTCTCCAGGACTGTTGCCCTTTGGTTCATTACCTTTGTCCCCAGGACTGTTGCCCTTTGGTTCATTATTGGGTTCATTACCTTTGTCCCCAGGACTGTTGCCCTTTGGTTGATTATTGGGTTCATTACCTTTGTCTCCAGGACTGTTGCCCTTTGGTTGATTATTGGGTTCATTATCTTTGTCTCCAGGACTGTTGGCCTTTGGTTCATTACCTTTGTCCCCAGGACTGTTGCCCTTTGGTTGATTATTGGGTTCATTATCTTTGTCTCCAGGACTGTTGCCCTTTGGTTGATTATTGGGTTCATTATCTTTGTCTCCAGGACTGTTGGCCTTTGGTTCATTACCTTTGTCCCCAGGACTGTTGCCCTTTGGTTCATTATTGGGTTCATTACCTTTGTCCCCAGGACTGTTGCCCTTTGGTTGATTATTGGGTTCATTATCTTTGTCTCCAGGACTGTTGGCCTTTGGTTCATTACCTTTGTCCCCAGGACTGTTGCCCTTTGGTTCATTATTGGGTTCATTATCTTTGTCCCCAGGCCTGTTGCCCTTTGGTTCATTATTGGATTCATTATCTTTGTCCCCAGGCCTGTTGCCCTTTGGTTCATTATCCTTGTCTCCAGGACTGTTGCCCTTTGGTTTATCATTGGATTCATTATCTTTGCCCTTTGGTTTATTATTGGATTCACCACCCTTTCCAGGACTACCTCCCTCAGGTTCCTTGGAGCCATCATTCCTTTCAGAACTGTGATTCTTGTCACCACTTGGATGTTCACTATCCGTTATGTGGTGTTTGCATCCTTTGTGGTGCTTCGGTTTGTGCTTATTTGTATCATCTTTGTCGCCAGGACTGTTGGCCTTTGGTTTATTATTGGATTCATTATCTTTGTCCCCAGGACTGTTGCCCTTTGGTTGATTATTGGGTTCATTATCTTTGTCTCCAGGACTGTTGGCCTTTGGTTCATTACCTTTGTCTCCAGGACTGTTGCCCTTTGGTTCATTATCCTTGTCTCCAGGACTGTTGCCCTTTGGTTCATTATTGGATTCATTATCTTTGTCCCAAGGACTGTTGGCCTTTGGTTCATTACCTTTGTCTCCAGGACTGTTGCCCTTTGGTTCATTATCCTTGTCTCCAGGACTGTTGCCCTTTGGTTTATTATTGGATTCATTATCTTTGTCCCCAGGACTGTTGGCCTTTGGTTGATTATTGGGTTCATTATCTTTGTCTCCAGGACTGTTGCCCTTTGGTTCATTATTGGGTTCATTACCTTTGTCCCCAGGACTGTTGCCCTTTGGTTCATTATTGGGTTCATTACCTTTGTCCCCAGGACTGTTGCCCTTTGGTTGATTATTGGGTTCATTACCTTTGTCCCCAGGACTGTTGCCCTTTGGTTGATTATTGGGTTCATTATCTTTGTCTCCAGGACTGTTGCCCTTTGGTTCATTACCTTTGTCCCCAGGACTGTTGCCCTTTGGTTTATTATTGGATTCATTATCTTTGTCTCCAGGACTGTTGCCCTTTGGTTCATTATCTTTGTCCCCAGGACTGTTGCCCTTTGGTTGATTATTGGGTTCATTATCTTTGTCCCCAGGACTGTTGCCATTTGGTTGATTATTGGGTTCATTACCTTTGTCCCCAGGACTGTTGCCCTTTGGTTGATTATTGGGTTCATTATCTTTGTCTCCAGGACTGTTGCCCTTTGGTTGATTATTGGATTCATTATCTTTGTCCCCAGGACTGTTGGCCTTTGGTTGATTATTGGGTTCATTATCTTTGTCTCCAGGCCTGTTGCCCTTTGGTTCATTATCCTTGTCTCCAGGCCTGTTGCCCTTTGGTTTATCATTGGATTCATTATCTTTGCCCTTTGGTTTATTATTGGATTCACCACCCTTTACAGGACTACCTCCCTCAGGTTCCTTGGAGCCATCATTCCTTTCAGAACTGTGATTCTTGTCACCACTTGGATGTTCACTATCCGTTATGTGGTGTTTGCATCCTTTGTGGTGCTTCGGTTTGTGCTTATTTGTATCATCTTTGTCCCCAGGACTGTTGCCCTTTGGTTCATTATTGGATTCATTATCTTCGTCCTCAGAACAGTTGCAATTTGTTTCATTATTGGATTCATTATCTTTGTCCCCAGGACTGTTGCCCTTTGGTTCATTATTGGATTCATTATCTTTGACCCCAGGACTGTTGCCCTTTGGTTCATTATCTTTGTCCCCAGGACTGTTGCCCTTTGGTTCATTATTGGATTCATTATCTTTGTCCCCAGGACTGTTGCCCTTTGGTTCATTATTGGATTCATTATCTTTGACCCCAGGACTGTTGCCCTTTGGTTCATTATCTTTGTCCCCAGGACTGTTGCCCTTTGGTTGATTATTGGGTTCATTATCTTTGTCCCCAGGACTGTTGCCCTTTGGTTGATTATTGGATTCATTATCTTTGTCTCCAGGACTGTTGGCCTTTGGTTCATTACCTTTGTCTCCAGGACTGTTGCCCTTTGGTTGATTATTGGATTCATTATCTTTGTCTCCAGGACTGTTGCCCTTTGGTTGATTATTGGATTCATTATCTTTGTCCCCAGGACTGTTGGCCTTTGGTTGATTATTGGGTTCATTACCTTTGTCCCCAGGACTGTTGGCCTTTGGTTGATCATTGGGTTCATTATCTTTGTCTCCAGGCCTGTTGCCCTTTGGTTCATTATCCTTGTCTCCAGGACTGTTGCCCTTTGGTTTATCATTGGATTCATTATCTTTGCCCTTTGGTTTATTATTGGATTCACCACCCTTTACAGGACTACCTCCCTCAGGTTCCTTGGAGCCATCATTCCTTTCAGAACTGTGATTCTTGTCACCACTTGGATGTTCACTATCCGTTATGTGGTGTTTGCATCCTTTGTGGTGCTTCGGTTTGTGCTTATTTGTATCATCTTTGTCCCCAGGACTGTTGCCCTTTGGTTCATTATTGGATTCATTATCTTCGTCCTCAGAACAGTTGCAATTTGTTTCATTATTGGATTCATTATCTTTGTCCCCAGGACTGTTGCCCTTTGGTTCATTATTGGATTCATTATCTTTGACCCCAGGACTGTTGCCCTTTGGTTCATTATCTTTGTCCCCAGGACTGTTGCCCTTTGGTTCATTATTGGATTTATTATCTTTGACCCCAGGACTGTTGCCCTTTGGTTCATTATCTTTGTCCCCAGGACTGTTGCCCTTTGGTTCATTACCTTTGTCTTCAGGCCTGTTGCCCTTTGGTTGATTATTGGATTCATTATCTTTGTCTCCAGGACTGTTGCCCTTATTGTTGTGGTGCTTCTTTTGATCCTTTTCGTTGGTGTCATTTCCTTGTTCACTAGTTTCATCATATTCATCACTGCTACTGCTTTCATCTGAGCTTTTAGATTTAAATTCAGCAGAGAAGTCTCCGTGATTGTCTGCGCTGGTATTTTTATCTTGTTCGGTATCACCATATAGTTTTTTGTGATGACGACATCCTCGTTTGTGTTTTTTGTCAGTGTTTTCAGAAGAATAGCTTACTTTTGCATGATCCTCATTTTCATTATTTTCTTGATCAATATCTGTATTGAAGTAAGATTCTTGACGTTCATTACCATTGTTATTTTCATAGTGGTCGGTTCCTGTAACGTCTATATTCGTTTCGTCTTCGTATTGTCTGTTATTTTGTTCTATGTCGGTTTTGGAAGAAGAATGTCTATGTTCATGGCCTTTTCTTTTCTCATAATGCTTAAAACCCGAATCATTCACTGTCGTTTCATCCTGTCTTTCACTGTTCTTTTGTTGAATATTTGTGTGGTAATTCGAATCTGTATGTTCACAATCTTTGTCCTTTTCGTATTGAACGTTAGAAGATTGGTTTATATTTGTCTCATCTTTCTTCTCTTTGTTCTTTTCCTCTACATTGGTATTGTAAGATTCATCCCTGTGTTCGTAGTCTTTACTCTTTTCATTATGAGTTTTTGAAGAGTCCCGTACTTTAGTTTCATTTTCATTTTCAGTGTTCTCTTGCTCAATATTGGTATTGGAACAAGCATCGACGTTTACCTTATCTCCGTCCTTTTCGTAATGACTGTTATAAGAATCTTTTATTTTAGTTTCACTGTTCTTCTCTTCGTTCTTCTGTTCAACGTTAGTATCACAAGAAGTATCGCTATGCTCATAACCCTTCTTTTTCTCGTAAGTCTGATTTGCAGACGAATCTATTTTAGTCTGATCATTGTGTTCACTATTCTTCTGTTCAATATTGCCATTAGAAGAGTAATCTGAATGCTCATAATCATTCTTCTTTTCATAATTGCTGTTAGATGAATAGTTTCCTTTAGTTTCTTGATTATAAGCACCACTAGTCTTCTCTACATGAGCGGCATTAGAAGAAGTCTTCTTTGTATGGTCTTTGCCGTGACTTCCAGTGTCAGTTTTAGTAGAATTTGCCTTTATATGTTCATTGTAACCACTGTTCTCATTTTCGAAACGAGTATTAGATTCCGAATCAGATTTTATGTGATCTGGAGTCTTCTCGTAGTGGCTGCGAGAAGTGGATTGGATTCTGCTATGGGATTTACTGCCGCTGCTGGTTTTTTCTACGTGAACCGTTTGTTTCTTGGTCGTCTCATGGTCTCCCTTGCAGGGTTTTCTTTCAATACCCTTGTCATCACTGGCATCGGCTGTTGGATTTAAAAAATGTTATTAAAAAATACTGCATTGTCACGCTTGAAGGGGTAGGCAGATGTGCACATTAAGGCACGTAATGCCGCTATACAATGTACACCCATTTTTCACCATTTGTGTTGTAAGTCGCATGTGATAGGGGTTGAGCCTATTGCCATATACGGGGTATAATTCGAAACTCTATACTAATACTGAGAATTTTTCTCCGTATGGGAATCGAACCCGTTACACGTTGCCCAGCTGCTGCACCAACTATGCAGTCAATTTCATGTCAATAAGTAAATATAGTATTTAAACATAAATAGTATACATAGTATACATACATAGTTTTGGTAACGCCTGAACAGTTGCCAGGGCCTGAAAAAAGTTAGAAAACATAAATTAAATAATTTTAAGTTAGTAATAAGTAAGTTAATAGGGGAGGGCGCTGCGGTGCTAAGTCGAACTGCTGACGTTTTATAGACTCCGTAAAATATATTAAAATAAATAATAAACAGTGCATAAAAAATAATGGTACGAGAGCTGGCAACGTCGAAAAAACAACCATTTCAAGAAGGCCAGTTTTTAGATATAGTATGTCTCTCACTCTCCCAGACATCATACGGGCTATCTGGCAGGCGGTAGTGGTTGCGTTCATCAGTGCGCATCGCATTTGTACAGGTAACATTTCAACTTTTCAAACCATTTAAGAAGTCATTTTTTATTATTATTATTTTTATTGAACTTATAGGAGCATGAATCTATTATTGCCAGGCATTTTTATTGTTGTTTAAGCTATGCCAAGCGCCAATTCTGCATTTTTTTTTTTTGAATTACTTTAGTATGGCTGAAATTTTTGTATAATGTTATTTAAGTAAGAAAACCGGTCAAGTGCGAGTCGGACTCGCTTGTGAAGGGTTCCGTAACAGTAAGTAGATGACATAATATAAAAGTTATAAAATAACTTGGTTTTACATAGTGTTTGTATGAACGACAAAGTTATATTTGCGGTTTTTGAAAATGTTTTATTTCTTAAAAACTAATAATAATATCTGGTTCAAACCAATTTTCGTTGTTAGTTTCTATTGAAATCTACAGCATATATTTTTTTTAGTTTTCTCACTCTCTTATTTTAAAAGTTAGAGGGGGGAGGACACTCATTTTTCCACTTTGGAAGCGTCTAAATTTCAAACGATTGATTTTGACGAAAAACGGCTTTAGAAACCTTAACATCTTTTTTAAAGATCTATCCATAGACTCCAATCACGGCATTGTAAGCTGAAAAAAATATTTTTGTGATTCAGTTCCATGTATGGAGTGGCCCCCTTAAATTATTAAATTTATTAATTTTTATTCAAAATTCGAATAGCAATTACCGAAACACATCAACCTACAAAGTTTCAACTATGTTAGCCCAACAGTTTCGGAAATATAATGAAAATGGTTTGAAAAGTTGAAATGTTACCTGTACAAATGCGATGCGCACTGGTGAACGCAACCACTACCAGGTGCCAGATAGCCCGTATGATGTCTGGGAGAGTGAGAGACATACTATATCTAAAAACTGGCCTTCTTGAAATGCTCTCTCAAAAACGTTGCCAGCTCTTATACGATAACAAGAAGTGGCAAATCGGAAAAGGAAGACTTTGTTTTCGATCGGATACTGTGGACAGTGCTAGTGAATAACGATAAAAAACATTTGTTTGTGAAAACATTCTAATAATCAACATTTCGTTCCTACCCACCGAGTGATTAAAAACTTTTCAAAACTTTTCAAACAGCAACTAAACTGCTTATTAACACTGTCTATCAAATTAAAAGGGATTAAAACCGCCTTAAAAAATCAGTGTAATATAAAACTTATAAAAATAATATCATCCATTCATTAAATTGCAAATTGTAATTTATCACTGCAACAAGTGCTGCCATCTACCGTAGACCGCGCACACTTCTTACGGAAAACCAAGGACTGCATATCGGTATAAAATATTTAAATAGTACTAGTAAAATTTCACTACTCTTATTTATATACCGGCTTTTGAAGCATAATTTCGGTATCAGATATTAAAATTTGATTAGAAATATATGAGTACTCAAATGTATATACTGGACTAATTTCTGTTAAGATGTTTTCAGTACAACAATTATTTTACTCGACGAATTCCAACCACCGGAGCAGGCTGGATTTCGGAGCGGATACGGCACCATAGACCACATCCACACAGTGCGGCAGATTATACAGAAAACCGAAGAGTATAATCAGCCCCTGTGCCTAGCATTTGTGGACTATGAGAAGGCCTTTGACTCGATAGAAATCTGGTCTGTCCTGGAGTCCTTGCAGCGATGCCAGGTTGATTGGCGATACATCCAAGTGATGAGATGTCTTTACGAAGCCGCCACTATATCCGTCCAAGTACAGAATCAGCAAACACGTCCCATACCATTGCATCGTGGAGTGAGACAAGGGGACGTCATATCCCCGAAACTGTTCACTAATGCAATGGAGGATATGTTCAAGACGCTGCACTGGAAAGGACTTGGCATCAATATCAATGGCGAACACATCTCTCACTTGCGATTCGCAGATGATATCGTCATAATGGCAGAAACGCTGCAGGACCTACAAGGGATGCTGAACGACCTGGCTGACTCCTCTGCACGCATCGGCCTACGGATGAACTTGGACAAAACCAAGGTCATGTTCAATGAACATGATTCACGGAGCCGTCCTTGAAGTTGTTCAGAAATATGTCTACCTCGGGCAAACGTTGCAGTTAGGTAGAAACAACTTTGAGGGTGAGGTGAATAGGAGAATTCAGTTGGGTTGGGCAGCTTTCGGAAAACTCCGTCGAGTCTTCTCATCGTCAATCCCACAGTGCCTAAAGACGAAAGTCTTTAACCAGTGCGTCCTACCCGTAATGACATACGGTGCCGAAACGTGGACACTTACGGCTAGACTGGTCCACAAACTCAAAGTCGCTCAGCGGGCTATGGAAAGGGCTATGCTCGGTGTCTCTCTCCGGAATCGCATTCGAAACGAAGTGATTCGGCAGAGAACCAAGGTGATCGACATAACCCACTGGATCAGCAAGCTGAAGTGGCAGTGGGCCGGCCATATTAGCCGCAGGACCGACAACCGTTGGCGTAAGCGAGTCCTGGAGTGGAGACCGCGTCTCGGTAAACGTAGTGTAGGACGCCCCCAGGCGAGGTGGAGTGACGATCTGCGCAGGATGGCTGGCAGGAGCTGGATGCGAGTCGCTAGTGATAGAGCAAAGTGGCGAACAATTGGGGAGGCCTATGTCCAGCAGTGGACTGCTATAGGCTGATGATGATGATGATGATTATTTTAACCGATACTTTATTTCTGTACTGAAACACGAGGCGGCGCATGGCAGATGGACTGTATTGCACGAAGGAATAAGGGCAGGGTGCGGATAGGTGAGGGCAGATGAGCTAAACAATCGAGAATAACCGATAATTCATAAGAATATCTTTTTTTTTTTACATTTAATGGGTCGACGTTTGGCCGCTATCTCACCTGATGGTAAGTGATGATACGGCCTACGGTGGAGCACGTCTGCCCATAAGCAACCTATTCACTCGGGCCTTGAAGACACCCAAGTTATACCCATCAGGAAACACAGACTCCGGCAAGGAGTTCCACTCCCTAGCAGTTCGCACAAGGAAGCTTGAAGCGAAGCGCTTCGTGCGAGTGGGTGGGATATCTACCATGAAGCGGTGACGCCTCGCCGATTGTCTTGTGGTTCGATGATGAAAAGGACTAGGGGGAATCAAGTTGTGCAATTCCCCCGCACACTCTCCGAAATGTATCCGGTAAAAAACGGAAAGGCTTGCGACCTTGCGCCTGTGTTCAAGGCTTTGAAGCCGGGCCTCCACAAGCGCATCGTCATTGATGAGCCTCTTGGCACGCCTTTCAATGTGTTCGAGCGCATCCAGCTGGTATTTGGCCGAGCCGTCCCAAAGGTGAGAACAGTACTCCATACATGACCGAACCTGCGCTTGGTACAGGCTCAGCAGTTGTTTCGGTGTGAAGTACCGTCTCACCTTCGAGAGGATACCCAACTTCCTACCAGCCAGATGCGCCTTCGACTCTATATAAGAGCCGAAGTTAAGCGTTGGCGATAGAGTTACGCCCAGAAGCTCAAGACGATCCGCTACCGGGACGGACACATCTCGGAAAGTGGGAGCCAGCGGAAATTGACTCCGTTTGGCAGAGAATAGACACGCCTGGGTTTTGGTAGCGTTGAACTTGACCAAGTTGGCGTCACCCCAATCGGAGACCGCCTTCAAGGACGAGTTCAACCGTTCGACCATGGATTCTCTTAGAGACCGGATCTGTGTTCCGCTACTCCGCGCATCGGACACATACCTTTCAACAACTGTGCTGTCATCTGCATACCCAAAGATACCGGGCTTAAGCAGGTCGTTGATGTGCAGCAAAAAGAGCGTTGCTGAAAGTACTGACCCCTGAGGGACTCCGGCGTTGATGCCAAATTTAATTTCAACGAATATCACAGAATGATACAGATAAATTACCGCTACCCAAATCATCTGTTATATATGTACCAAAATCATACGATACAAGAATAATTAAGATACACGAATAATTTCTGTTTGAATATCTGTACGTTATTTTTGAATAAAATAATTTTTATATATACTTTTTTCTGTATGACGTCATGTCATACAGAAAAAAAGTACAGAAATTTATACCGGTATGCAGTCCCTGAAGAAAACCAATACAACGGTGTGAACTAGCGCTGCGGTCCGAAACGACAAGTACGAAGTAGTACATCAAAGAACCGCAAGAGGGCGGTAGTTGTACCAATACTGAAAACAAAATTATAAACATGGAAGAAATCCTAAGCACACTCAGAAAAATACAAAATGAACTGGACGAGCAAAAATCAATGATAGTAAAAAATGGGGAACTAGTTACGCAACAAGTGACTCAAAACATAAACTCGATTTTGGAAGAAAAGTTTAAAAATTTGGAAGGAAAATATGAAAATCTCAAAGAAAAAACAGAAAATCAAGAAAAAAGACTACATTTTATTGAGAAACAAGCTAGACAAAGAAACATTGTACTTTTCGGTTTGGAAGATACCGATACATCATATTCAAACTTAGAATCAAATAATAAGTAAGTATAAGTATATATACAGCGTGTAACAAAATACCCATATACATCAAGAAGCGCTGATAGTCCATTGAAATGTTACAATTTGAGGGCCGAATAATGCATTTTTTAGAGGACGCAATTTTATTTTTTGATCATGTAGGGGGGGTCAATAGAAGCTTAACTTGAAGTTTGTGGGGTCGCCACCCTTGTCCCCCGGCCGCCATCTCGGAAAAAGGGATGGAAACACTTTTTTTGCTATATCTCGGAAACTATGCATCGTAATAAAATTTTTAAAATCATAATTTGTAGAAAATTATTTTGCCTACAAATGTGTTTATATACCTTTTTGCCCTAAATTAACAATTAAAGAAGTTATAAGTAAAATAGTGAAAAATTTTTAATAAAATTTTCTCTTTTGCTCTATAACTTTTTTTAAACACTTTATAAATAAATGGCTTCAGACCAATCTTGTAGAATATTTTTCGAGAAAAAATTTTCCCTACAACTGTTTTCAATTTCATTCATTAGAAACTCAGTTACAGCGCTCCGAAGTTAACCGGGTTCGTCAAATTAGTCCAGTCAAACAAGCTTAAATTAGGTAAGAATCTCGGAATGCGAGATGACCAGCTGTAAGTTTGTATATACTTGTATATTGACCCCCTAAAACTTGTCTCAAAACCATGGTATATATGGTAGGGTGTAAGCAACTCTTAAAATTCAGGGTCAAAGGTCCCAAAAATCGTTTTGTCTAAATATCAACTTTTGTCTAAATTTTTTTTATATGGTGAACCGTTGTCGAGTTAGAGGGCGGAGAACGCACGGTCAATTTTCCACTTTGGAAGCGTCTATCTTTCAAACAATTGAATTTGACAAAAAATGGTTTGAGAAAGTATAACGTCATTTTTAATGTCCTATCCATAACCAACCATCACGGATAGGTTAGCTGAAAAAAAAATTCTGATGTGATGCAGTGACCGCGCGTTCTCCGCCCTCTATCTCGAAAACGGTTCACCGTATAAAAAAAATTTAGTCAAATTTGTAGAGAATTTTGTTTTCTACAATCTTATTATTGAATACAAATACCAAAAACTCATAGAAAATGAGATATTTCCAAAAAACCGCAAATAAACGATTTTTGGAACCTTTGACCCTAAATTTTAAGAGTTGCTTACACCCTACCATATATGCCAAATTCAAATTCAAATTCATTTATTCATTGTAGATCACAGGTAGGTACATAATACAGTTGGTATCATAATTTTTTTGAGTTCAGCTGTGTCCTGCCCATTGGGCGTACAATAGTAGGGTACAATATTAATTTTAATGATGTCAGTAAATCATAATAATCAGGAAATAATTAGAAAAATTACATAATATGTCAAATGATGCTTATGTCAAATGTATTGTTTCAAATTTAAATTATTCCAACAAGAATTTCAAAAAACAAATTATAAAACACCATAATCAGGCTCACGCCATGCAAATTTAAATGTAAATTATATAAACAAATAACGGTATACAGTATCTGCAACTATAACACGAAAACAAGAATATACTAATCAATACAATTTCAAGAAATGTCAAACTTACCTACAATAGTAACATTCATTATTTAGTTATTAATCTTAATCCTAATCGAAAAAATATATAATACGTCAAAAGAGCAGAAATAGTCAATTGAATTTTTTTTTTGTCACTACTGTCCTACAATTTATCATCAAGAAACTCTTTTACTGAATAATATGATTTGTCAATAAGTATTTTTTTAATTTGATTTTTAAAAATATTATTGTTTGTTATTTTGAGTAAGGAGTTAGGTAAATGGTTGTACACTCTAGGAATCATACAAAACACACTATTATTCAAAAGGCCAGTTCTGGTAGAAGTAAAACTTATCTTAAATTGGTACCTCTTGCTTTTTAGTTTGACAAAAAAGTTGCTGTTATTTCTGACAAACATAATCAGATCCAATATGTATAAACAGGGCAATGTTAAAACATTAATTTTAGGGAATATTGGTCTACAGCTTTCTGTTTGCGGCATCCTAAACATCGCTCTAACGCATTTCTTTTGTGCTCTGAATACAATTTCTTTATCTACAGAGTTGCCCCAGAACATAACACCATACATCAAAAGAGGGGTAACATACCCATGATAGGCTGTAAGAAGTGTGGGTGTATTAACAGTTTTTGACAACATGTAGATTGCGTACGAATATTGATTTAATTTTTTGCATAACATTTCTACGTGTGGTTTCCAATTTAACTGAGAATCGATGTCTACTCCCAAGAATCTTGTTACATTTACTTGTTCAATTTTTGTGTCTTCGTAACTTACATCCATTTCTTTTAAGATATCAACCCTGTTTCTAAACGTCATTAATTTTGTTTTACTTAAATTAATTTTTAAATTATTTGAAATCAGCCATTTAACGATATTGTTTAAGGTATTATTTATCTCTATTTCCATTTGGTCTTTGTCTCTTCCAGTAAATGTAATTGTACTATCGTCAGCAAATAATATAGTATTATTGAGCGTTACTCCGGGTAGGTCATTAATATACACTATAAATAACAACGGGCCCAATATACTACCTTGCGGCACCCCAAAATTATTATTTTTATACTTAGATTCGTAAGTCGTTAGCGTTTTAGTTGAAAAGTTAAGTCTTGTGATATGTGTTGACTGCTTTCGATTGCTGAGATAACTCTTTATCAGATCATAGACGTTTCCCCTAATTCCATAGGCATGTAACTTATTTAATAATATATTATGATCAACGTAGTCAAAAGCTTTTGTTAAATCCATGTATAGGGCACACGAATAGTTTTTTTTATCAAGATCCAGCATAATGTTACGTAAAAATGAAAATATTGCCATATTTATTCTTTTACCTTTCCTAAAACCTATTTGTTCCTTTGCAAGTAAATTATTAGCTTCGAAATAGTTATATATATTTTCGTGGATTACTTTTTCAAAAACCTTTGACAAAACTGGTACTAGCGCAATAGGTCTATAGCAAGTCATTTCGTCCACAAACTTCAAGTTAAGCTTCTATTGACCCCCCTACATGATCAAAAAATAAAATTGCGTCCTCTAAAAAATGTAAAGCTCATGTAACATTTCAATGGACTATGATGAATACAGGTTGAATAGAATCTCTACGCGAAGTTTCAGCTTGAAATACGTTTTTGAAAACTTTGTACCAAAATACTTGATATCGCATGGTTCTTGATTTCTATTCATAAAAACATGTCACAATACTACAGGGATCACTCGCGAATACTACGGAACATTTCTTCTGTCAATCTGATCGCCTAGTACCTGTCTACCCAATTTTGATTCCCGCGGCGGCGCGATTTGAAAAATTAATAACTTGGTACCATGAAAACATGCGTTTAAAAAACCCTTCCCGTATCGTTTGTTATGTTATCTAGAAACCGTGCAATTGATATGTATACCCCCTTTTTGTTACACGTTGTATATAGTATAAGTATTATCAACTTTATGACAAAATACTTTTCTGTTAAGTTGGATCGCAGAGACATACAAGAAATAAGAAAAATTGGAATAAAAGGGGAAAAACCTCGGCCAACTATCATTACTTTTTCTACACTTGGTACAAAGATAGAGATATTTAAAAAGAGAAGCACACTAAAAGATACCGCATACTACATTAAAGAAGATTATGTTGATGTCAAAAAACTTTCTTTTATTTCAACCTTTTCGATTATTTTATCGATTAGTAACTTTTTAAATCAGATGTTATTTATACAGTACTAGCAAACTCGGCGAACTCCGTTTCGCCACTAATCATTTTCCCTGATTTCCTGCTTTTCTATTAAATGTTTCCTTAATTTTCTTTGCTATAAACCTCACGGAGCCCGAGACCCTTCCAACGAATGCAAAACCTTGGAAATCGGTTCATACATTCTGTAGTTATAGTGTCAGAAAGGAAAACTCGACTTATTTTTATATTATTATAGATGAAAAAAAAACAAACGTCACACTAATGACTTATGCGTCACGTCAGACGTCGTTTGAACAGTCTGCTGTTTACTTCGATATTCCTGCCCGTCAAACCGGAGCCCCGGTAAACCCGCTAGGTAGTCCGCAGCTCCGGATTAGACATCAGCCCTACTGGGCCCCATCTGTGGTGGCCTGATGGCTCTTTGAGGCGCGCGCAGAACGCGACGCGCCGCGCCGCACGCACGGGTCTGGTTCTGGTCGGGCGGCGAGCTACCCTTGCTCACCGTCCGCAGAGCCGCACTTACGGTGGCCGGAGATCGTCGCGCGATCCCCGACGCCCGGAGTGTCTCTCGCGACGGCTGGGGCGTGAGGAGGTTCGTTCTCTCACGCGCCCCGCCTCCTCCTTAGCTAGCATGACTGCTTCGCAGAAGGAGGAGACGGCATCCCAGTCCCCCTCACTCCGCACCATGGCTTGTATCAGTGCCGGGCGCGAGAGGGCGCCGTCGACGACCACATCCCTGAGGACACGGCTGTGCTCTGCCCACGCAGGGCAGACCGCAAGCGAATGTTCCACCGTGTCCTCCGGGCGGTCTTCGCAGTGATGACACCCGGGCGTTTCCTCCCGCCCAATTAGAAACAGGAACCTACCGAAGCTTCCATGTCCGGTAAGCACCTGCGTCAGGCGGTAGGTGAGGACGCCGTGGCGCCTCTCTAGCCACTCCTCAAAGAGGGGACTTACCGCTGCAATGACAGCGAGCCCAGCCCTCGGTTGCGACAGTCGCTGCTGCCATTCCGCCATGAGATCGCGCCGGAGCTCATCCCGCCACGCACTAATCTGGCGCGGCAGTGGAGTTTCGCCCCGGCGACGCGCGTCGGCGCGCAAACTAAAGACGCGCGCGAGCACCTTCGCCTCCAAATCCCACGGCGGGAGTCCGGCAAGGAGGTTAGCCGCCTCTCCGGAGATCGTGCGATATCCGCGGATCACTCGAATGGCCATGACCCTCTGGGATGTGAGCAGCGCCCGAGCTGGCCGCCGAATCAGGTTCGGCGCCCACACGGGGACTTCGTAGAGGGCCATGGACCGCACGATCCCCGCGTACAACCTCCGGCAGGAGGCATTTGGCCCCCTGAGGTTGGGCAGGAGCCGCTTAAGCGCAGCCCCCGTCCGTTCCAACTTAGGAGCCAAACGTCGGAAATGCAAAAGTTGCAAGCTAGCAAGAAAAGTAAGACACAGACATCAATTCGTCGATCGTCAAGCATATCAGAAAGTACCGTGAAACCAGGCATGCTTAACTTTCTAACAAGCAAGACTTCTAACACCGCAGCAATTACTCAAGAAAACAAAACCACAAATAATTAATTAGCAAAGTCAAAGTCAAGACAGTTATTTCAATTAATACCAAATAAGGCACTTTTGAAACGTCAAATTGAATTGTCCGTCAGTCTGTCTGTCAGTGAAGCTAGGCGCTCGTTCCAAAGTGTTGCTTCGAATGGAGAAGAACGAGCAAGAAACTCCATCGTTACTCTTTTTTAAAAAATGTTTTTTACAATATCTCTGATACATTATTTGATCATTTACGGCATTTACCTATTGTATATACAACGTGTAACAAAATACCCATATACATCAAGAAGCCCTGATGAATACAGGTTGAATAGAATCTCTACACAAAGTTTCAGCTTAAAATACGTTTTAAAAATTTAGTACCAAATACTTATATCGCATAGTTCTTGATTTCAAATCATATAAACGTGTCACAACACTACAGGGATCACTAATATTACGAAACATTTCTTCTGTCAATCTGATCGCCTAGTACCTGTCTACCTAATTTTGATTCGCGCGCCGGCGCAATTTGAAAAATTCATAACTTGGTACCATGAAAACATGAGTTTAAAAAACCCTTCCCGTATCGTTTGTTATGCTATCTAGAAACCGTGCAATTGATATGTATACCCCCTTTTTGTTACACGTTGTGTATGTAGGAACAATGTAACGACAATACGACGTCAAAACTATGGGACAATAAAACCAATTTGTAAAGAATATAAAATAAAATAGCGGGTTGTTTCAAACATAGTGCCCACATATGTACACTTACAATTTTGAAATAATGCTTCTATACAAATAAAAAATAATCTTTAATTTAATTTTTCAAATCAAAAAAATAACTGCTTGATGCCACAGGATCCCTAGACTACATTGGAATAAATTAATACTTTAAGTTAACGTGTAACTAGTGATCGTATTAGAGCATTGTCTAGTGTGAGCGAGTGTCCAGTGGAGCCGGACCAACATGCTGCCACGCATTTTTATCTTCAATATAATCTGACAGTTTATAATATGCCTGTTTACACAGTTCACGCTTTATACAAGATTAAATTTTTTTCTCGTTCAGATTCAGTATGGTAGTTGATCATGCACTACGACGTCCCGTACTACACTACGCTAACATTAGTTAGACGTGTATAAGATGTAACATTTTTTTGATGAATTACGTTTATATACGGTAGTTTATTATAACATTTAACACAAAATCCCATGAAGGATTTTCTTTGGACAATCGGAATTGCGGTATAGCAAACTTATTTTTACCTCTCCTATTAAAATTGTGTTCTTTTTTCAAACAATTGTTGATTTTATCTCACGTACATAATATTTTCGTAAATTAATTGAGAAGGCACTGTAAGAATATTTATAGTTTTAAACAGTTCTCTCAAAGATTCGCGACGGGGCAAGTTATATATTGCTCGAATAGCTCGCTTTTGCAAAGTAAAAATTGATTCTACATCCGCGACTCCCCCCACAGCAAAATGCCGTAAGACATTATGCTGTGAAAATAACTAAAATAAACAAGGCTTGCCTTACCTATGTCCGTTAGCTGCCTAATCTGTCTAACTGCATAAGCATATATGGGGCCCCCATTGTAATCTGTCATCTAATGTGATACCCAAAAATATAGTCTCCTTAACAAATTCCAACTTTTGTCCATTCAAATCAACACAACATTCGTTATTTTGTACGTTTGGCAAGTAAAATTTAATACATTTGGTTTTTTTCTCATTAAGCGTCAAGTTATTAATAGTAAACTAGTCATAGACTCGAAGAATGGAGCTGTTAACGTCTTCAAAATTATTCGTACGTCGACCTATTTTAAAAATCAGTGATGTATCATCCGCAAATAGCAACATTTTTGGTTCATTTTCGAATATAAGTGGCAAATCCTTAATGTACACTAAAAAGAGGAAAGGACCCAATATTGAACCTTGAGGAACGCCCATTTTTATCTCAGACCCCTGTGAATTAATACCGTTAATATGAACTTTTAGCTGCCTATCCCTTAAATATGATTTCAATAGACGGAGCGCAGTGTTTCTAATCCCGTAATGATCTAATTTTAGCAAAAGTGTCTCATGATCAACGCAATCAAATGCTTTTGAGAGGTCACAAAAAACACCTATGGCATCCTGTGCTTCCTCCCAGGCACCAAATATTTCTTTCATTAAAGTAACACCGGCGTCAGTTGTACAACGACCTTTAGTGAAACCATACTGCTGATGGTGGAAGATGGAGTTTTTATTAAAATGATGAAGCATCTGAGACAGTATCAACTTTTCAAACACTTTGCTGAGGACCGGCAAAACAGATACAGGCCTATGATTATTGGGTTCGTTGGTGTCGCCACTTTTAAATAGTGGGATAACTTTGCTATATTTTATAAGGTCAGGGAAGACACCGTCATCTATATTTTTATTGATATGACGCTATAGTTTGGATAATTGTTTTGCAGACTTTTACCGACAATCCCCAAAGATCTTCAGTTGATTTTATTTTAATTTCTTTAAAGATTTTTACGATCTCTAGAGGATTCGTTTATTGAAAACTAAAGTCATGTTGACATGATTTTACATTTTTTTAAGCAAACTAGCTGAGAGTGTGGCTGAAGAATTTAAATGTTTAGTTATTTTAATAGGAATATTAGTAAAAAAATTTTCAAACTCTTGAGCTACATCACATTTTGAAGAAATTTGTCAATTTTCAGTCCTTAATTTAATTTCCCAATTATGTATTTTTTCCTACCGGTTTCATTTTGTATTATTTTCCAAGTTGTCTTTATTTTGTCATCAGCTGATTTTATTTTATTGCTGATATAAAGACGTTTTGCGGCTTTGCACACTAATCTAAAAGTCTTTGAGTACGAAGTTACGTATTGTTGAAATTGGGGGTCGTTATTATATGGTTTCATGCCATAAAGCTCAAAAAGTTTATCTTTGCTCTTCCGAATACCTACAGTAGCCCAATCGCTAAATATAAATTTGGTATGAATATCTTTAAGATATGAATAGCAATTAATGAACCCCTCGCACACAAAAAATTTACGCAATATTCAAACAAGAAATACATCCCATCTTCCAAGCCGGTTGGTCTCCGTGGAAGATCAAGACCAAAACCCTCTAAAGGATAAAGAAACAAACCCTGAGAGAAACCTACCCATAAAACTTTACATATTGACATACAATGTCAGATCCCTCTCATCGTATGAACGTTTAATTGAACTCACTGAAACACTGAAAGAAGTAAAGTACGATATTGTAGGAATAGCAGAAACAAGACGCAGCCGCTCAAAAATAGAAGAATACGATGACTTTGTACTATGTCACACAGGAAGTACACCAGGAATGTATGGAGTAGGTTTCCTCATCAAGAAAATCTACAAAAACTACATTGAAAGCTTTGTCGGTCTCACAGAAAGAGTAGCTTGACTAAACTTAAATTTCGATGGAACTCGGCTATCAATCATACAAGTGTACCCACAGAGCAAGCAAGCGAAGAAGAAATCAACTCTATCTACACCACATTAAATGAGGCATTAGGGCTGGTACAAAAGGACTTTATACTTATGGGAGACCTAAACGCAAAAATCGGCAAACCCAAAAAAGAAGAATACCTAATCATGAAACCTAATGGCTTCGGTAAAAGAAATGCAAGAGGCCAAAAATTTATTGATTTCGCCATAGAACACAAAATTGCAGTTACTAACACATTCTTTAAGGAAAAAAAAAACAAAAAATAAATGGACATGGATCTCTCCAGACAAGAAATATAAAAATGAAATTGGGCTTGACTTTTTTTTTTATTTATTATTTATAAGTTAATACCTATGTCTGGTGGCCCGGCGGCTCAAAACACCTCCTTCTCATGTTTGAGGGTTTGAAACCTACCAATAGCAAGTACCAATGTGACTTTTTTCAAGTTATATGTACTTTTTATTATTGTTAAAACACCACTGAAGGAAGACATCGTGAGCAAACCTGGGCTTATAATTTCTAATTATAATTTTGAAAACGCCAACCCTCAGAGCAAACGTGGTTCTGGTGATTAATGCTCAAACCTTCGCCGTGTGAGAAGAAGCTTATACCATACAAAACATAAATAACTATAGCAATCAGGAATAATGTAACTTTCTAACAGTGAAGAATTTTTTAGGATTGGATCATTAGTTCCAGAGATTACCCATTACATACAAACTTATAAACATTACCTCTTTATAATATTAGTATAGATAACAAATACCGACTTACCACTAATACAAGTAGCACCGTAGAAACCTTCATGGTGATTCTATGTCCCACCATCGGTACCAAAGGCTTATATACCAAGTCATAGTAAATAACTGCATTCAAAACCTATAGCTACTTATGACAAACAAAAACACATTTGCACATGTTTTTATATAACAATAAGCGGCCCTTTTATTTATTTGTGTGGCATATAATAATTAATTAGAAAAACAATGTTTTTTGACGTCAATTAGGTATTAAAGTCATGACTTTCTCCGTAATAGGTGACAAAGGACGTGGCCTTTAATCCTCGAAGGGGTAGGCAGAGGTGCACATTATGGCACATAATGCTAATGTACACCCACATTTCACAATTTATGTTGTAAGTCCCATGTAATAGGTGGTGAGCCTATTGCCATATACTGAGCACATTTCCAGATTCTGTGCTACCACTGAGAAATTTTCGAAAAATCGAAAAAAGCCATACTTCGCCCGACTCGGGAATCGAACCCGAGACCCCTTGCCCGGCAGTCGCACTCGCAACCACTCGGCCAACGAGGCAGTGCTCATTATTTTCTTGTTTTTAAAAACATTGCCCCACATTAGTATTTTCTCCTGTGTAGTGGGTGCGTTTACAAACATATAAGTTCACATGCACATGCACACAGACACGAAACAACAATTTGTGGCTCACACAAAGAGTTGCCCCGTGCGGGAATCGAATCCGCTACACGTTACACGGCAGCTAGTTGCCCAGCTCTAATCGTGCAGTTATGTACGTAGATGAGTAATACTAAGTGTGGCGAGCCATGCTTCGGCACGGATACGGAATGATACCACGGCCTCAGAGAAAATCGACGAGAAACCACGCTTACGTTGTGTGAGCGAGGTTACCGGAGGCCCAATTACCCCTTTTCTTAATCCCCGATTCCCCAACCCTTAAATTCCCAACCTTCAAAAGGCCAGCAACGCACTTGTGACGCCTGTTTTGGATGTCCATGGGCAGCGGCGATTGCTCACCATCAGGTGATCCGTCTGTTGGTTTACCGGCTTATACCATAAAGAGAAACTACTGTCGCGTCTTGCATTCTATGTCCACGTATCATTATTATGCTGAAATCATCATACTGTAATCTCTAATCTCCAGAACGCCACCAAACTTGTAGATAACTAACTCCCTTGGTCGAAACGGGATATTTACCATGTTTATTTGTGTCTATGAGTTTCCGATATTTCGGCACTGTTGCAAGCGCCATGATCACGGATGAACGTAAATATCCCGTTTCAAGTTCTAATATTAGTGTTAGTGACCATGTCAGTTTAAAAACTTAAGTCCCTTGGTGTGCCAGGTGTCCATGGGCGTCACTGATCGCTTACCATCAGGTGAGCCGTCTGCTCATCTGCTAATATTTAATGCACTTATAGACATTGTATAAATAGAATTCCAGACATGGAAATACTCAATAATCTTTTATGGGAGTCGGGAATGGTACCCATAACCTCATGCTTGCCTGTAGTAGCTTAGCCACTCTGCAGGCGGGCTGGTAGGACATAGCAATTCAAAATTTCAGGTGACAGTGCTACTTCCAAACCCAATGTTCACTTCCTCGGGTACCTATATGACACCCGCAGAAAGACTAGCAGTGGTATAAAAACATACTCTGCGTTAATGAAGGTAGTAATTACCACACTAATATTGAAATGTGAAAGTTTGTTTGTTTGAATGTTTGTCCATCAATTACACTGAAACTACTGAACGGATATTTGATGAAATTTGGTATACAGACAGGGTATGAGCTGACTTGGGTGATATGATATATATCCCACGAAAACGCGGGCGAAGCCCTGTGATAAGTCTGACGTTTAATCTAAATTGCTAAGTAAAATGCTGGAGACTGTGATCAACTCTTTTATAGATCAGAGAGAAATAAATATGAAGCGATTAGCAACGTCAGCTGTCCACCTCCGGTTACTGGTGACGTTAGCAGAGGTTTTTTTTAAGGGGTAATATCATCCAATACCTTCTCCCGCCTTTAACACGTTCGCGGACACTCGACCGGATTTTGCAATGCTTCTTTGACACTTAATTTTTGTATGGAATGCTATAGGCGCACCGTCACTGATAAAAATAATTAATTACATACATAAAGTCACAACTGCTATAGCCTTCGCCTGCTTTAGCCGTTTCATCCCCGGTAAATAGATTATAACTGTATACATTGGACGCACCGGCTATAGCATTGGACTGCTAAAGCAGGGGTGTCACTGATGAACAGTTTGTACTACATAGACAGGACGCACCGGCTATAGCATTGGACTGCTATAACAGAGGTGTCGGGGACGAGAAGTTTGTACTACATAGACAGGACACACCGGCTATAGCATTCGCCTGCTATAGCAGCGATGTCAATGGTTAATAGTTTTTAGTACATAGATAGGACGCGCCGGTTATAGCATTCGACTGCTATAGCAGGGCTGTCACTGGTGTATAGATATTACTATACAAATAGGACACAACGGTTGTAGCCTTCGGCTGCTATAACCGCTGTGTCACTGCGGAAACGTATTTATACTAAATTAAAAGGACGCAGCGGCTACGGCCTTCACCTGCTGTAGCTGATGTGTTACTGGTGAATACTTATATTGGTTTGGTTGGGTCTGGGAAAGTCACAACGAAAAGACAATATTACACTAATTAAATTATTTATTTTTATGGTAAGGAAGCATACATAGCGCCAACAACAAAGTGTTGAAGGTGTGTGTTTAACACGTTCGCGGACACTCGACCGGATTTTGCAATGCTTCTTTGACACTTAATTTTTGTATGGAATGCTATAGGCGCACCGTCACTGATAAAAATAATTAATTACATACATAAAGTCACAACTGCTATAGCCTTCGCCTGCTTTAGCCGTTTCATCCCCGGTAAATAGATTATAACTGTATACATTGGACGCACCGGCTATAGCATTGGACTGCTAAAGCAGGGGTGTCACTGATGAACAGTTTGTACTACATAGACAGGACGCACCGGCTATAGCATTGGACTGCTATAACAGAGGTGTCGGGGACGAGAAGTTTGTACTACATAGACAGGACACACCGGCTATAGCATTCGCCTGCTATAGCAGCGATGTCAATGGTTAATAGTTTTTAGTACATAGATAGGACGCGCCGGTTATAGCATTCGACTGCTATAGCAGGGCTGTCACTGGTGTATAGATATTACTATACAAATAGGACACAACGGTTGTAGCCTTCGGCTGCTATAACCGCTGTGTCACTGCGGAAACGTATTTATACTAAATTAAAAGGACGCAGCGGCTACGGCCTTCACCTGCTGTAGCTGATGTGTTACTGGTGAATACTTATATTGGTTTGGTTGGGTCTGGGAAAGTCACAACGAAAAGACAATATTACACTAATTAAATTATTTATTTTTATGGTAAGGAAGCATACATAGCGCCAACAACAAAGTGTTGAAGGTGTGTGTTTAAACATAACAAAAAATCTTAAATTTTTCTTAATTATTTTAATTAAATCACAGTATATAGACATCTTGTTTAAAACAAGTTGTATACCTACCTATTTCAACACATTTTATTATTTTACTTTTGTGATAGCTCGTTCTTGAGACAAAATAATATAACAAAAAATAAATGAACATACTTCTAACCAGAACATAACATTTCTCCTTATTTTAATTATTATATCTAGAATAAAAACTAGATCAGACTTAAGTTAATCACAGTACTGTCGGTAATCAAATAGTATCATCAATAAAAAAAATAACTTTATGTCAGACTTAAATCTAATCAGACTAAATTAACTTTATACTCTGCATTGCCAAGAATTATAATTAAATTTTTAGTCACAGCACAATAGCATTAATAAAATATAAATATAATAAAAATCGTTACCTAAATATTATAATCTATACTATAATAAATCAGTCAATATTGCTTGGCAATGCCATTGCTCAAAACATCCAGGACATAAAGGTGGTTTACTGGTGCATCCTTTGCACCGATAACTTGTTTCCTTTTTAATTTTATTTTTTGCACATAGGCGGCATTTTAAAAAAGCTTTGTTACGTTTGCAGTTTTCTGTTTTTGGTATCGGTTCAGGCCAGTGTGTGTTTAACAGTTGCGAAGACGCGCCTTCTTGGGAACTGCCCTGATTACTATTTGGTAGAGTCATTCCTGAATTATTTGAAGTTCTCGGGTTTGTTGGCTTTCTAGAAGAAATAATGTTGGAGCAAGTCAAGTTGTCAAATCCTAATAAATATCTAATGATATGTTCTCTGAAGCCCAACATAGTTTCTTTTTCGTTGCAATGTTTACGGAATATATAATAGGCATTCCATATGCCCATGTCAAAAATATGGAAAAATACTTTTTTGTACCACCTCACTGTCTTTTTCGGGGTTGAATAGTAGGCCAACATCTGATCTGAAAGGTCTATCCCAGACATATATTTATTGTACATTTCGACCTCCTTTGGCTTGGTTATTTGCTTGCCAAATCTGTTCCGTGTTGTGACCATGCGTGGGTGGTGTTGTGTTGTGATCATGGTCACAATTCGTTTGTCTTTCCAAGCTGAAACGTACACCTTTCCTTTCCTGGTCCATACATGCTCACCTTTCTTAAGTACTTTGCGAATAACATCTTTTGGATTGTCTTTTCTATCTTTCCTTAAAGTGCCTGTAGTATGCGTCATGCAACTTAAAAGTTTGTCGGATAAGGCCACGCTATTATAATAATTGTCCATATAAAGCTCGTGACCCAGGTATAAATAAGGCTGCATCAGATTCAAAACAAGCTTTTCAGTCTTTGATTTTGAACTAGTTTCAGTGTCTATGTCAATACTAGTTTCAGTTTTACCCTGGTAAATTTTAAAATTTAAAATGTAGCCATCACTAGATGTTAGTATGTAAAATTTTACTCCATATTTTGCTTTCTTTGATTTAATATACTGTCTGAAAGACAATCGACCGCGAAATAATAACATAGATTCATCTAGAGAAAGCTGTTTATGTGGCTTGTATAAACTCTGAAAAATAGTAATCATGTGATTAGCGAAGTCTAAGACCTTGTTTATGCCTTTAGCATTCCCTTCGTAAACACACAAGCATCTCAACAACTGTTCAAATCGTCTTCCTGACATACAGTGATTGAATATGGGATGGTAATATAATGGATCACTGAATGTGAATAGTTTTCGAATATTTGGTGTTTCGACATGAGACTGTAAAATACATAAGCCCAGAAATCGCTTCATTTCTCCAATGGAAGTAGGATTAAAAGTTCTTTTTCGGCTGTGTCTTGTGTGTGGTCTATTCATATTGCATAATGCAGCCCCGTACTTGTTAGTGCGTTCAACAAGTTGCTCTATTGTAGACAGAGGGAAAAAACGATTAAATATTTCAATTGGCGACGTATTCGCATCAACATAGAACTGAGGTCCAACAGAGCCGTCGTTAAATTCAAACTCTGGTATAGGAGCAGTGGATGTTTGCCATTCTTCGTCTGTGATACGTGGTGACCTAGGACGATGATGAGATACACTAGGTACGTTTAAAAAAGAAGATGTACTAGGCTGCTGATAATCTAGAGGTGTCATAGGTTGCTGCTGATTGTCAACCACTTGCGATCTTGGAACTTGTTCTGTAGCATCGGTATTTGGATAAGATACTGAACCTTCACTGTCCAGCCAGTCAATCTCTTGTATGAGCGTTTGTGATTCCATTGATCTGGGTGGTGTGGTATCGGAATTAAACGAACACATGTTAATAATGTCTAGTGACTGGATTGCCTTATCTACATTTTCCATATTGACTGGGGGCGATACAGCCATTGAATCTGCTGACTCAACTGAAGCAGGAACACGAACATGAATTCCCAGTTCTTTTAACGTTATTGGGGAATCGACTAAAGGCACTTGTTGTTGTTGAACATGGACGCTCTCACCTTCTAAGGTATGTGGAGTATCTATAGAAAACACCTTATTGTGTTTCGACTTAGGTATTAAATTTAGCTTACCATTATCCTCTTCCGAGTCAGATATGTGAGTTGTGGACGATAAGCTGTCTTCATTGGGTATGTAAGTCGTGTCTGAACCATCACAATCCTTATAGGGATCCTGTTCCGACTCACTTGACAATGATTCGCTATCGCTTGAAGTTTCGGGTTTTTCTGAATCAGCAGACAACTCATCTGTGTCCACATCATTGAATAATTTCATAATTCGTTCATTTTCTTTTTCGCATGGGTCATTTTTTCGTTTATTTCCATTTAGTCCTTGTCTCGACATCTGAAAAGTATAATTTAACACTCAAATATGGTACCTAAACATAATTATATGAATGAAAAAGCAGTGTATCAGTAGTAAATCACCTTTAATAGCAATTAAACCCAGGTTTAATAGCTATCCCACAACCATCACACAAAACATTGTCGTTAAATAAGCTTGATCAACCTTATTTTAGTAGGTCAAAACTATGCACAAATACCTACACCAGAATGTAGAAATTCGTAGAAATATTGTATCATAATGTTTGTTTATATTGTCATTATCATAATATCATTAAATTCCATTGAAATATTTGTCTTATTTAGTCAGAAAAATCAAATAAACTCACCGTTGCGGCACAACAAAAATCACGTGCGAAAAACGTCACAACACTCCCGCTCCGCGGGGCACTCGCCGGCCAACACTGAACTGACTGAACCAATCGCCATACAATTCTCGCTGCTATGACCGACGCGTCAGTGTGCGTGCGCACACAAATAGCGACAAGTAGCGACACGTTTGACGGCGTAAAAAGTGATGTTATATGACACCTAGCGATTTGAAACTTTTAGTTTGGGGGCACTTAATATCGAAATATAGGATAACAGTATAGAAAATCGTCTGCTAAAGCCGTTATGCCACTTGAGCGCGCAAAAAATACGGCTATAGCCGGCGCGTCACCCTGAGTAAACTACTGATTACTGCTATAACCGTCGCGTCCGCGAACGTGTTAACGAGGCGAGAGGGAGTGCCAAACTAGAGTACTGACAGAATACTGACTAAAAACCACCCCGTTCCTACTCCAGCTTGCCCCGGTAACTCGCTAATTAGTCCGTAGCTCCGGATTGGACATCAACTCTATTGGGCCCCATCTGTAGAGGTCTGATGACTCTTTGAGGCGCGGTTGGCGGGCGGCGGGTGGGTCCACCCGTTCTGGCGAGCTACCCTTGCTTGCCTCCCGCAGACCGCCAACGGGCTAAATTTCTATTAGGGAAAGTGAGAAAGAAATAATTAAATGCGCATTACCTGGCATTCTGTCTACTCTCATACGTATTAAACATCCATTGTACTCTCAATGATTTATTACGTTACAAATATTATTATTTGCACACAAAGAATTATATATTATACAGCCTTACAGTTGGAAAGTTAGTTTATTAAGCAGCTGTGTCAATATTGATTATCATTGCTATGTATCGGTGTAATATGCAGTCCGTGGCCACATTAGTAGACGCACTCTTGTTTTTATGTTCAATTTAAAACATTTTAGGGAACAGAGAGCAAAGTTCCCTAAGAAAAGGAGGATCCTCCAACCAGGCGAGGTGGTCGTGTCTGGCGGGCTTCGGGCTTTCTGCCCAACTGTTGTTCGTTGGGATTTTCTATCCATGTTTATTCGCATGTAAACTTCATATGTGCGATGTAGGATTTATGACGTCATCCGTTGATTTACTCGTCGATAGTCTATGTGCGACTTCTGTCATGTGTCGCTACACTGTATATAGATGAGTATACTGACTGTTTATATTCAGTACATATGGTATAAGCAATCACCGCCGCCCATGGACACCCGAAACACCACAGACGTTACAAATGCGTTGCCGGCTTTTTGGGTTTCTTTTTTTTTAATAGGGGAAATCATCTAATAACTTCTCCTGCCTTGGGCGAGGCGAGAGGGAGTGTCAGACTCTTACTGACTAAAACCATCCCGTTCCTACTCCTGTTTTTCGAGCCGGAGCCCCGGTAAACCCGCTAGGTAGTCGTAGGCGAGAGAAGTCATTGAATGATAAACGCCGATAGGGACATCTAAACATCTTATTAATTGCCTGCTAAAAATGTTTGGTGCGTCTAATAATATGGCCAGACACTATACTCATGTTTTGTTATTTATATTAATTGCGAGACAATGAACTCACTTTTGACATGTTAAAAGTTATTAATGTCAGAACGGTTAAGCTATTCTGTAATTGGAAACCATATGTATAACCCTATACATGTAATTGGAAGCCTATTACCGTACACACACACAATGGCACTTGGCACAATTCGAGACTCCGTGCTACTACTGAAAAATATACGTAAAACCGAAAAATGCCCCATAATGCTTTGCCCGATCCGGGATTCGAACCCGAGATCCCTTGACCGGCAGTCGCACTAGCGACCACTCGACCAACGAGGCAGTCGGCTTGGAACTTGGCTTCGGAACCCTAAAAAAGGTATCAGGCAAATAAAATAAGAGAAATTTTCGAAAAACTGAAAAAAGCCTAGTAATACTTCGCCAGACCCGGGAATCGAACCCGAGACCGCAAGTGCGACTGCCAGGCAAAGGGTCTCAGGTTCGATTCCCGGGTCGGGCGAAATGCTTAATACTTATGTTATTTTAAACAGGGGTAAGTAGAGATGTATGTATCTATATATTAATACGTGATGCAAAAACTTTGGACCCCTTTTTACGAAAATTACGTGGACGTCGGAGCATAAAATTTGGTACTTTTATAGTTTATGTGTAGGAGAAGTGCAGAACGCTAATATTTTTCAAAAATAATGCTTATAAAGTACATTAAATCAATAAATAAAACATTACACACACTACTATGCATAGTATCTGATCCTATTTGACAAAACGTCAAAATCGACAGACATTGCGATGATATTCTCACGTCTCATATGAATAGAGTTTTCCTGTTCATGATGCGCCGGAATATATTAATTTGAATTTTACAAAACTAATAGCAATTCATTAAATAAAAATTATCCTTGAACGTATGTTAAGTGGTATTGTAAATTAAATCGTATATGGTCGAATTTCGACCACTAGGCGACCACTAGTTGTGATAATTCGGTGTCATGGAAGAAATGTATTGTATATAATATGTATTAGGTGTTCTAAAATTTCCTGTCACGGCTTTAATGGGAGGTAGTGTTGTGTTCGATGATTATATCGCGCGACGCCCGCGCCCGTGATATCGGAAGACTAGTAACTAGGTAGGTATTTTGGAACTTTACTTGATTAATGAAATTTAGTTGATTTGTTATTGTGATAAAAATTAAACTAATGAGTATAAAAAAAGTTTCTTCGGGAAAGTTGTTTGTAATCATGAGTACAATCACGTGTTTAAATATCGTTCACTAATTACCAGTCACCCTATATACCGGTATTCCAAGAGCATATTAATGTCCGTCTCGTTTATTATTTTAAAGCCAATAAAACACTAGCGCCACCTACTTATAAAAACTTATTCTAAAACTATGAAAACATTCAAAAATGTTCATTCAAAGACCGAATGAAACTAGCCCTTACCATTCAGATTAAACCCATTTTCATTCACTCTCAATTCTTGTACGTTTGAAAATGAATGAATGGTTTAATTATGAACGATGAATCAGTTTCATTTAATCTTTGATCTTCTCTCTATCGAGTAAATATTTATTTTATGGTATAAGCCGGTAAACGAGCAGACGTATCACCTGATGGTAAGCAATCGCCGCCGCCCATGGACACTTGAAACACCAGAGGCGTTACAAGTGCGTTGCTGACCTTTGGGGGTTAGGAATTTAAGGGTTGTTGGGGAATCGGGGATTGGGAAGGGGGGTAATTGGGTCTCCGGTAACCTCACTCACACAACGAAACACAACGCAAGCGTTGTTTTACGTCGGTTTTCGGTGAGGCCGTGGTATCATTCTGACCCAACAAGTCATTGTTATATTAGTTGTAAGATTTTATAATGTAACTGTTTGCTGTTCCTTAAAATGAAAAATAAAATAAAATCACTCCGGTCGAGCAGGCCCATTCGTGCCGAAGCATGGCTCTCCCACACTTAATAAGAATCTGATTGAAAAAGAGTAACCTATGGAGTTTCTCGCTCGTTCTTTGTTGAAGCATCGTCCTCGCTCAACCGCGTCCACGAGAAGTGGGGGCAACAGTGACGTAGTAGCGCTACGGCTCGACCGTATGTGCCGAGTCCAGAGGTCAAAACTTGCTCCTACGCTCCGACCGCGCGCACATCGTATCTTGCTTTTTTTATATCTTCGATTTAATTGTAATCAGTGTTTCCTAAGTTCATTATATTGCATATTATACAGTCCACTCTTATTATTTACTCCACCTGCTGAGCTATCGTCGCATCATATGGTCCTTCTCCCGTGAAAAGTTGAACTGGACAAAGGAAGACAAAGGACTTTGGAGAACATTATCCACGTCACCGAGTTATATCCTGTGATTCTCGAGTTTCTTCACTGTGAACATTGTTACGTGATATATCGGCACGGCTTGGAACTCTTCGACCGTCTTAGCTGACGTCACCCAACTGACACAATAAGAAACGGATTTGGGACTACTCATCATTGCCATCATCACGGACAGCAAATATTCGCCTTCAGATTGTCGTCGTGCATTGAGACATCTTGCAAGAATACTCCTCGGTACAGTCATCATCAGTGGTTTGCACCGGAAAACAGTGAGCTCGTTCCAATTCCTTATTTAATCATCTCATCATCCTCCATCATCACAATCATATTCATTATCATCCATATCCTACATCGCATTCAGTTTTATTTCCTAATAATTCAAAATACGGTCGATACGGTGTTACATTTTGCAAGTCATCTTCATACTTACATCATCATATTTCATTCCATTTTACAACAAACTTTCAGCTGTTTCATCTCTTCATCCATTCATTTAACTATATAATTAAATCTATTTACTATTTACAGTAGTGCCACAAACGCCTTGCAATTTTAAATAAATCTATACATATAATAAATCTGTAGAAGGGTCAATTCTGTACATTGAAAATATTGAAAAAATAAATAGCAGGGGGTGTTACTGGATCGATACCAAACCCAAATATGTGATTATTTTTTTTGTCTGTCTGTCTATATATGTTCAGGCATCACGTGAAAACTAACGGTTCGATTTCGATGAAACTTGGTATAATAATTATACCAAGTCTTATTATCCTATCTTATTATCCTGGGCATAAAATAGGTTACTTTTTATCCTTGAAAAATACGTAGAAAAAAATCTTTATTTTTCAGTTTTATTCTGCTCAACAGCAGTAGCTCAATAGAGGGATCTCCTTAATTATTATGGGCCTCGCCGTATTTGGGTCCAATAGATATTTATAAGATGTCATTGTCAGTGTTACTCAAAATGGAGAAATAAAACTTCCACGCGAAGACCGACATCCGCGCGGACGGAGTCGCGGGCGGAAGCTAGTACTATAATAATTTTAATAGCAATACGCATTCTGCTACAACCTTGCTCGTGCTGTTGTAACTTACAACTGTGCAACTTATTGCTATTTATTTACAACAGGTGTTAACATTTTGCTTTTTATTTTTCTTCTTATCTCTTAAATTGCTTTTCTTTGAAAATTTCCGACATAAAAAGCCTTATTAAGAAACGTACTTCAATTAAAGCAAAGCTTACGCAATTGGATGCTGAAGGCAACCTTCACTCATACTGCACGAGTCTTGCTGGATAACGGGAGCACGGCTAACCTCATATCAAAGGACGTAAGCTTAATATTTCCACCTATACAGTCGAGTCTAAGGTAAGAGACATTAATGATCAATCCTCTTATTGTACACATAGTTGTTCAATTTCATTTAAGTCGATCAATACGATCAAGTGAATATGAAATCGATATTGATCCTTCTCATCAATTAAAAACATATATACCTTAAATACGGTGACGTATGGCACCGCATCGGCACCTGTTCTAGCAAGTAGGTGTTTAGTACGACTGGCTGAGGAATGCAGTGATTTGTCTTATATATTGTATATGTTACGGTAAATCTGATTAATTGAAAATTATTAATAATTTTACAAAATTATTAATAATAACCACACGTTTTGGTAAATGTGAATAATCGATCGAAATTTATTACTTTTAGTAGTGATTATTAATAATTCACGACACATATTGGTGAAAGTAATAAAATTTATATAAACCCAATGTTTTTTGACCAGCATGTATTTATTTATAATATTAAACACCATCTTACGATTATATAAATTAGAGATCAAAAAAAAAGGTTACTTGTACTTGCTTTAAACCGAAAGGACAACAAATTCACATATTCTAAGCGTAAGTGCGGGTCTGCGGACGGCGAGTAGGGGTAGCTCGCCGCCCGACCATAACCAGACCCGTGCGTGCGGCGCGTCGAGTTCTGCGCGCGCCCCATCAGATCACCACAGATGGGGCCCAGTAGGGCTTATGCCTGATACGGAGCTGCGGACTACCTAGCGGGTTTACCGGGGCTCCGGCTCGAAAAGCAGGAGTAGGAACGGGGAGGTTTTTAGTCAGTAAAAGTCTGACACTCCCTCTCGCCTCGCCAAAAAAGGCACATTTATCACAAAATTAACAATAAAATTCTTTTAAAAATCACATCTACCATCAAAACTTATGCAAGAAAGTCTTTCGTGGTACATAAAATTGTAACAAAAATAAAATTAAACAATAATTATTTTTTTAAATCCTAAAAGCAATCATCAACAATCATATTTGGTTTGCCTGTAAATTTTCTGTAGCACCTATAAACGCAACAAATTATAATTTTAAAAGTATTATCATAAAATTTAACATATATTTGTTGTGCAAGGTCCGTTTAAATTGAAATAAAAATAACATCTTGGCCACTTATTACATTTATCACTACTAGGGTAAAATTATTAATAATAAGCGACAAATGTGATTAATTTATCACTTTTACCTCGAGTTTCGGTAATTATTAATAATAGTAGATAATTATTAATAATTTTCAATTATTCACTCTTACCGTAACATATACATAAAGGTACGTCAGTCACTTACACTACAAACATATTGACGACGTCTATTTCTGGTGTGATTCCACCATAGTCTTGGGTTGGTTGTCTGCCTCACCCACGCAACTTAAGACCTTTGTTAGGGAGAGAATACTTGGGCTGTATAATAATATAAAAAAATATAATAGGCACTGGTTTATTTATGTACAACGGATTACAAAACGGTATGAGACAAATATGAGAAAAAAACAAAAGAATAATTTTGATGCGCGCGACGCGTACATGTAATGCTTACAGCTGCTCGGGCGAAAGTGCGGGTCGCGATACTCCCTCTGATGCCGTCGTAATCAAACTAAAATTATTCGAAATATTGGGATTATTTTAAATTTTTGTCCTTTATCATAATCTTAATGAAGACAACGTCCAACTAAATAAAATATAATTCAACAAATATAAAAATTAATAATATAAATTACCTAAAAAAGGTATATACAAAATCTAGGGTTGTTTTTATCTTCTAAATTTAGGTTTATATTTTATTATTTATTTTGCTACTTTTGCTATTTATTGTATTTCAGAAATATGGGTAACATCAACAGCAATAATATACTAATGCTAATATACTTAATACTTTACATAATTATCCTTCAAACAACTAACATAACTTTTCATATTTTAGATCTCTTTTCCATAGAAAAAAATTGTCTTATGTTACCCTACCGTGACCAGACGATCCTTTCAGCATTGGAAATTTTGCTTATATAACTTATACTATATGAAACATAGTTTTGTTCCGGAATTGTGTTGTAGGCACTTAAAATATGTAATTCCTTTAAGTGTGGCGAGATCATTCTTTTTTTCAATTATAGACGTCAGTTGTAAGTAAATAAAAATGGGATCGTGTCTAAAGATTTCATAAACTCCTTTTTATCCTTCAGTTAAGGACCTAATTCGATTTAATCGAGCCATTATACCTAAAACAAACCACACCATGCTGAGCGCCCTACATTTAGAAAAACATAAATCAAGCACTCGTTTTGGGCGTCGATACCAATAATGCAGTATTTAAATCATGCTACACCACTTATCCGTTTGTTTGAACAATATTGTGGCTTTGTTAGCACGAAAATCAGTGAAAATGTTATTTTTTGTGGACGTACCTCTTTCCTGTGGACCATTAAAGTTACAGGAAAGATGACCACCAAAGTGATATTTCAAACTAAATTCAAAGCAGACATTTTGTTTTTAAAGTTAGAGGAGAAACAAAAGCCATGTTCAAACTACTCCTCAGAAGGCATATCGACAAAATATTTACTAAAATATTAAATAATAACTTACCAAAATACAACCTGGAGAGAAAAGACGCACTGATCTTGGACAAAAAAACTTAATTTTATTTTAAAATTTCGTAAGTTAGAAAATAATCCGTAGCTGTAATTATTACGACTCCAACAAACGACAGCTATCTAGTTTTGTCAATTTAAAATTATTCATTTTACGGTAGCATTACTAGACACAAAAATTTGGTGGATTTTTAGGTCCACCAAAAATACCCAAATTCCTATAACACCATGTTTATTGGAAATAAAAAAAATCTTCTGCAATTATTTACAACTATCTACTAAACATAATATTCATTATATTATGGACATATGGACATAATGTATTTTCAAGTTATTTTATCTGAACACTCATATGTGGATAACCCTTCAATATATTCGTCTCTCTTTTCAAATAAGTGTGGGAGAGCCATGCTCCGGCACTGCTGGGTCGTTTCAACCGGAGTGATATCACGGCCTCGCAGAAAACCAACGTGAAACAATGCTTGCTCTATGTTTCGTTGTGTGAGTGAGGTTACCGGAGACCCAATTACCCCCTTCCAAATCTTCCCAATCCCCGATTCCCCAACAACCCTTAAATTCCTAACCCCCAAAGGTCGGCAACGCACTTGTAATGCCTCTGGTGTTTCCAGTGTCCATGGGCGGCGGCGATTGCTTACCATCAGGTGATACGTCTGCTCGTTTACCGGCTTATACCATAAAAATAAATATTAATTCGATAGAGAGAAGATCAAAGATTAAATGAAACTGATTCATCGTTCACAATTAAACCATTCATTCATTTTCAAACGTACAAGAATTGAGAGTGAATGAAAATAGGTTCTTGAATAATATGGGTCTTTGAATAAATATTTTTAAATGTTTTCACAGTTTTAGTGTAAGTTTATATAAGTAGGTGGCGCTAGTGTTTTATTGGCTTTAAAATAATAAACAAAACGGACATTAATATGCTCTTGAATACCGGTATATACGGTGACCGGTAATTAGTGAACTATATTTAAACACGTGATTGTAGGTACTCATGATTACAAACAACTTTCCCGAAGAAACTTTTTTGTATACTGATCAGTTTAATTTTTATCACAATAACAAATCAACTAAACATTAATCAAGTAAAGTTCCAAAATACCTACCTAGTTACTAGTCTTCCGATATCGCGGGCGGACTGGCCCTTTTTTAGTTTTTCGAAATTTTCTCACTAGTAGCATGGAGCCTGAAAATGTGCCCGGTAAATGGCAATAGGCTCACCTCCTACTACATGGGACTTTAAGCATAAATTGTGAAAAGTGGGTGTACACAGTGGCATTACGTGCCATAATGTGCACCTCTGCCAACCCCTTCGGGGATTAAAGGCGTGACGATATGTATGTATGTATGTATAAATAGTTCTATGCAATGTAAACTTAATATTATGTAAAATAGTGTTTAGCGCCACCGATCGACTATCAACGACAACCCATACCTCTTAATTTTAAGCTTGTTAAAGTGCTCCCACACAGCAGTTATATAACGTTAGAGACTGATTTAACATTTGTGTTTAAACAAATTATAACAGTAATTGTAGAGTATGTTACACGCTATTGCAAATGTTATATTGTTACACATTGTTGTATAACGTTATATAACTGCTGTGTGGGAGCACCTTAAGAGTATAAATCGGCCAAGTTTTGTATATTTTATATTAGATTAATGATATAGACGACGAGTGATCCAAAATCTAAAATTAAGAGTCCCTCTGTGACTCGAAACTGGTAGAGCTTTTCTCAATTAATGTACACAAAGCAACGGTAATAAGTATACACCCAACATAACTATAACTATGCAATACCTTTACATGTGTGGGTAATTTTATAATAATGTGCATAAAAACAAACGTAATAGCCAAACGCCTATTACGCACACATTGGTAAATACTATAATTTTTGTGTCGGTATACGTATTTTTATAATTTAATACATGGGTAAGGTTAATAATATTTACAATCGATGATATCAATAAACATTTTCACTTGAACAGACGTAGTGCTCGTGGACGAGTGGTTAATGAACCGGTTTCAAACATCGTTTACGACAATGTGGGTTCGAATCTAGCCAAAAGTATTTATTTTCTTTATTTACTATGTTGTTTTTCTTTGTTTTGTTATGTTTTGTTTTTGTTTTCTGTATAATAAAATCAAAGTATGAATGAAATAGATTCTGAATAAAACAACATTATTTTTTATTGTAAATAATTTATTATTTATGTGTTATTATGTCCAATAAATAAAAAAAACATGAAAAAATTGGATGAAAAAATATCGTGGTGCAATTATTTAATACAGACACGTTTAACATTCACAATCTATAGCAATTTAAATTTAATTAGGCTAATACGAGTGGTGAAATGAATCAACATGTTAAATGGAAAGAAATTATGACAAATTCCAACAGCTTAACAATAACATCACTTCACCGTCTCCTTTAGACTTTCGATATTCCTAGTAATGGACAAAAAATCAAATTGCGATAACGTGTGTATGCAGTTATTATTAAAATTTGTTTTTGTTCACATTGCTAAACAATTATGAATGTTATGTCTGTATAAATAAGGTTTACAATTACTAAGTAAAATAAATTCAACTGATACACTTATGATTCCACTAGTTAAAGTAATTCGTTCACTATAATCACACCTATTAGGCCGCACACATTTTTACACCATTTAATTTTACCTTTATCCAAATAATCAAATGTATATTTAGTAAAATTACAACATTATTTTCAAAATAAGATCAAACTAGTAGATTGTAATTGGTTTTGTTTTATCGATGAGCTATTATAGATTTGTAATTGTTATGTTCAGCGCTGACTTGCTGCATCACAGATTGCAGCATAGGCGCGCGTTGTTACGCGTGTGGAGAAGAAAGCATTGGAAGTAATCCGAATTAACCTTGCGTTCGGGCACAATGCCGTGGTGGCTAAACGAAGAATAATTTATCTCTGAATTTACTTATTTCGCGTCGTTAGCGTGATTCTATATCCCATGTTTCCAGAATATCCATATCAGCCGACCCATAACTGCATTTCTTATTTCTCCTCTGTGGATACAAAATAAATGAGTCAATTATATAATAATCATTTGGTCTATATGATAAAAATAACTTTGTATATTTAGATACTTAGGTTGTTATAAATACACTTATAAATAACTTGAGTGAAATTAATTTATTTATAACCATAAAACTCTAATAATAGATAAGCATAAAAAGAACAAAGAATAAAATTAAAATAGTAATTTGTATAGGTAAAGAATACTCACCAATATTCTTAATCGCCTTACAATATCAAATAATTTATATGTTCTTCTTCCGCAAAACATCGACAATGTTATGTTTATATGTTTAACTTTAACTTTGTATGGATAGATATAAATTAAGTTAAACACGACTATGAGTTGTGGATAATTATTAATAAATACTCGTAGACTGACAACTAAGAATACAAACTTTTTATCATGTGGGTTGTGTGAGAAAAATATTGCGGATTGTCGGTAGTTACTTCATAAACGGGCCAAATAAAATAACCTGAGAGTTCCGTGGTTGCTTCAAACATTGTAAATTTTTAATTAGTTATTGAAACATTAGAAAATTTGCATTCAATAATGTTTAAAAAATATTACAAAAAGAACGCGATGCTGGGATCGAACCCGCATCTCATCAGTATATCCGCAAGCGATAACCATTGCGCCATACGTGCAATTGAAGGGACAACCTAAATATCGTATCTCATTCAATAACATAAAAAACGATGAGAAGATATTATATTTATATGGGTATAATTTTGTAACTCGATCGTTCATTATTTGATTTATTCAATGTTTGTTACGTATTGTTTTTATGTTTACCCTTGTTTTTATTTATATTTCTTTAATGAATTAATACGTATACCCTCACGAAAATGATATTTAGTATAAGTGTATGCGTGATGAAAGTGTGCGTAATAGGCGTTTGGCTATTACGTTTGTTTTTATGCACATTACTATAAAATTATCCACACATGTAAAGGTATTGCATAGCTATAGTTATGTTGGCTGTATACCGATTAATGTTGCTCGGTGTACATAACTGCACGATTAGAGCTGGGCAACTAGCTGCCGCGTAACGTGTAGCGGATTCGATTCCCGCACGAAGCAACTCTTTGTGTGAGCCACAAATTGTTGTTTCGGGTCTGTGTGTCATGTTTATATGAACTTGTATGTTTGTAAACGCACCCACGACACAGGAGAAAATCCTAATGAAACAAGAAAATAATGAGCACTGCCTCGTTGGCCGAGTGGTTGCGAGTGCGACTGCCGGGCAAGGGGTCTCGGGTTCGATTCCCGGGTCGGGCGAAGTATTACTGGGCTTTTTTCGATGTTTCGAAAATTTCTCAGTGGTAGCACAGAATCTGGAAATGTGCCCGGTATATGGCAATAGGATCACCACCTATTACATGGGACTTACAACATAAATTGTGAAATGTGGGTGTACATTTGCATTATGTGCCATAATGTGCACCTCTGCCTACCCCTTCGGGGATTAAAGGACACGTCCTTTGTCACCTATTACGGAGAAATTCATGACTTTAACACCTAATTGACGTCAAGAAACATTGTTTTTCTAATTAATTATTAATTGCCACACAAATAAATCAAGGGGCTGCTTATTGTTATATAAAACATATGCGCAAATGTGTTTTTGTTTGTCATAGGTAGCTATAGATTATGAATGCAGTTATTTACTATGACTTGGTATATAAGCCTTTGGTACCGATGGTGGGACATAGAATCACCATGAAGGTTTCTACGGTGCTACTTGTATTAGTGGTAAGTCGGTATTTGTTATCTATACTAATATTAATTTTATTTTTTATTTTATTTGTTTGGCTCACCAACAATTGAGTACACCGATACAAATTTTGCTAACAGTATAAGGAATACAAATGAGAATGACGAATTTCGGCTTACACAACTTTTAAAACTAAACTCACGCGGACACAAAGTTTCTACCTCCAATAATTTAAATATAAAATACAAACTTATAAAAAAATATTTAGTGCTTTACGAGAACTTCTCGAAAAAAAAAATCACTTTAATAAGTATTTATTTTAATATTAAGTTCTTCAATCCCAAATTTAAAAAAAAGTTGCCAGTCTTGCTACTGTAATTGATAATTGTAAATAATTAAAATCAGTGGCAGCACTGTAATCGATAATTCTATACTAAGAATATATTTTATTATTTGGATCATCATCATCATTATCATCAGCCGAGAGACGTCCACTGCTGAACAAAGGCCTCCCCCTTGGTCCTCCACGTAGAACGACAAGCCGCCACCTGCATCCACTGGCTCCCCGCCACTCTGACGATGTCGTCGGTCCACCTAGTGGGAGGTCTGCCCACGCTGCGTCTTCCGGTCCGCGGTCGCCACTCAGTCACCTTCCTAGCCCAGCGGCCATCAGTTCTTCGAGCTGGCCTGTCCATTGCCACTTCAGCCTACATATTTTGAGAGGCATGTCTGCAACTCTTGTGTTTTGGCGAATTTCCAAATTTCGGATTTTGTCGCACAAAGATACTCCGAGCATAGCTCTCTCCATCGCGCGCTGGGCGACTCTGAGCCTTTCTAAAAGGCCAGCAGTTAGGGACCATGTCTCGGTACCGTAAGTCATCACCGGCAACACACACTGGTTGTACATCCTGGTCTTCAGACACTGCGGGATTTTTGACGAGAAGACTTCATGTAACTTCCCAAACGCTGCCCATCCAAGTTGGATTCTTTGGGCGACCTCTTTCTCGAAGTTGGACCTAGCTGGATGATCTGACCCAGGTATGTGTAGTGGTCTACAACTTCGAGTATATCGTTCCCAACGATAACCGGTGCAGGTGCAACATGGACATTTGACATGATTTTCGTCTTGTCCATGTTCATTTTAAGGCCCACCTGTTGGGAAACGGTATTGAGGTCGTTGAGCATGGTGTTCAGGTCTTCCAGCGACTCTATTACGACTATGTCATCGGCGAAACGGAGATGAGTGATGTATTCGCCATTAATGTTGATGCCGCGTCCGCTTCAGTCCAAGAGCTTAAAAACGTCCTCCAGTGCGCTCGTGAACAGTTTCGGAGATAATATGTCTCCCTGTCTCACGCCCTTCCGCAACTGGATTGGCCTCGTAGTCTCTTCCTGGAGTCGGATGCGCATGGTGGCGTTGTTATACAAACACTTCAAAACCTCGATGTATCTATAGTCGATGTGGCACCGCTGGAGAGGTTTCGATTGAATCGAAGGCTTTCTCATAGCCCACAAACGCTAAGCATAGTGGTAAGTTATACTCCTGTATAACCTTCTTCTGTATAACCTGCCTGTATGAATGTGGTCTATGGTACTGAAGCCTTTTCGGAATCCGGCTTGTTCGGCTCAGCTCTTGGGTCCCGAGCTGTACCGACGATGGGTTGCCGTGTTGAGGTGTATAACTGTCCGTAAAACCTCTCGAGCTCTCCGAGGATCTCGGACTTCGACGAGATGACGCTGCCATCCTCGGTCTTCAGCCTCGTCATTTGGCTTTGCCCTACATTCTTTGCGAAGACTTTTGAGCCCTTGTTTCGGTCAATTAAGTCTCTGACTCTTGCGGCGTTATAGGCCCGCAGGTCACGTCGCATGTATTTCGAGATTCGTCTATTGAGCTTGCCGTATTCAGACATATCGACTGAAGACTGCAGCCTCATCTCGCTACGATCCTTAAGAAGTTTTAAGGTTCCGTCGGAGAGCTTTTGGGGCCTGTTTCGGCGGGGGTCTTGAAGAACTCTGACCCCACTGCTTGGACAGTTTCCACCAACCCATTATTTATCTCGTCCACGTTTCCACAATCAGCTAGACACTGGAAGCCATTTTGCAGTTGGAGTTGGAATTGCTCGAGGTTTTGGATCTGGACACGTGCAGGGCGGAGCGTGGACTTCACCAGGCGTGACCGCTCTAGTTTTACATTGATGTTCAGTGTGCCTCTGACAATACGGTGATCGCTACCGGTTTTCACCTTCGCTATCACAGAGACATCACTGAATATACGTCTTTCGGTCGCCATGATGAAGTCGATCTCATTTTTGGTAAAACCATCAGGGCTTATCCATGTCCACTTCTTGGCCGGTCGTTTCTGGAAGAAGGAGTTCATCAAATAGAGTCTCTCCCTCTCCATAAAGTCGACCAGCCGCTGGCCCCGATGGTTTCGCTGCCCATATCCAAATGGCCCTATTCTCAACTCATCGCTATTCCGTGTGCCCACCTTTGCGTTGAAATCCCCCATCACAACGGTGAAGTGTGTTTCGGAGGAGTGTATGGCTTTTGAAATTTCCTCATACAGAGCCTCTACTTCGTCGTCACAATGTGTCGAGGTCGGCGCATATACCTGTATGACCTTCAGCGAATACCGGTTAGATATTCTGAGTATAATGTACGCTACCCTGTTCGACACACTGTCGACCTCACACACGTTGTTGACGAGAGACTTGCGGACGAGAAATCCGACACCACCCTGGGATTTACGGTCTCCTTCCCGGAAGAAGAGCAAGTTGCCGGAATCTAGGATTATCGTATCCTGACCCTCTCTCCGGATTTCAGATAGTCCCAAGATGTCCCACCGCATTTTGCTCGATTCTTCCTCCAGCTCGACAATCTTCTCATCAGTCCGCAGTGTGCGGATGTTGTGCGTTGCCAGGGCCAAAGTTCGTCGGAGGTGGTAGCGCTTTCTCTGCCGGGGATTCTTAGCACCCCCTGCTCCGCCGTTACCTGATCCGCTACCTAGATCAGGAATAGCGGAGCTGCCGGGGACTGGGGGGCGTATAATTATGTTGTCGCTCATAGTGAAAGGGGGGGGTGCCATAATATCCCCACGCTTGGCAGGTGGCTTGGGGATCGCAGTTAGGTCACCGATAAATTTTGAGAATACTGCTGCCCATTCCTCGGTGGCTGGTCGTAGTTTTAGGACGAACCCGGGTCCTTTATTATTTGGATAATAATAAGTAAAAAAAAATGTTTTTTAAATAATGCTTTTGACATTAAACAACACTAGAAAACGTAAGAATATTCACTGTCCGTGACAAATTAATATTGAGCCAAAGTTACTATGGCATCTGACATCCTCCTATAGTGCCTCAATCCCTTACAGGTAAGCACAGCATGCAATATATGTCTGTTAATTGACTTAAATACCAAGAAGACAAAACTTAAGACAATGTAAATATCAAAAAATAACAATAATCAGGACACAATGCAATGAAATCGCTATCAAAAATTAAGACTGAAATTGACTCGAACAAAATTACATTAAACAATAATATAACATATATAGGTATCAGAATTAACATTACATTATAATAAAAAAATGTGAAAATCATAACCTAACATAATATTATAATATTACAAAACTAAAGTCACAATCAAAGTAAAAATTAAATTAGATTAGATTAGAACAGAACAATAATTAAATATTGAACATGAAGTTCATAACAAAACTAAGCAAAAATCATTAAATAGATAAATAAAATCAGTAACAATAAACATTAATTTTGACTAGATCAAAAATGTATCACATGTTTTTGCACATAATACTTCTTCTGAGCCTAGTGAGTCAGAGTGCACATCTACAAGATCACTGCAGCTGTTTAACAATGTACACAGGCGGGAGATAGGAGAATTAGCACCAAGTACAGTTCTGCGAAAAGGAGGACACATTTTGTGGGTACACGGATTTTTAACTTGGTCAACAATTGGGGACAATCAATTTGAGAGCGTAAAATTTTCAATAAAAAAGTTGAATCCAATAAATCTCTTCTCCTTTGTAAGGTTATCATCTTGAAATAATATATTATAAAGAGTTACCTCTTTAGTTTATAAGTTTGTATGTAATGGGTAAGCTTTGGAACAATTATTTTTTTTTATATTAAATGGGCCGACGTTTGGCCGCTATCTCGCCTGATGGTAAGTGATGATGCGGCCCACGATTCACTCAGGCTTTGAAGACACCCAGGTTGTACCCATCAGGAAACACAGACTCCGGCAAAGAGTTCCACTCCCTAGCAGTTCGCACAAGGAAGCTTGAAGCGAAGCATTTTGTGCGAGTGGGTGGGATATCTACCATGAAGCGGTGACGCCTCGCCGATTGTCTTATGGTTCGATGATGGCAAGGACTAGGAGGAATCAAGTTGTGCAGTTCCCCCGCACACTCTCCGACATGTATCCGGTAAAAAACGGAAAGGCTTGCGACCTTGCGCCTGTGTTCAAGGCTTTGAAGCCGGGCCTCCACAAGCGCATCATCATTGATGAGCTTCTTGGCACGCCTTTCAATGCGCTCGAGCGCATCCAGCTGGTGTTTAGCCGAGCCGTCCCAAAGGTGAGAACAGTACTCCATACATGACCGAACCTGCGCTTGGTACAGGCTCAGCAGTTGTTTCGGTGTGAAGTACCGTCTCACCCTCCAGAGGATGCCCAACTTCCTACCAGCCAGATGTGCCTTCGACTCTATATAAGAGCCGAAGTTTAGCGTTGGCGATAGAGTTACGCCCAGAAGCTCAAGATGATCCGATATTGGAACGGATACATTTCGGAAAGTAGGAGCCAGCGGAAATTGACTCCGTTTGGCAGAGAAGCTGGGTTCTGCCTGGGTTTTGGTAGCGTTGAACTTGGCCAAGTTGGCGTCACCCCAATCGGAGACCGCCTTCAAGGACGAGCTCAACCGTTCGACCATGGATTCTCTTAGAGATCGGATCTGTGTTCCGCTAGTCCGCGCATCGGACACATACCTTTCAACAACTGTGCTGTCATCTGCATACCCAAAGATACCGGGCTTAAGCAGGTCGTTGATGTGCAGCAAAAAGAGCGTTGCTGAAAGTACTGACCCCTGAGGAACTCCGGCGTTGAAGCCAAATTGGTCAGACGAGCAGCCATCAATGACTACTCATAATGACCCAATCTTAAAAAATTCTTCACTGTTAGAAAGTTACATTATTCCTGATTGCTATAGTTATTTATGTTTTGTATGGTATAAGCTTCTTCTCACACGGCGAAGGTTTGAGCATTAATCACCAGAACCACGTTTGCTCTGAGGGTTGGCGTTTTCAAAATTATAATTAGAAATTATAAGCCCAGGTTTGCTCACGATGTCTTCCTTCAGTGGTGTTTTAACAATAATAAAAAGTACATATAACTTGAAAAAAGTCACATTGGTACTTGCTGTTGGTAGGTTTCGAACCCTCAAACATGAGAAGGAGTTTTAAGCCTCCGGGCCAGCAGACATAGGTATTAACTTACTTAAAAAAAAACCGTCTCGTTGGGGGACCGCATGAATACGGACTGCACACCGCCGCCCGCGCCGCTGTATTTCTATTTTCTGCGTTATAGTTAAGTACTTAAACATCAATTTACTTTAATGTTAACACCAAGCATGTGATACTTATGAACAAATCGTAGATAAGTAAGAAATAATTAGGAGCGGTCCCCCAACGAGACGTATTTTTTTTAGAATTTTAAAGGGAAATAAAGTTTTTGTGTCGGGGTTTTTTTTTAATTTTTAATTGATTTTTTTATGCGTGTTTATATTTTTGGGTATTTTTGTGATTAAATAAAACACAAATACTTATTATGTTTTAATTATATATAATAAAATTAAAAAAAAGAACTTAAATTATCAACAAACATTTTCTCTTCTACTTAAATGTTATTTTATTATTATTCTATATTCAGTCTTAACATTTAATTGCACTTTTTTGTAGATAACTAAATAATTTTAAAAAATAAACAATGAATTATTATAGCCGGGTTAATTTATGTTTTCTAACTTTTTTTCAGGCCCTGGCAACTGTTCAGGCGTTACCAAACCGTAAGTATACTATTTATGTTTAAATACTATATTTACTTATTGACATGAAATTGACTGCATAGTTGGTGCAGCAGCTGGGCAACTTGTAACGGGTTCGATTCCCATACGGAGAAAAATTCTCAGTATTAGTATAGAGTTTCGAATTATACCCCGTATATGGCAATAGGCTCAACCCCTATCACATGCGACTTACAACACAAATGGTGAAAAATGGCTGTACATTGTATAGCGGCATTACGTGCCTTAATGTGCACATTTGCCTACCCCTTCAAGCGTGACAATGCAGTATTTTTTAATAACATTTTTTAAATCCAACAGCCGATGCCAGTGGTGACAAGGGTGTTGAAAAAAAACCCTGCAATGGAAACCATGAGACGACCAAGAAACAAACGGTTCACGTAGAAAAAACCAGCAGTGGCTCTAAATCCCATAGCAAAATACAATCCACTTCTCGCAGCCATTATGAGAAGACAGATCCAGATCACATAAAATCTGATTCAGAATCTAATACTCGTTTTGAAAATCAGAACAGTGGTTATAATGAACATATAAAGGCAAATGCTACTAAAACTGAAACTGAAAATCACGGCAAAGACCATACAAAGAAGACTTCTTCTAATGCCGCTCATGTAGAGAAGACTAGTGGTACTTACAATCAGGAAACTAAAGGAAACTTTTCATCTAACAGCAATTATGAAAAGAAGAATGATTATGAGCATTCAGATTACTCTTCTAATGGCAATATTGAACAGAAGAATAGTGAACACAATGATCAGACTAAAATAGATTCGTCTGCAAATCAGACTTACGAGAAAAAGAAGGGTTATGAGCATAGCGATACTTCTTGTGATACTAACGTTGAACAGAAGAACGAAGAGAAGAACAGTGAAACTAAAATAAAAGATTCTTATAACAGTCATTACGAAAAGGACGGAGATAAAGTAAACGTCGATGCTTGTTCCAATACCAATATTGAGCAAGAGAACACTGAAAATGAAAATGAAACTAAAGTACGGGACTCTTCAAAAACTCATAATGAAAAGAGTAAAGACTACGAACACAGGGATGAATCTTACAATACCAATGTAGAGGAAAAGAACAAAGAGAAGAAAGATGAGACAAATATAAACCAATCTTCTAACGTTCAATACGAAAAGGACAAAGATTGTGAACATACAGATTCGAATTACCACACAAATATTCAACAAAAGAACAGTGAAAGACAGGATGAAACGACAGTGAATGATTCGGGTTTTAAGCATTATGAGAAAAGAAAAGGCCATGAACATAGACATTCTTCTTCCAAAACCGACATAGAACAAAATAACAGACAATACGAAGACGAAACGAATATAGACGTTACAGGAACCGACCACTATGAAAATAACAATGGTAATGAACGTCAAGAATCTTACTTCAATACAGATATTGATCAAGAAAATAATGAAAATGAGGATCATGCAAAAGTAAGCTATTCTTCTGAAAACACTGACAAAAAGCACAAACGAGGATGTCGTCATCACAAAACACTAAATGGTGATACCGAACATAATACAAATAAGCACAAACCGAAGCACCACAAAGGATGCAGACACCACATAACGGATAGTGAACATCCAAGTGGTGACAAGAATCACAGTTCTGAAAAAAATGATGGCTCCAAGGAACCTGAGGAAGGAAGTCCTGGAAAGGGTGATGAATCCAATAAAAAACCAAAGGGCAACAGTCCTGGGGACAAAGATGATACAAATAAGCACAAACCGAAGCACCACAAAGGATGCAAACACCACATAACGGATAGTGAACATCCAAGTGGTGACAAGAATCACAGTTCTGAAAGGAATGATGGCTCTAAGGAACCTGAGGGAGGTAGTCCTGGAAAGGGTGGTGAATCCAATAATAAACCAAAGGGCAAAGATAATGAATCCAATAATGAACCAAAGGGCAACAGCCCTGGGGACAAAGATAATGAACCAAAGGGCAACAGTCCTGGGGACATAGATAAAGAACCAAAGAGCAACAGTCCTGGGGACAAAGATAATGAATCCAATAATGAACCAAAGGGCAACAGTCCTGGGGACAAAGATAATGAACCAAAGGGCAACAGTCCTGGGGACAAAGACAATGAACCAAAGGGCAACAGTCCTGGGGTCAAAGATAATGAATCCAATAATGAACCAAAGGGCAACAGTCCTGGGGTCAAAGATAATAAATCCAATAATGAACCAAAGGGCAACAGTCCTGGGGTCAAAGATAATGAATCCAATAATGAACCAAAGGGCAACAGTCCTGGGGTCAAAGATAATGAATCCAATAATGAACCAAAGGGCAACAGTCCTGGGGTCAAAGATAATGAATCCAATAATGAACCAAAGGGCAACAGTCCTGGGGCAAAGATAATGAATCCAATAATGAACCAAAGGGCAACAGTCCTGGGGACAAAGATAATGAACCAAAGGGCAACAGTCCTGGGGTCAAAGATAATGAACCAAAGGGCAACAGTCCTGGGGACATAGATAAAGAACCAAAGATCAACAGTCCTGAGGTCAAAGATAATAAATCCAATAATGAACCAAAGGGCAACAGTCCTGGGGACAAAGATAATAAATCCAATAATGAACCAACGGGCAACAGTCCTGGGGACATAGATAAAGAACCAAAGAGCAACAGTCCTGGGGTCAAAGATAATAAATCCAATAATGAACCAAAGGGCAACAGTCCTGGGGACAAAGATAATGAACCAAAGGGCAACAGTCCTGGGGTCAAAGATAATGAACCAAAGGGCAACAGTCCTGGGGACATAGATAAAGAACCAAAGAGCAACAGTCCTGGGGTCAAAGATAATAAATCCAATAATGAACCAAAGGGCAACAGTCCTGGGGTCAAAGATAATAAATCCAATAATGAACCAAAGGGCAACAGTCCTGGGGACAAAGATAATAAATCCAATAATGAACCAAAGGGCAACAGTCCTGGGGACAAAAATAATAAACCAAAGGGCAACAGTCCTGGGGACAAAGACAATGAACCAAAGGGCAACAGTCCTGGGGTCAAAGATAATGAACCAAAGGGCAACAGTCCTGGGGACAAAGATAAAGAACCAAAGAGCAACAGTCCTGGGGTCAAAGATAATAAATCCAATAATAAACCAAAGGGCAACAGTCCTGGGGACAAAGATAAAGAACCAAAGAGCAACAGTCCTGGGGTCAAAGATAATAAATCCAATAATGAACCAAAGGGCAACAGTCCTGGGGACAAAGATAATGAACCAAAGGGCAACAGTCCTGGGGTCAAAGATAATAAATCCAATAATGAACCAAAGGGCAACAGTCCTGGGGACAAAGATAATGAATCCAATAATGAACCAAAGGGCAACAGTCCTGGGGACAAAGATAATGAACCAAAGGGCAACAGTCCTGGGGTCAAAGATAATGAATCCAATAATGAACCAAAGGGCAACAGTCCTGGGGTCAAAGATAATGAACCAAAGGGCAACAGTCCTGGGGACAAAGACAATGAACCAAAGGGCAACAGTCCTGGGGTCAAAGATAATGAACCAAAGGGCAACAGTCCTGGGGACAAAGATAAAGAACCAAAGAGCAACAGTCCTGGGGTCAAAGATAATAAATCCAATAATAAACCAAAGGGCAACAGTCCTGGGGACAAAGATAAAGAACCAAAGAGCAACAGTCCTGGGGTCAAAGATAATAAATCCAATAATGAACCAAAGGGCAACAGTCCTGGGGACAAAGATAATGAACCAAAGGGCAACAGTCCTGGGGTCAAAGATAATAAATCCAATAATGAACCAAAGGGCAACAGTCCTGGGGACAAAGATAATGAATCCAATAATGAACCAAAGGGCAACAGTCCTGGGGACAAAGATAATGAACCAAAGGGCAACAGTCCTGGGGACAAAGATAATGAATCCAATAATGAACCAAAGGGCAACAGTCCTGGGGTCAAAGATAATGAACCAAAGGGCAACAGTCCTGGGGACAAAGATAATGAATCCAATAATGAACCAAAGGGCAACAGTCCTGGGGACAAAGATAATGAACCAAAGGGCAACAGTCCTGGGGTCAAAGATAATAAATCCAATAATGAACCAAAGGGCAACAGTCCTGGGGTCAAAGATAATAAATCCAATAATGAACCAAAGGGCAACAGTCCTGGGGACAAAGATAATAAATCCAATAATGAACCAAAGGGCAACTGTCCTGGGGACAAAGACAATGAACCAAAGGGCAATAGTCCTGGGGACAAAGATAATGAATCCAATAATGAACCAAAGGGCAACAGTCCTGGGGTCAAAGATAATGAATCCAATAATGAACCAAAGGGCAACAGTCCTGGGGACAAAGATAATGAACCAAAGGGCAACAGTCCTGGGGTCAAAGATAATAAATCCAATAATGAACCAAAGGGCAACAGTCCTGGGGTCAAAGATAATGAATCCAATAATGAACCAAAGAGCAACAGTCCTGGGGTCAAAGATAATGAATCCAATAATGAACCAAAGGGCAACAGTCCTGGGGACAAAGACAATGAACCAAAGGGCAACAGTCCTGGGGTCAAAGATAATGAACCAAAGGGCAACAGTCCTGGGGACATAGATAATGAATCCAATAATGAACCAAAGGGCAACAGTCCTGGGGACAAAGATAATGAACCGAAGGGCAACAGTCCTGGGGTCAAAGATAATAAATCCAATAATGAACCAAAGGGCAACAGTCCTGGGGACAAAGATAATGAACCAAAGGGCAACAGTCCTGGGGACAAAAACAATGAACCAAAGGGCAACAGTCCTGGGGACATAGATAATGAATCCAATAATGAACCAAAGGGCAACAGTCCTGGGGTCAAAGATAATGAATCCAATAATGAACCAAAGGGCAACAGTCCTGGGGACAAAGATAATGAATCCAATAATGAACCAAAGGGCAACAGCCCTGGGGACAAAGATAATGAACCAAAGGGCAACAGTCCTGGGGACAAAGACAATGAACCAAAGGGCAACAGTCCTGGGGTCAAAGATAATGAACCAAAGGGCAACAGTCCTGGGGTCAAAGATAATGAATCCAATAATGAACCAAAGGGCAACAGTCCTGGGGACAAAGATAATGAACCAAAGGGCAACAGTCCTGGGGTCAAAGATAATAAATCCAATAATGAACCAAAGGGCAACAGTCCTGGGGTCAAAGATAATAAATCCAATAATGAACCAAAGGGCAACAGTCCTGGGGACAAAGATAATAAATCCAATAATGAACCAAAGGGCAACAGTCCTGGGGACAAAGACAATGAACCAAAGGGCAATAGTCCTGGGGACAAAGATAATGAATCCAATAATGAACCAAAGGGCAACAGTCCTGGGGTCAAAGATAATGAATCCAATAATGAACCAAAGGGCAACAGTCCTGGGGACAAAGATAATGAACCAAAGGGCAACAGTCCTGGGGTCAAAGATAATAAATCCAATAATGAACCAAAGGGCAACAGTCCTGGGGTCAAAGATAATGAATCCAATAATGAACCAAAGAGCAACAGTCCTGGGGTCAAAGATAATGAATCCAATAATGAACCAAAGGGCAACAGTCCTGGGGACAAAGACAATGAACCAAAGGGCAACAGTCCTGGGGTCAAAGATAATGAACCAAAGTGCAACAGTCCTGGGGACATAGATAATGAATCCAATAATGAACCAAAGGGCAACAGTCCTGGGGACAAAGATAATGAACCGAAGGGCAACAGTCCTGGGGTCAAAGATAATAAATCCAATAATGAACCAAAGGGCAACAGTCCTGGGGACAAAGATAATGAACCAAAGGGCAACAGTCCTGGGGACAAAAACAATGAACCAAAGGGCAACAGTCCTGGGGACATAGATAATGAATCCAATAATGAACCAAAGGGCAACAGTCCTGGGGTCAAAGATAATGAATCCAATAATGAACCAAAGGGCAACAGTCCTGGGGACAAAGATAATGAATCCAATAATGAACCAAAGGGCAACAGCCCTGGGGACAAAGATAATGAACCAAAGGGCAACAGTCCTGGGGACAAAGACAATGAACCAAAGGGCAACAGTCCTGGGGTCAAAGATAATGAACCAAAGGGCAACAGTCCTGGGGTCAAAGATAATGAATCCAATAATGAACCAAAGGGCAACAGTCCTGGGGACAAAGATAATGAACCAAAGGGCAACAGTCCTGGGGCCAAAGATAATGAATCCAATAATGAACCAAAGGGCAACAGTCCTGGGGACAAAGATAATGAACCAAAGGGCAACAGTCCTGGGGACAAAAACAATGAACCAAAGGGCAACAGTCCTGGGGACAAAAACAATGAACCAAAGGGCAACAGTCCTGGGGTCAAAGATAATGAACCAAAGGGCAACAGTCCTGGGGTCAAAGATAATGAATCCAATAATGAACCAAAGGGCAACAGTCCTGGGGTCAAAGATAATGATTCCAATAATGAACCAAAGGGCAACAGTCCTGGGGTCAAAGATAATGAACCAAAGGGCAACAGTCCTGGGGTCAAAGATAATGAACCAAAGGGCAACAGTCCTGGGGTCAAAGATAATGAACCAAAGGGCAACAGTCCTGGGGTCAAAGATAATGAATCCAATAATGAACCAAAGGGCAACAGTCCTGGGGTCAAAGATAATGAATCCAATAATGAACCAACGGGCAACAGTCCTGGGGACATAGATAAAGAACCAAAGAGCAACAGTCCTGGGGTCAAAGATAATAAATCCAATAATGAACCAAAGGGCAACAGTCCTGGGGACAAAGATAATGAACCAAAGGGCAACAGTCCTGGGGTCAAAGATAATGAACCAAAGGGCAACAGTCCTGGGGACATAGATAAAGAACCAAAGAGCAACAGTCCTGGGGTCAAAGATAATAAATCCAATAATGAACCAAAGGGCAACAGTCCTGGGGTCAAAGATAATAAATCCAATAATGAACCAAAGGGCAACAGTCCTGGGGACAAAGATAATAAATCCAATAATGAACCAAAGGGCAACAGTCCTGGGGACAAAAATAATAAACCAAAGGGCAACAGTCCTGGGGACAAAGACAATGAACCAAAGGGCAACAGTCCTGGGGTCAAAGATAATGAACCAAAGGGCAACAGTCCTGGGGACAAAGATAAAGAACCAAAGAGCAACAGTCCTGGGGTCAAAGATAATAAATCCAATAATAAACCAAAGGGCAACAGTCCTGGGGACAAAGATAAAGAACCAAAGAGCAACAGTCCTGGGGTCAAAGATAATAAATCCAATAATGAACCAAAGGGCAACAGTCCTGGGGACAAAGATAATGAACCAAAGGGCAACAGTCCTGGGGTCAAAGATAATGAATCCAATAATGAACCAAAGGGCCACAGTCCTGGGGACAAAGATAATGAACCAAAGGGCAACAGTCCTGGGGTCAAAGATAATAAATCCAATAATGAACCAAAGGGCAACAGTCCTGGGGACAAAGATAATGAACCAAAGGGCAACAGTCCTGGGGACAAAGATAATGAATCCAATAATGAACCAAAGGGCAACAGTCCTGGGGTCAAAGATAATGAACCAAAGGGCAACAGTCCTGGGGACAAAGATAATGAATCCAATAATGAACCAAAGGGCAACAGTCCTGGGGACAAAGATAATGAACCAAAGGGCAACAGTCCTGGGGTCAAAGATAATAAATCCAATAATGAACCAAAGGGCAACAGTCCTGGGGTCAAAGATAATAAATCCAATAATGAACCAAAGGGCAACAGTCCTGGGGACAAAGATAATAAATCCAATAATGAACCAAAGGGCAACAGTCCTGGGGACAAAGACAATGAACCAAAGGGCAATAGTCCTGGGGACAAAGATAATGAATCCAATAATGAACCAAAGGGCAACAGTCCTGGGGTCAAAGATAATGAATCCAATAATGAACCAAAGGGCAACAGTCCTGGGGACAAAGATAATGAACCAAAGGGCAACAGTCCTGGGGTCAAAGATAATAAATCCAATAATGAACCAAAGGGCAACAGTCCTGGGGTCAAAGATAATAAATCCAATAATGAATCAAAGGGCAACAGTCCTGGGGTCAAAGATAATAAATCCAATAATGAACCAAAGGGCAACAGTCCTGGGGACAAAGATAATAAATCCAATAATGAACCAAAGGGCAACAGTCCTGGGGACAAAGATAATGAATCCAATAATGAACCAAAGAGCAACAGTCCTGGGGTCAAAGATAATGAATCCAATAATGAACCAAAGGGCAACAGTCCTGGGGACAAAGACAATGAACCAAAGGGCAACAGTCCTGGGGTCAAAGATAATGAACCAAAGGGCAACAGTCCTGGGGACATAGATAATGAATCCAATAATGAACCAAAGGGCAACAGTCCTGGGGACAAAGATAATGAACCGAAGGGCAACAGTCCTGGGGTCAAAGATAATAAATCCAATAATGAACCAAAGGGCAACAGTCCTGGGGACAAAGATAATGAACCAAAGGGCAACAGTCCTGGGGACAAAAACAATGAACCAAAGGGCAACAGTCCTGGGGACAAAAACAATGAACCAAAGGGCAACAGTCCTGGGGTCAAAGATAATGAACCAAAGGGCAACAGTCCTGGGGTCAAAGATAATGAATCCAATAATGAACCAAAGGGCAACAGTCCTGGGGTCAAAGATAATGATTCCAATAATGAACCAAAGGGCAACAGTCCTGGGGTCAAAGATAATGAACCAAAGGGCAACAGTCCTGGGGTCAAAGATAATGAACCAAAGGGCAACAGTCCTGGGGTCAAAGATAATGAACCAAAGGGCAACAGTCCTGGGGTCAAAGATAATGAATCCAATAATGAACCAAAGGGCAACAGTCCTGGGGTCAAAGATAATGAATCCAATAATGAACCAAAGGGCAACAGTCCTGGGGTCAAAGATAATGATTCCAATAATGAACCAAAGGGCAACAGTCCTGGGGTCAAAGATAATAAATCCAATAATGAACCAAAGGGTAACAGTCCTGGGGACAAAAACAATGAACCAAAGGGCAACAGTCCTGGGGACAAAGACAATGAACCAAAGGGCAACAGTCCTGGGGACAAAGATGATACAAATAAGCACAAACCGAAGCACCACAAAGGATGCAAACACCACATAACGGATAGTGAACATCCAAGTGGTGACAAGAATCACAGTTCTGAAAGGAATGATGGCTCGAAGAAACCTAAGGGAGACAATCCTGAAAAGGACGATGACTCCAATGACCATAAAAAGAATAGTAATGAAACTAAAGATATCTCCGATGACGATACAGACACACATCCAGTAACTAATCATGTATGTAAACATCATCCTCACAAACACAGAGTAACTCACATTGAAGTTATTCCAAAACGTAGACATCCGCATAAGAGACATAGATGTCATGGTCATGGTGAACCGTTATTCGACGAAAATGTCAGCGAACAGCAAGACACAGGATCGCACAGCAGTGAACATAAGAAGGTACGTCACCCTAGATGCCATAGAAAATGTGACGGAGTCAACTGTGAAAAATATAAGGATGTAAATGGTACCGAAGGTAACAGCACACACCCTGATGATTATTCTAGTGCACCAAACAAGAAGCCTGAAGACAGTGCAGAAGGTAGTGGTAAGAAGACCAGCGAAGAAGTAAATGTATCTCCGGAACAGAAGAATGGTGGTGAGAATCCAATTAAAGATACTTCAAGTCCAGATATAGAGTCTGATGAAAATAGATCACTACCACATAAGCATGTCCACAAACGCAGTGCAGAAAAGAAATGCAAGAAGAGACACCATCATCCATCATATTCTGAAGATGATTCTTCTAACTCTAGCAGTGATAGCAGTGACAGCTCTCTATCAGACAGCTCTGATCAAAGTGACGAAACAAGTGAATATGTCAGTACAAGAAAGGAATGCACGAAAAGCCATCATCATAAGCATCATATAAAACCTGATGACGATAACACAACTAAACCTCACGATACTGATGATGCTGATGGTGATAATGATGGTGATGATGACACAAGTAAATCTGGCGATGCTGATGGTGATGCTGATGGTGATGCTGATGGTGATGCTGATGGTGATGCTGATGGTGATGCTGATGGTGATGCTGATGGTGATGCTGATGGTGACGCTGATGGTGATGCTGATGGTGATGCTGATGGTGACGCTGATGGTGATGCTGATGGTGATGCTGATGGCGATGCTGATGGTGACGCTGATGGTGATGCTGATGGTGATGCTGATGGTGATGCTGATGGTGATGCTGATGGCGATGCTGATGGTGACGCTGATGGTGATGCTGATGGTGATGCTGATGGTGATGCTGATGGTGATGCTGATGGCGATGCTGATGGTGACGCTGATGGTGATGCTGATGGTGATGCTGATGGTGACGCTGATGGTGATGCTGATGGTGATGCTGATGGCGATGCTGATGGTGATGCTGATGGTGATGGTGATGGTGATGGTGATGCTGATGGTGATGCTGATGCTGATGGTGATGCTGATGGTGATGCTGATGGTGATGCTGATAGTGACGCTGATGGTGATGCTGATGGTGATGCTGATGGTGATGATGACACAAGTGAACCTGGCGATGCTGATGGTGATGGTGATGGTGATGCTGATGGTGATCCTGATGGCGATGCTGATGGTGATGCTGATGGTGATGCTGATGGCGATGCTGATGGTGATGCTGATGCTGATGGTGATGCTGATGGTGATGCTGATGGTGATGCTGATAGTGACGCTGATGGTGATGCTGATGGCGATGATGACACAACTAAACCTGGCGATGCTGATGGTGATGGTGATGCTGATGGTGATGCTGATGCTGATGGCGATGCTGATGGTGATGCTGATGCTGATGGCGATGGTGATGCTGATGGTGATGCTGATGCTGATGGTGACGCTGATGCTGACGCTGATGCTGATGGTGATGCTGATGGTGATGCTGATGGTGATGCTGATGATGATGATGACACAAGTGAACCTGGCGATGCTGATGGTGATGGTGATGGTGATGCTGATGGTGATCCTGATGGCGATGCTGATGGTGATGCTGATGGTGATGCTGATGGTGATGCTGATGGTGATGCTGATGGTGATATCGATGGTGATGATGACACAAGTAAACCTGGTGATGCTGATGGTGATACTGATGGTGATGCTGATGGTGATGCTGATGGTGATGCTGATGGTGATGCTGATGGTGATGCTGATGGTGATAACGATGGTGATGATGACACAAGTGAACCTGGCGATGCTGATGGTGATGGTGATGGTGATGGTGATGGTGATGCTGATGGCGATGCTGATGGTGATGCTGATGGTGATGCTGATGGCGATGCTGATGGTGACGCTGATGGTGATGCTGATGGTGATGCTGATGGTGATGCTGATGGTGATGCTGATGGCGATGCTGATGGTGACGCTGATGGTGATGCTGATGGTGATGCTGATGGTGACGCTGATGGTGATGCTGATGGTGATGCTGATGGCGATGCTGATGGTGATGCTGATGGTGATGGTGATGGTGATGGTGATGCTGATGGCGATGCTGATGGTGATGCTGATGGTGATGCTGATGGCGATGCTGATGGTGACGCTGATGGTGATGCTGATGGTGATGCTGATGGTGATGCTGATGGTGACGCTGATGGTGATGCTGATGGTGATGCAGATGGTGACGCTGATGGTGATGCTGATGGTGATGCTGATGGTGATGCTGATGCTGATGGTGATGCTGATGGTGATGCTGATGGTGATGCTGATAGTGACGCTGATGGTGATGCTGATGGTGATGCTGATGGTGATGATGACACAAGTGAACCTGGCGATGCTGATGGTGATGGTGATGGTGATGCTGATGGTGATCCTGATGGCGATGCTGATGGTGATGCTGATGGTGATGCTGATGGCGATGCTGATGGTGATGCTGATGCTGATGGTGATGCTGATGGTGATGCTGATGGTGATGCTGATAGTGACGCTGATGGTGATGCTGATGGCGATGATGACACAACTAAACCTGGCGATGCTGATGGTGATGGTGATGCTGATGGTGATGCTGATGCTGATGGCGATGCTGATGGTGATGCTGATGCTGATGGCGATGGTGATGCTGATGGTGATGCTGATGCTGATGGTGACGCTGATGCTGACGCTGATGCTGATGGTGATGCTGATGGTGATGCTGATGGTGATGCTGATGATGATGATGACACAAGTGAACCTGGCGATGCTGATGGTGATGGTGATGGTGATGCTGATGGTGATCCTGATGGCGATGCTGATGGTGATGCTGATGGTGATGCTGATGGTGATGCTGATGGTGATGCTGATGGTGATATCGATGGTGATGATGACACAAGTAAACCTGGTGATGCTGATGGTGATACTGATGGTGATGCTGATGGTGATGCTGATGGTGATGCTGATGGTGATGCTGATGGTGATGCTGATGGTGATAACGATGGTGATGATGACACAAGTAAACCTGGAGATGCTGATGGTGATGCTGATGGTGACGCTGATGGTGATGCTGATGGTGATGCTGATGGTGATGCTGATGGTGACGCTGATGGTGATGCTGATGGTGATGCTGATGGTGACGCTGATGGTGATGCTGATGGTGATGCTGATGGTGATGCTGATGATGAGGATGACACAATCGAACCTGACAACACTGAAAGCGATGAGTCTAGTCAAAATTACGATTCAATCGACAGTATAGGAACTAGCAGTAGCGATAGTGGAAGCGAAAGTTTCGAATCAAGCCAAAGCTACGATTCGAGCGAAAGCAATGATATCAGCGAAAGCGACGAGTCCAGTTCAAGCTTTGAAACTAGCGACAGCGATTCGGATAGCAATAGCGATAGCGATAGCAATTCTTCCAGCAATAGCGAATCGTCTAGCGACAGTGGTAGCTCTTCATCAAGCGACAGTGGTAGCTCTTCATCAAGCGACAGTGGTAGCTCTTCATCAAGCGACAGTGGTAGCTCTTCATCAAGCGACAGTGATGAAAGCTCTGATAGCCAATCAACTGATGAAGATTACTCTGATGAACATGATGATACTGTTAAAAGAAGATGTATTAGCACTTGTGCAGTATGTGGCAAAAAAGGGCACACGATCATTGATGTAGATAATAACAGCAATACTGAAAACGAGCCATCAGGAGACACAAGTGAACATAAACAACCTGGTAATGGGAAGAAATGTCATAGGAAACATCGTAAAGAAGATAATACTAAGGACACTGAAAACAGCGACTCTTCTGACGTAAAAACTACGTCTTCTGAAAGTGCAAATGGTAAGAATCATCTGAAAAAGCGGCATGGAAGAAATGGTAGAATTGATAAAACAAAGATACATAAAAGATCAACTGATACGAAAGGGCCTAAAGATAAGTCAGGCGATTCGAATGAAAACGAGAATGAGAAGGAAAAAGATATAAATAAAGAGAAAGATGATAAAAACCAAGGCAATAACCAGTGTGGTTGCAAGAAAACTAACGATGAAACTAAAGACACTAATACTAAAGGCGAACATAAGAAAAAGATAGTCTCACACACGATCACTAGACGCAAAAGATCAATACATACTTCAAACAAAACGCACAGATCCAAAAAACGTATCATAAGACGCTCACACGGCAACGAAGTTGTTGAAAGTCAGGAAACGGAGACTCATACCGCTGCAGCCAAGAAATCAGAAGTAAGCACAGTCGACAAAGATGTAGGGGGAACACACTACAGCCAAGTCCGACAGAATACAGAAGAGCAGAAACAAGAAGGAAAGTCCTACCACGACTCTAAAACAGAAAGAGATGCCAAAGGATCAGTTAAAAAGGAAACGGTAGATGAAAGACAGGAACATGGAGAGTCCAAAGCAGAAAAATACGAGAAAGACTCTGTAAAAAGTGAGAATGAGAACACAGAAGTAGAAAGAAGGGATAAGCAGGAAAGTGAATATGATTTGTACTATAAGAATAAAGAGGTTTGTGAAGATTAATCTTAAAAATTAGATACATAAGGTTAAAGGTACTTTTAATTTGGCCCTTCTTTAATATATCGCCGATCTGGTCGTTATATGATAATGTGAAAAAAATATAAAAACTATCGTGAGACATACGAAATTAACTAAAAAAAACATTCACGGTTTTGTCACGTACATTAATGCTCATGATGAAGAGTCCCCTGTGACTCGAAACTAGTAGAGCTTTCCATTAATGTACGTGAGTAAACCGTGATTTTTAGATAATTTATTAAATCTAGAAATTCTTTGAAATAGGAATAAGGAATTCTAAGTTGTTCTTAACCGACTTAAAAAAAAGAACCGTTTCTCAATTCATCTTTTCAATAAGATTAAAAGAAAATTTCTATAATTTAGTTTATAATTAAGTTAAAATAATTAATTATAATCATTTATGTAATTTTACTTAAATCTTAGTTAATTTCAGTATATTGTAATTTTATTATATTTTGTGAATATCATCCAAAATATATTTTTAAATATTACTTTTGCTGGCGCATCACATACGCCTGTAGTCTCCGTAGACGACACGGGCGGACGACACCGGGGAAGCGCGCGGTCGGGGACTCGGGGTACTGAACGCGGCAGCGCTCGCGCCACGGCGCGGCCACTAAGCTCTCAGACGCGTTAGACTTCGGGCATTTCAATTTTCATTGTTCTAATACTAAATATTTGTAATTACGGTATTAAACTTATTTATACAGTCCATTCTCTTTTATTAAGTCCCAACCGAACCATCATATGTAATTTTCCAACTTCATATAGGTAACTGTAAAGATTTAAAAATGGTTTTATGTTAAAATAACAAATTAATACATTGAAAAAAATGGGGTTTTTCATTTTTTATTATAAATTTATAGCATGATAATAAATTAATAAAGAACCAACCCACACACAGATAGTTTTTCAATAAGGAACCATCTAAGTTTTCGGTGTTATTTAAATTCGATTAGGTGTTATTTAAAATACTAATTATTTTCATCAATATTAGCTTTGTATACACAGAACAAAGTATTTGGTACAATATTGTAAATAAACTTTATCCAAAATTACATACAATTTTAATGTATACAAAATTTACACAAAAATTGCTTTTTCTCAAAACTGTCATCGTGTGGGTTGGTTCTGTGTTGCGTAAGTAGGTACGTCCATCCTATTTCAATATGCAAACAAGAACCAATCCGCATGGTACTATTTATTTGATTAAAAAACTAAAAATCAAAGGGACCAAATGGTATGGGTCTTATTGAAAAAAAAAACAGTTTCAACAATTTTTCAGGATTGTTGGGTGACTATGGGATATGGATCTTGTTAGTTTATTGAATAATTGCGGTTAATTACCAAATTGTTGGTTGGTATCTTTGTCATAAAATTGTTTTGTTCTGTCAAAGTTGTCAGATCATTTTGATATTTACAAGGTCGATAGAAGAGTTATTTTTGAAACTTTCTGTGTCCTTATCTTGATTTTGACAATGGTGTGGATTGTTTCCTTTTTGCATAAGTGCTGAAATGGAACGTCAAATGATATATTTCATGGATAAAAGAAAGAGACTGGATTGGCCTTGTGGGCGGGCCACGCGCGCCGAGGGTGCGAGCCGGCGTACTGCGCGCTGTCAAACGCTCAAATGTTCATACTTACCGGCTAGCAATCGCTGTCATGTTTTGACAGCGTACGTATCTCCGCAAAAATATTATATTATGCCGTCTTGCGCTATTATAACGTGTCGGAAAAGAAGCCAGGTGTGTAGCATAGCACGAGAAGGAATTTCTTTTCACCGGTAAGTCCAAAAACATTAAAATACTTGTGATATTTGTAATTATAACATTAGCATTATGAATTTTATAGACAAAAACGATATAATCGCAAGCAGACTAATAGTAATACATTGCTTGCGATAGATGAGTACAATATTGCACTACGTGAGCAATCGCGCAATGTATTACGTCCATTGCGAGAGTCCCGAGTACCGAAACAAAAGTTCATTTCCACAAAATCTATGACATCGATAGTGTTGGGCAAATTTGTAATCAATGTCGATTGTTACTATGATACAGTCTATTATAATCAATAGCACACTTTATAATTAAAATAATATTATTTATTACGACTAATTAGTAATATAGATTTTGAGTGAGTTTTATGTTTTTTTTTTTTATAGAATGTGACATATGATTTATTTTAATATTATGTTTTAGGTTTCCAACAGATCCAGGTGTAAGAAAATTGTGGATTGACACAACTGGTAGAATTAATTGGATTCCTACTAAATGTAGCATAATTCGTTCGCAACATTTCGATGTTGATAATTACATAATAACAAAGTCAGGGAAAATAAACTTGTAACACGCCGCCTTTTCGTAAGCATCGTACACGGTGAGCGGGAAAGCCACCGCTCGCCCGCGGTCTTACCGCGCATGCGCCGCGCGCGACGCGCGCGCCACCCGATCGCCGAGGGACGCGGACGCGGACGACGCCACAGTCCGCCTCCACTCGCCATCGCGTGATACACGAATCGCTATCTCTCATAATCTGTGTTCTAACGTACCTATTTACTATGTTAGTGTAACGTTCTGATTTCTGATGTGAATATGAATAGACATTTATAGTTAAAGACTTGGTTTCATTCAATTCGCCCACAAAATCTCGTAACTAACTGTTTACAAACTTAAAATTAGGCGTTTATCCGCACAAATATATCGCAATGTGTAATTCAGTAAGTAAACTGATTTTATTTTAGAAAATTTTATATTGGTCTCTTTAAATCAGTTTTTTTGTCTAAAAATGGCGATATTTAAAATATCATCTTTCGTAAATTTAAAAAACGAAAAAATTAAATAATATAACCATGTTATTTCAATGTGTTCTGTACTTTATACAAATTATTGTAAATGTGAGAGCCCTGTAATTAGCTAAAATTGAATTAGACTAGTAGAATGCATTTGTGTCAGCTTAGAGTTGTCATGCTCACTCAAAGGTCTCATTGGCGGTGGCACGGGCGTTGGATCGTTCGATTCCCTGCAACATGGTTGAGTTGGGCGGTGCTGGTGTACGTGCCATGTTGGTGAACGGGCGCTGTCAACTGGGACTGGGTCAGCTCCAGACTGTATTAATTTTGTTGTTGTTAAGGTTTTTTTTTCTATCGCTTTGACTGTATATTAGTTTTACATTGTTCTCACATAGCTGAAGCAATCGATGCAAAGAAAAGCAATGTAACCAAGAATTGTATTGTGAATCTGATTGAAAAAGATTAACCTATGGATTTTCTTGCTCGTTCTTCTCCATAGGAATCTACACTTTGGAACGAGCAAATAGCTTCACTAGAGGACTGACCGACAGACAGACGTTATTAACATTATTATATTAGTTTTGACGTTCAAAAGTACCTTTGATTTAATTTTTTACTTATTTTTAACTTATTGAGTAATAAAATTGGTTTTAAAATTCAGTTGTGTATTTTTTATTTATTTTACTTTTATTACTTGGTTTCTATTTCGCATGAATACAATTTCACAATATTCTACAATACTTGTAAAACAAAAACAAGATTACCTAAATTTTATCGATATCAACAATCGACCTTTCTCTCGCCCTAGCATACATGAGTTTTTATGCGTGTTAGAGTGTACGTCAAATGCAGTCATTGCGTTTGTGTGACAACCAATAGCAAATTCGAGATTTAAATGTGTGTTATTTATTTGTGGGGGTAATCCGCTCAGACATTGGTCTCTTGCTTGTAGTGAAATTAAAGGGTGGGAGAAACGGCGACACGCGTTCTGATACAAATCAGGAACTATTTCATTTCTACTCTCTTTATCTATTCTGTGATATATTTAAAAATGGCGGGAAATAATTAATTCGAATATTGGTCGATGAGACGGATTGTTGTTGATAACTGTTTTGTAACAATAAATTGTAATTCCTGAAAGGTTACGAATTTCATTTAATCGTCTTACGTCTTGAAATAACACTTATTATCATCCTTATTTTTTAACCGACTTCAAAAAAAGGAGGAGGTTCTCAATTCGACCGTATTTTTTTTTTTTTTTTTTTATGTATGTTAATCGATATCTCCGTCAGTTATAGACCGATTTGAGAAATTCTTTTTGTGTTTGAAAGAGTACGATGTCCGTGTGGTCCCATAAAAATTTTTTTAAAGTCTGACCATAAATGTGGAAGATAATCCAGGGAACTCCTCAAAAATGAACAGAATATGCTCTGCGTTTGAGTTTAAGTGATGTATATTAGCTTATCTTTCTGAGTAACCATACAATTCAGGACAGATAGTAGCATATCTGGTATAGAATGATGGGTAGCTTGATGTGCTGTCTGATTTACATGTGTATGTAGGTACCAAATCTGTTTGTGTTGGACAAATGCATATCTCTGACAGTTATAGTCCGATTTGAGAAATTCTTTTTGTATTTGAAAGAGTACGATGGCAGTGTGGTTCCATATAATTGTTTTTAAAGTCTGACCATAAATGTGGAAGATAATCCAGGGAACTCCTTAAAAATGAGCAGAATGAGCTCCGCGTTTACGTTGAAGTGATGCATATTAGCTTATCTTTCTCAGTAGCCATAAAATTCAGGACATATCTGGTATAGAATGATGGGTAGCTTGATGTGCTGTCTGAGTTACATGACTGTATACCTATGTGGGTATCTAATCTGTTTGTGTGTTTGACAACTTACTATGTATGTAGCTTATGAACAGGTTACTGTTAGCTGTCGGCTCGGCAGATCATAAATAAGGGTATCAGGTTAATATACATTTGAAAATAATGTAATTATGCGTCAATATGGATAGATATTAATATTATTCATTTACACGGCACTGTCTCATATGAGCAGCGCGTTTAATAGGTCGACCCATACTCAAATAAGTTATTCACTAAAAATCAAGAAATAAAAAACAATTTTAACAAAAAAAGAAACCGACTTCAAAAAATAAATATTCCAAAACAAATTAATATGCACTAAAAAGTAAAAGAAATAATTGCGTATTTTTCAACAACTTAATAGATCAACTAACTTTACTAACTCATCACACACATTATAATGTAAGTAGGTACAATTATTGTTATTTTTGGAGTCGGTGTCAGCCTAGGAAACGCCAACGCGGGCGGAGTGGTGGTTAAGTACCTACTTACAACTGGTGTAAAACTGTAATGTTTTGTTGTGATAATAGGTAAATAACAAACCTATCTTAGTTGGCTGACACCGACTCCAGAAATAACAATAATTGTACCTACTTACATTATAATGTGTGTGATGAGTTAGTAAAGTTAGTTGATCTATTAAGTTGTTGAAAAATACGCAATTATTTCTTTTACTTTTTAGTGCATATTATATTGGATTGGTTGAGAGCAGTGTCATAGCTTAATTTATTGAAACCAAATTTTGTGTTCGGCAGGCAGGATTGTTAACTTTTGGTTGAGGAAAATGAGGTCGTTAACATTTTGTGATTTTTTTGAAGAATCACCCAACCACATAGCACATCTCTGGTGGAAAAACACCCCCAGCCTGTTGATATGATATACAAAAGTGGGTTAGTATATAGGTTACTCACGCCATTAGGTACCTATAAATTTTATAATTTTTTTTCAACAATTTCCTCATTTTTCAGTGCTCTACGGAGAATTTTGTATTTTTTTATTAAATAACTAGCTTTCCGCCCGCGGCTTCGCCCACGTGTAATTCGGTTATATATAGCGTTTTTTAATGATCTCGACAGGGCTTTTTCTTCCACAGTCTGATAGTCATCATCCCATGTGAATGAGCTGATGATGGAAGGTACAACTCCTCAACGGTTAGGAGTTGAAAGAAAATTCTTACGAAGTTATACGTACATGTGAGGCTATTAGGTTGACCTGATAATAAAAAGTAAATCTCATTAACGTTAAGAATTTAGGTGAAAATGGATGCGGACAAATTTCGTCTCTTCACTTGTTTCCTTTTAGCTGTTTGTATGGGTAGTGTTAACACAAAATAGGGATTTAAAGGCGTGATGTTATTAATGTTATGCATGTATGTACATAATTATGTATGTTATTATGTATGTTAAAGAGACGACTGAAAGTTGTCATACAAAGTCTTTTTTTTTAAGGATGGGAAATCATCAAATGACCTCTCCCGCTCTGGGTGGAACGGAAGGGAGTGTCAAACTTTTACTGACTAAAACCCACCTCGTTCCTTCAGTTGCCCTTTGCGTTCCGGGGCCACGGTATCTCGTTAGAACTTTCCCGCAGCCCCGGCTAACTGAGCCGGGGCTGCGGGAAAGTTCTCTCCCGTTTCCCCCCTTGGGGGTTGACATTTCAAAAATCCCTTCTTAGTGCTCACTTATGTTACTAAAGGAACCTCTGTTCAAAATCTCAGACTCCTATACCGAGCGGTTTCGGCTGTGCGTTAATAAATCAGTCACCCAATCGCACCCCTAAATCACGATTGGAGGGTAGTTTGAAAAAACTTATAATGTCAAACATATTTACTTGCCTATGTACGTGTTCATGCCAAGTTTCAAGTTTATAAACCCAAGGAATACGATTTTTCATAGAAACGTTATTACCCCTTTTCCCCCCTTGGGGGTTGAATTTCCAAAAATCCTTTCTTAGTGCTCCCCTACATATCCCAAGGAACCTACATTCCAAATTTCAGCTGTCTACGACCAGTAGTTTCGACTGTGCGTTGTCTGTCAGTCAGTCAGTCACTCAGTAACGGAAGAGTTTTATTTTTTCAATATTTTCAATGTACAGAATTGAGCCTTCTACAGATTTATTATATGTATAGATGCCGTACATATTATGGCAAAGACGTTAAAAAATCTTGAAAAATGGCTACTCATTGAGCTTCGAGCTGTATCGAAACCAGTTGGTCAGCAGCTCGCTTTGTATTGATATTGATCTTTCCACACATTCGACGGTCAGTTTATACTGGTTATACATAGACATAGCTCGATGCATGGAGCTATACAAAACCAGTTTACCATGGTCTCGCTTTGTATGATCTTTCCGCACATTCGACGGTCAGTTTATACTGGTTATACATAGCTCGATGCACGGAGCTATACAAAACCAGTTTACCATGGTCTCGCTTTGTATGATCTTTCCACACATTCGACGGTCAGTTTATACTGGTTATACATAGCTCGATGCACGGAGCTATACAAAACCAGTTTACCATGGTCTCGCTTTGTATAATCTTTCCACACATTCGACGGTCAGTTTATACTGGTGGAGTATAACTTGATGCCATGTTTACTTCCCCGGTCGAGGACATTCGATTTGCTAAGGCAGAGCTTGAATGAAAATCTAATAGTTTCCCCTTTAACTACATATTACATTTGTAGAATTTTTACATAGGGTTATTTTTACTACAGAAAAAAACCACTAATATTTTTCACAATTTTATTGAGATATACAATAATTGTAATACATACATATATTTTATACAAAATAGAACCGTTTTCCAGCACCATAAGGTTTACAATCGAATAGTGATTTCTGTTTTAACTTATCTACATACATATTTTTTATAATAGGTACATATAGGGTGAATGGTAATTAGTGAACGATATTTAAACACGTGATTGTACTCATGATTACAAACAACTTTCCCGAAGAAACTGCTTTTTTATACTCATTTATTTATTTTTATCATAATGACAAAACAAAAACGCGGCCGCGTTATCGGACTAGTAATCAGGTAGGTATTATGAAACTTTAGCTGCAAACAGCTGATCGTGCGAAAGCAAGCGAAATTTTGTTATTGTGATGAAAATAAAACTAATGAGTATCAGTACAAAAAAAATATCTTCGGGAACGTTGTTAGTAATCATGAGTACAATCACGTGTTTAAATATCGTTCACTAATTACCAGTCATCATTAATAGGTAGTATTCATTTGTAAAAATCATGGTTTACTCACGTACATTAATGGAGAAAAGCTCAAAGGGGCCATCCATTAATTACGTCACAAGTTAAGGGGGAGGGAGGGGTCGCCGAAGTGTGACTTTATGTGACAAGGGGGAGGGAGGGGTCTTAGATTTCGTGACGTCACATTTTAATCATTATAATCTAACTGTTAAAACGAAACTATTATCGAAACACTCAAAAAAATCTCTATGTAAAATTATAAAATGTGGCGTCACACTAGGGAGGGTGAGGTCCGACAAATGTGACCAATTGTGACAAGGACGGGGGAGGGGGTCAAAATTCATGAAGTTCGTGTTCCAAATGGAGAAGAGTCCCTCTGTGACTCGAAACTAGTAGAGCTTTTCTCAATTAATGTAATACAGTATGTCTCAAGATAGTTATTACAAAATAAAATAAGAGATCTAAACACTAAAAACGTAAAATAAAAAATATAAATTCTAATATTAAAATAAAGTTTTGCATTTACGCATACTGGCCGTAAAAATGCGTGTTTTAATATAATTTAATATTAAGTACCTACTGGTAGTGTTATTAAAAAAATAGTTAGAAGTAATAGGGATGATGACGGGGTATGAAAATAAAAAATCTATTTAGTCCGTCAGTTAAGTAATGAAAAAATATTAGACACGAATTTTTTTATTTTGTCATATAAGATAAACAATACTTAGATAAAACGAATCAAACGTTAAGGAGTGGGAGCAAATATGTCATTTCTACGTATAAAATTTACTTGGCAGTGTCATCACACGATATTTCAAATCGATATATTAGTCCATTGAAATGTTACAACTTGAGGGCCGAATAATGCATTTTTTAGAGGACGCAATTTAATTTTTTGAACATGTTGAACATATCTTCGAAAGTATTTGTCTCCGTAGGAAAATAAAAATACGTGTCTAATGTTGAATAAATTTTGTTCAAGTTTGCTTTTGTAAATTCAAATTAATTTATGATTTATAAAATATAAAATTTAATAAGGAATTAAGTAAGAAACTGTTTATTTTTGTATATATTAAAAACTAGCTACTTCCGCGCGGTTTCACCCGCTCTGCTTGGCTTGTATTGGTGATAGCGTGATGTTATATAGCCTGTAACTTTCTTCGATTAATGTACTACCCAAAACAAAAATATTTTTTCAAATCAGACCAGTAGTTCCGGAGATTAGCGCGTTCAAATAAACAAACAAACAAACAAACTCTTCAGATTTATAATATTAGTAAGTAAAGATTATTTCTTAAACCCTAATTAACATTAACTTTTGTCAGCGGCCTCGCTCGCGTTCCCGTCGGATAGAAAGCATCCTATCACCCAAGTCAGCCCATACCCTGTCTGTATACCAAATTTCATCAAAATCCGTTCAGTAGTTTCAGCGTGATTGACGGACAAACATACAAACAATCTTTCACATTTATAATATTAGTGTGATTTATAGGAAACGAGTAATTTGTAAATAAATATCAAAGATTTGTTAGTTCACTGTTTTTGAGATCAAATTCACATAACGAATAGACAGGAATACCAATTGAGATCATATATATTTTTTAAATTAATCCGAGAATATACAAAACGTATTTAAATAAATAAAAAATGAGATAATTTTATACAATTTTTGTTTACGAAAAACATCACAGGATATTTTAATATGAATCATTAAATGAACTAAAAATCACCATTTACTCAACCACGGACTGCTCACGCTGCTCATGATTAAGAGTCCCTGTGTGACTCGAAACTAGTAGAGCTTTTCTCTATTAATGTACGTGAGTAAACCGTGTTTTTTAGTTAATTTAATATGCCTCACGATAGTTATTATAAATATAATGAAACATTAATTCTAAATTTTTTTACATTTTCCAAAAACGTATTTTTTTTAATCAATAAACTTATTTTTATCATTTAATGCTAAATAATTTCTGAAATACTGGCCCCAAATATGATTGCTTATTTAAATTACTTATAAAAACTAAAATATCATAAAATAATATCCTAATATCTAATTAAGTACATAAACATTTGAAACAAAACAAATTATTTATAAAAAAATGTGTTTTAATATAATAATTATTTTATTTTTAGAAATAATAATAGGAAATACTTTTTTTAATATTATTATTCTCTAGTATTGCCACTACTGCCCTGTAAGCTTTAATTCAATTAAACATATGTTTAATTATTGATCTTTACCTAATTAACTTTTTTAAACACTATATAATAATTATTTAAAAAAATACCATAAACCATTAAAAATTACACATATTTAATATATTTAAATCACATTGAGACGAGAAGGTACAAACAATATTTTAATGTACCGTCATGAGCTAATGTTCACATGTAAACAGCAGCTCATGTAGTGTAGATGTCCAGTCAACAAGGATGTAGCGAGGTTGACTGTCCAGGCGACACACGTACTTAGGTATCGTCATGAGCTAATGTTCACATTTAAACAGCAGCTCATGTAGTGTAGATGTCCAGTCAACAAGGATGTAGCGAGGTTGACTGTCCAGGCGACACACGTACTTAGGTATCGTCACGAGCTAATGTTCACATGTAAACAGCAGCTCATGTAGTGTAGATGTCCAGGCGACACACGTACTTAGGTATCGTCATGAGCTAATGTTCACATGTAAACAGCAGCTCATGTAGTGTAGATGTCCAGTCAACAAGGATGTAGCGAGGTTGACTGTCCAGGCGACATGCGTATAGGGTGACTGGTAATTAGTGAACGATATATAAACACGACACATTGTACTCATAATTACAAACAACTTTCCCAAAGAAACGGTTTGTGTATACTCATTCGTTTTATTTTTATCGCAATAACAACATTTCGTGAGCGCGTGCTTTGTTTGATCAGTTGTTTGCATCAAGGCGCTCGCGCCCGCATTATCGGAATACTTTACGCGCGCGTGCTAATGATATTTTGTTGTTTTGTTATTGTGATAAAAATAAAACTATTACATATACAAAAGAAGTATCTTTGGGAAAGTTGTTTGTAATCATGAGTACAATCACGTGTTTAAATATCGTTCACTAATTACCAGTCACCCTATACATATAAAAATAAGCGAAATCCTACCGCTAAATATAATGAGAATAATAAGTAAAAACTGTGTATAATAAAAAAATACTTATAAAATAATAAATGTTTTTATATTACTGGCCTTAATTGTTTAAGTATAATGACACTTATGGTCGTTAAAATAGAGGATATATTTGCATGTTCTTTCTAGGCATTTCTTTATAGTTTGACATACAAAGAACGACCTTAGCACCCAAGTTTTAAGTTCTAAATTAGCTTAAAGTATGTGCACTTATAAAATATATAAAAAATATATTATTGTCATATCGATTTGAGCAGAAAATCACACAAATAATAATGCCCTTACATTATAATTGTTATTTTAAATAACAATTGTAGCCTTTATTCGAATGTCTACTCTATTCAGTAGTACTTAAGGTCGATTTCAGAATACTTTGTGTATTTGAAATCTTTTGTCTAAGTTTTAGTGTAAAATGACGTTTATTTTGTGAGTAATAAAGTTCATTTTTGTAAAGTTATGCGTTTAGTGTTCTTTTTCTATTATATTTTTCCATTGAACGAGAATATTATTGTTTTTAAAAAGTTGATTAAATAAAATCTCTTATAATAAATAATCAACGTGTATCACTTGACTAAACCAAAATATTATATTAACGTTCACTAGATACATTTTTCAATAACAAATAGCACTTGAATTCAACTTCAGTGCCAATTAAAATTGATCTTTATTCTTAATGCTTTGAAGTTCACTTTCGAATAACAATGTCTAAAGAGATTTAAGTTAATTGCCAAACAAAACTGAATTCTATTGCTAATAACAAACCTTTCTTGCTTTTTCATTATTTCTAACATAGGTTCCAGGTACATAATTCAATAATAGCGATAAATAGTTAAACCACCCTTATTTAAGGATCGTTGCCAAACAAAACTTAACTTTATCATTACAAACATAGCGTTCATTTTCAAATGACAAAATTCAACAAATAAGAATCAAAATCAATATTTGTGACAAACGAAACACTTTGGAACGATCAAATAGCTTCACTAGAGGACTGTTTTTTTAAAATAACTATTCTTTGACGTTCAAAAGTGCATTCTCGATCTATTTGTAATAAATAATTTCGACTTTGACTTTGAAAATGAATTCTATTACAACAGAGTTAAAATCTGATAAAAATATGAATAGAATATACATTGATTATAAAATAACACTTTTACACGTCAATATGAATAGATACATTTGCCAAGTCAAAATGAACTTTATGACCCTTACATTAAAGATCAATGTCTCCTCATGTGTAGTCCCAAGTGGTCAGATCTGGCGAACGACCGCCTGCACAGCGGACAGGTGAAGGGTCGATGTCCTGTGTGTTTCCGAGTGTGTCTGGTCAACTCGTCCGACCTGGCGAAACGCCACTCACACCCCGCCCAGGCACAGGAGTATGGCTTTTCCCCTGGAATAGAAACAAGTAATACATAAAATATCTTTATATATATAATTCTTCTGTAAGTGTGTATGTCACTGAACTTCTCTTAAACGACTGGACCGATTTTGATGAATTTTTTTTGTGTATTCAAGGGGATCTAAAAATGGTTTAGATTCACAATTTTGTCCGTTGGACAATGTTTTATTTTTTATAAATTTTTAATTTATTAGTAGTTGTTGATTTTGGAATGTTTGACATTGGATCCGACAAATTTTCAAATTAAAGACGTGTAGACAGGACAACGTCTGTCGGGTCCGCTAGTAATTATGTAAAACTGTTTTAATGAGCTCTGTTCTACCAATCAAGGCTTTACGTTTCCCGGAGCTTTTTTTGTGAGGGGGGAAAATCATCCAATGACTTCTCCCACCTTGGACGAGGCGAGAGGGAGTGTAAGACTCTTACTGATTTAAAACCACCCCGTCTCTACTCCTGCTCTAGGAGCTTGTCTCTAGTCCGCAGCGCCGAAAAGCAGGAATAGGAACGGGGTGGTTTTTTGTCAGTATGAGTCTGACACTCCCTCTCGCCCAAGCCGGGAAAAGACATTGGAAGATATTCCGCCATCAATGTCCCTGGGCGGCGCTGATCGCTTACCATCAGGTTACTCGTCAGTTCGTTTGCCACCTATTCCATTAAAAAAAACATCAGCAATGCACTAGTAGCTTCTCTGGTGTTGAGGGTAGGCATCACGCAGCTGCAGCTCCGAGTAGGTTATCCTGCTGGATTGGATCGGATAATGGTGATTTCTTCACCCCCTATTACATGGGACTTATAACACTGGTGAAAAAGTGGGTGTAAATTGTATATCGGCATTAAGTGCCGTAATGTGCACCTCTGCCTACTCCTTCGGGGATAAAAAAGGCGTGACGTTGCGAGGCGATTTCTTCTTCGGTAATCTATACTATAATACTAAATACTATATATACTATATAATACTATATAATATAATATTATAAAGCTGAAGAGTTTGTTTGTTTGTTTGTTTGTTTGAACGTGCTAATCTCCGGAACTACTGGTCCGAATTGAATAATTCTTTTTGTGTTGGATAGTGCATTTATCGAGGAAGGCTATAAGCTATAAAACATCACGCTATGACCAATAGGAGCCGAGCAGAGCGGGTGAAACCGCGCGGAAGTAGCTAGTGACTAATAAATACAAAATCATCTCACCCGTATGAGTCCTCTTATGGGCCTTCAGATGTGAGCTCTTCGTATACACTTTATGACACCCAGCAACATCACACTTGTGCAACCTTCTCCTGTTACCATCCTCTTTACTATTCACAAACTCCTCATTCTTCTTCATATCCATCTTGGAGCTTCTCTGCTGGATATGATGAAGGGAATCTGATAACGCATTCTGTAATGCCGTGTTTAGTATAAAGGATTTAAGTTCCGCGTCTGTGGTCGGTTTATGTGGTGGTAGGATTGGGATCATTGGGAGGTACGGTTTCGTCAGTTCTAAGGCTAGATGGGGGGTGGTCTGCGTGTGGGTTGAAGGTTTTAATCTGGAAAAGAAGATATAGTTTATTTATTAAAGCTTAACTTTGAGTTATGATTATTACTATATGACTTATAATAGCTTCGGTAGGTTCCTGTCTTTGATTCGGTGATCACTGAAAGGACCGCCCGGTGGTCTCAGTGGAGCATATGGTAGTGGTGTGCCCTGCATTTTTTTTTTTTTTTTTTTTTTACGTTTAATGGGTCGACGTTTGACCGCTATCTCACCTGATGGTAAGTGATGATGCGGCCTACGGTGGAGCACGTCTGCCCATAAGCAACCCATTCACTCGGGCCTTGAAGACACCCAGGTTATACCCATCAGGAAACACAGACTCCGGCAAGGAGTTCCACTCCCTAGCAGTTCGCACAAGGAAGCTTGAAGCGAAGCGCTTCGTGCGAGTGGGTGGGATATCTACCATGAAGCGGTGACGCCTCGCCGATTGTCTTGTGGTTCGATGATGAAAAGGACTAGGGGGAATCAAGTTGTGCAATTCCCCCGCACACTCTCCGAAATGTATCCGGTAAAAAACGGAAAGGCTTGCGACCTTGCGCCTGTGTTCAAGGCTTTGAAGCCGGGCCTCCACAAGCGCATCATCGTTGATGAGCTTCTTGGCACGCCTTTCAATGTGTTCGAGCGCATCTAGCTGGCATTTAGCCGAGCCGTCCCAAAGGTGAGAACAGTACTCCATACATGACCGAACCTGCGCTTGGTACAGGCTCAGCAGTTGTTTCGGTGTGAAGTACCGTCTCACCTTCGAGAGGATACCCAACTTCCTACCAGCCAGATGCGCCTTCGACTCTATATAAGAGCCGAAGTTTAGCGTTGGCGATAGAGTTACGCCAAGAAGCTCTAGATGATCCGATATTGGAACGGATACATCTCGGAAAGTAGGAGCCAGCGGAAATTGACTCCGTTTGGCAGAGAATAGACACGCCTGGGTTTTGGTAGCGTTGAACTTGACCAAGTTGGCGTTACCCCAATCGGAGACCGCCTTCAAGGACGAGTTCAACCGTTCGACCATGGATTCTCTTAGAGACTGGATCTGTGTTCCGCTAGTCCGCGCATCGGACACATACCTTTCAACAACTGTGCTGTCATCTGCATACCCAAAGATACCGGGCTTAAGCAGGTCGTTGATGTGCAGCAAAAAGAGCGTTGCTGAAAGTACTGACCCCTGAGGGACTCCGGCGTTGATACCAAATTGGTCAGACGAGCAGCCATCGATGACTACTCGAATTGACCGATCCCTCAGGAAGTCTGCAATCCATCTGCACAGATCAGCGGGAAGTCCATATGCAGGAAGCTTGCCGATAAGGCTGTCGTGCCAAACCCTGTCAAAGGCCTTCGATATATCGAGAGAGACCGCTATTGCCTCCCCGTGCTTCTCGATGGCCTCGCTCCAAATGTGGGTGGCATACGCAAGAAGGTCCCCAGTGGATCGGTTGCGGCGAAACCCATACTGCTGATCGCTGAGGAGGTCGTTACCTTCAAGGTATGCCAGGAGCCTGTTGTTAAGTACACGTTCCATACTCTTACAGAGTATGGACGTGACTGAGATTGGTCGGTAATTGTTAGGGTCGGCACGACTACCTTTTTGGGTACAGGCTGCACGTTGGCCAGCTTCCATGCAACCGGCACTTGACCAGTCTCCAAGGAAAGTCGAAACAGGCGTGTCAGGATTGGAGACAACTCAGGCGCACAGGTTTTTAAAACCACGGCCGGGATTCCGTCGGGGCCACTGGCCTTGTTCACGTCGAGATTACGCAACGTCTTATACACCTCCTTCTGTCGGATGCGAATTTTCGACATTTTCGTCTCGCATACGTTATTTAGAGAAGGAGGTATAGCGCCACCAGTATCAAGACGTGAAGATTCCGCAAATAGAGAAGCAAACAGGTTTGCCTTCTCTACCGCGGTGTGTGCCAGCGTCCCGTTAGGCCCCAGGAGAGGTGGGAGTGAAGGGCGGCAGAAGTTCGATTCAACCGCCTTGGCCAGGGACCAGAATGCTTTACTACCCGCTGGGTAAGAAGCCAGTTTGTTCCCTATTCGGCCAATGTGGTTGAACCGGGCCATCCGTAATGCCTTTTTGTATGACTTGGCAGCCTTGTTATAGGCTCTCTTCCTCTGAAGAGTGTCGTCAGCCTTACGACGCCTGGCATCCGCCCATGCCAAGTATGCCGCATGCTTTCGCGCTTCAGCACGTCTGCAGTCGGCATCGAACCATGGACGAGTCCCACCGAAAGATGTCGCGTCCGAGAATGGAATGTAGTATTCCATGCCCTGACGCAACACCCCTGTTATGGCATCCGCACAAGCTGACGGGTCTTCAGTAGAGAAGCAGACAGGCCGCCAAGGATAGGATGCAAAAAAGGATCGCATCCCATCCCAATCTGCTGACTTGTACCGCCACATCCGCCGAGACCGAGACTGACACCGAGTAGCTGTCTGGATCAGTTGTCAGCAGAAGGTCTAGGCAGTTGGCAGTGTGCGAGTCGACATCGGGCACCCTTGTGGCCTCCTGGACCAGCTGGGTCAGGCCAAGCGTTAGCGCAAGCTTACGCATTTCCCTCCCAGCATGGTCAGTGCACTGGTATGGGAACAGCCACTCCTGGTGATGGGCGTTAAAGTCCCCCAGTAACACCAACTGGGCCGAAGGGTACCTCTGCCGAGCCGCATCCGCCGTCTCCACAAGGTGCTGCGCTAATCTGGTCGTCTCCAAATCTCCGCTGTGCGACCGGTAGACACAGGCATAGAGGATTTTCTCTATGCCTGTGTCCACCAGTATCCACAAGGTTGAAAAACTGGGGTCCTCAAAGTTTCGGAGACGCCGGTAACAGACGCCGTCTTGGACGTATAGGCATACGCCTGCACGGGGAACGAAATTGTGCTCCAGAGAAAAGCCTGGGTAGTTCAGGTATGATACGTCCGACGGACATCTGATCTGGGTCTCCGAGAGAAACAAGAGCGTTGGGTTCTCGGTCTCCAGATGGTGTTGGACCGCATTGAGTTTTGAGTGCAAGCCTCGGATGTTGGAGAGGTGCACTTTGAGGGAGAGGAGTGCAGCCGCTGTTGAACCCTTTTCTTAGCTCTCGTTTTCATAGTCGTAAATAAGTTGCTGAGAGGATGGCAGTGAAATGTTCCTCCACACAGGCGACCCCAGACGCGCACTGCAGTTAGCCACATCAATGGGAGGCCAGCCTGGAGACTGCGGGGACGCCCGAGCCCCCCCACGTAAATGGGCTGAACACCGCCCTGACTTCAAGGATGTGGTCGGCGACGACGACCCCTCGCGTCCGGCATGTTCAGGCCATGGTGCGGAGCAGGCGGGACTGTTTATCAGGGCTCCGGCTCGAAAAGCAGGAGTAGGCACGGAGTGGTTTTTATTCAGTGTTTGACATTCCCTCTCGCCTCGCCCAATTCAGGACAAGTCATTGGATGATTTTACCTCCCTCAAAAAAGGAGTTGATGTTAGCAAAACAAGTAAGAATATAACAATAAGAATAAACATAGGTCTTACTTGTTCAAGAGTTGCTTCGGTCTCCGCGCGCTTCTAAGATCTGGACCCATTTTGATTTTAGGTAATTGGTGACTTGAGCTGAAATACAGATTAAAACAATAAGTAAATAACTACTAAAGATAATGTTTTGCTATATATAACTGACAGAGATTTCTTCAAAGGGATGGTATGTGCCAACTTGCCAAGTATGGGAGAGCCATGCTTCGACACGAATGGACCGGTTCGACCAAAATGATACTGACCGGAGTGTGTGAGTTAGGTTACTAGAGGCCTTATTACTTCCATTCCCGATCTTCCTAATCCAATCTTCCCCATCCCCATTCCCGAACAACAACCCTTAAATTCCTAACTCCCAAAAAGCCGGTAACGCACTTGTAAAGCCTCTGGTGTTTCAATTGTCCATGGGCGGCGGCGATTGCTTACCATCAGGTAATACGTCTGCTCGATTACCGGCATGTCCCATAAAAAAAACCAATTCCCCAACAACCCTTAAATTCCCAACCCCCAAAAAGGCCGGCAACACACTTGTAACGCCTCTGATGTTTTGGGCATCCATGGGCGGCGGCGATTATTTACCATCAGGTGACCTGTCTGCTCTTTTACCAGCTTATACCATAAAAAGTCTGAATGCTAATATGATTGTTAAGTAAAGGGCCTACCTCGCTTCAGCCAAGGTAGTAAAACAAATTGGATGATTTTCCCCCTTCAAAAAAAGTTTATAGGCCTTGGTTGCCGGATTAAGGATCAGGCAAAATGTTATTGTCTTTTTTTAAAATCCTAATAACTTAGGTAAGACTTTCTTCAATTTTTTTTTTGCATTACTGTCGTACTTGTGAGCGTGTCTGATAGACGCGCCTTTAGTATAGTAGTACCTTTAGTATGAGTTGCTTTACGTTTAAAATAGGTAATCAGAGCGGCAAACGCGTCAGTTTCGATTACTTTAAACGTAAAACAAACTCATACTAAGGATACTGTAATTTATCCATCAAGGTTACTTACTTGAATATCAGATCTGTGGCTGAGCTGTCATCTTCCCTGGTGATCATGGATGAAGTAGGGGCACCAACTGGAAGGGAGATTAAAAGAATTTTAATTAGGTGTTCGAGGAATTGGCATTTAATATACTATTTTTCTAAAATAGATGCAATCATCATCATCATCAGGTCTTTAAACAAAGGCATCTCCGATAGCACTATACTATCTATACTAATATTATAAAGCTGAAGAGTTTGTTTGTTTGATTGTTTGTTTGTTTGTTTGTTTGTTTGTTTGTTTGAACGCGCTAATCTCCGGAACTACTGGTCCGATTTGAATAATTCTTTTTGTGTTGGATAGTCCATTTATCGAGAAAGGCTATAGGCTATATAAAACATCACGCTATTACCAATAGGAGCCGAGCAGAGCGGGTGCAGCGGAAACCGCGCGGAAGTAGCAAGTAAAAAATATTCGTTGAAACTAGCTCCTGCTAGTGGTTTTGCCTGCGTTCTCGTAGAAGAAAAGTTTATGTGTTATTTCATCCTACCCCTGTCTCAAACCTCGACAGTTTTGACGTGATTGAGTAAGAAAAAAATACAAAAACACAAAATTTCGCATTTATAATATTATTGTAAGATGTGTGTAAGTATATTCCAGAATGGCTGTACTAAATCAGATGAATTTTATTTGGTGTGTTTATTATGTACAGGGCAAGGTTTTATAAAAAAAAAACAGCATTTTTTTTTGTTAGGTTATAATATAGAATTACTAGCGGACCCGACAGACGTTGTCCTGTCTACACGTCTTTAATTTGAAAATTTGTCGGATCCAATGTAAAACATTCCAAAATCAACAACTACTAATAAATTAAAAATTAATTAAAAAAACATTGTCCAGCGGACAAAATAGTGAATCTAAACCATTCTCAGATCCCCTTGAACACACACATAATGAAAATCGGTCCAGTCGTTTAAGAGAAGTTCAGTGACATACACACTTACAGAAGAATTATATATATAAAGATTATACAGACAAAATTTGATTGTTTGTATATTTGTTTGCATTGAATATGCGAATCTACTGCGAAAAAACTTAGGTAGGCTACTTTCTATCCCGTTATTATTTAACGCTTTGATTGGCCGGCTCCAATAAACCAACCAATCAGAACGCTAAACGCAGTAGCGTTTAAATCACGTTAAAAGCTCACAGTTGTGGCCGTCTAGATGACGGGGATGGTTGAGTGCAGTCGTATGGGTCGATGGCGAAAGGACACAGCAGGTATTGGAACCAAACACGTGTAGCGGGTTCGATTCCCGCACGGATTAACTCTTTGTGTGATTCACAAATTGTTGTTTCGGGTCTGGGTGTCATGTGTATGTGAACTTGTATGTTTGTAAACGCACCCACGACACAGGAGAAAATCTTATTGTGGGGCAACGTTTAAAAAAAAAAAAGAAACAAAAACATTCGTCAGAGCACTCCCCGTGGTATAGGCGATAGAAAATGTATAACGAAGTTACATCTCTACGCTTTGCCAGAGTCAAGTCTGATATAAAAACTTTAAAATACAGGCGAAGTCGCAGGCGGGTAACTAGCTAATTGTGCAAAATGGGCTCGGCTTGCACACTGGCGCAACATACAAAACGTTAAACATAAATTACCAAACATTTTTTTCAACGAACACGTCAATAATCGAAATGCTTTAGTTTTTACATCGGCAACGATTGATGCGTAAACGCATGTGCGTTGTGTAGGTAGATGCAGAAGTATTAACACATTGAGCGCCGTGGTGGTCACCGGTGACCGACGTTAGCGGAGGATTTGCTTTCAACAGTTTTCTATTGGCAGTCAAAGACTTAATGGTCCTTTATAAAACGATTTTAATTAGCTTGCTAGGACATCATAAATCTCTTTGACTGCCTCGTTGGTCGAGTCGCACCTGCGGCAAGGGATGACGGGGTCTCGGGTTCGATTCCCATGTTGGCCGTTCCGCGCTCGGTTTTTCGAAAATTTCTCAGTAATAGCACGGAGTCTAGAATTGTGTCCAGTATACGACAATAGACTCACCCCCTATTACATGGGACTTAAACACAAATAATGAAAGTTTACATTGAACAGTGGCATTAGGTGCCGTAATCTGCACCTCTGTCTACCCTTTCGAGCATAAAAGGCATTTACTTTGAAGTCATCACATAGCCAAGGTATATTTTTATTTCCTCTTGAATCTAGGGCTATTTAGATAACCTATTTATTTACTGTTTAGTGACTTTATCTGATAAATGTCTACAGTCTCTACACTGTATCTTTTTTTTTCAGGGGTGGTTTTGCAGGAGCCGCTTAAGTGGAGCTCCCGTCCGTTCCAACTTAGGAGCCAAAGGTCGGAAGTGCTCCACGAAGTTCCATCGGCTGTCGAGGACGAGTCCTAGGTACTTCATCGTCGTCTCGACGCCGATGGTAACCCCTCCTGCCGTTATTTGGGACCCACCCGGAGGTGGCGCGTTCCCGCGGCCATCTACACTGTATCTACAGTGGACATTCTGATCCTTTCTGTCAAGTGGTTAGTTTTTACAAAGGTGTAATTTAGCAGCGCCGGCGCACCACGACAAAGGGAACTGCGTTTTTATCCGCACATACCGTTTAAAGTGGTTTGCTGGTTAGTTAGGGCTTTGAAGTTCGATTTCTGATTGAATGATGAAGAAAATAGATTATTAGATCTTTTAAGCATAGCTTAAAATATTTCGTGTAGTGGCAAGTAGAGGTGTACATAATATTCTCTTTGACATCCATATTTTAATTAGTTTTGTTATGAATTTTGTGAAATGGGAGATGATTTTAAAGTGTGAGAGAGCCATGCTTCGGCAATAATGGACCGGCTCGACCGGAGTGATACCACGGCTTCACAATAAAACCGACGTGAAACAACGCTTGCGTTGTGTTGTGTTGTGTGAGTGAGGTTACTGGAGGTCCAATCACCCACCTTACTAATCTTCCAAGCCGATTTCTCAACAACCCTTAAATTCCTAATCCATTTGGCCAAGGCCGGCAACGCACTTGTAACGCCTCTGTTGTCTCAAGTGTCCATGGGCGGCGACGATTGCTTACCAACTCGTTTAGCAGCTTATTCAATAACAAAAAAATTGCCAGTCACAATTCCTAATTCCATGCAATAAATAATCGGTTTAGAAATCAAACCCGAGATCCCTTGTTTACTAGTTCAACTTGCAACGAGGTGGTAAGATAATACTCGTATTCGATAAATAAATAAATTAGCAAACTGACAACCCTAACCAATAAGCACAGATCAGCAAAAAAATGGCAAAAAGGCGGGAAATCTCCAGCCAATCGTTGTCTCTGGTATGGGTTAATCCGCATTGGATGTGATTGATTTTGTATTTTTTATACTTAAAATGGTTCACTTAGATGAATTCTTATTTACTACTAGCTTTTGCCAGGGGCTTCGTCCGCGTTCTTGTGGGATGAAGAGTAGCCTATATTTTTAAACTGACTTGGTCACTCACACAGAAAACATGGTAAATATCCCGTTTCAAGTTCCTAAACACTAGTGAACGGATGAACTGTTCATCCGTGATAATGGCGCTTGCAACATTGCCGAAATATCGGAAACTCATCTTATATATAAAAATGAATCGCTAAAAGTGTTGGTAAGCGCATAACTCGAGAACGCGTGGACCAATTTGGCCAATTCTTTTTTGTAATATTCGTCGAAGTTCAAGGATGGTTTTTACGGCGAGAAAATATCAAATAATTGACTGAAAAGCCCTAAAAACAGCCCTTTTCTTTATCCCATACAAACGTTTTCTAACTAATACGTAGAGTCAATTTGAGCTTTATTGCTATTGGATAAAGTTCATATTGCTATTGGATACTAAAAAACAAATGCTATTGGATAAGTTTGCGTTGGAGACTTGGAGCACAGAATCCCTACTAATGCGAAAGTAACTCTGTCTGTCTGTAATTACGCTTTCACGCCTAAACCAGTGAACCGATTTTGATGAAATTTGGTACTGAGATAGAATAGACCTTACTTGATACTTTTTATTGCAAAAAAATAGCGGAGAATGGGTAAAAATAGGGGATACATAAATGGTCATATGGAAATTCGTCATTTTAAAAGCTGTAACAGTAAAACTTTGTATTTAGATACTTAATGAGGAACGAAAAAACATGGGCTACTTTTTATTGCAAAAAAAATAGGGGAGAATGGGTAAAAAGAGGGGATATATGTTAATTCGTCATTTTAAAAGCTGTAACAGTGAAACTTTGTATTTAGACACTTAATGAGGAGCGAAAGAACATAGGCTACTTTTTAATAAAAAGGGTAGAAGGCGTAGAATGTTTGATAGAGGAGATTAATGTTTTCTTGAAAATTCATCATTTTCGTTAATACGTTGCCTGTGGCTTCACTCGCGTTCGATTCTTATTTAAATACACATATACTTTTTTGAATCACCAATATCCCTACTACCATACTAATGTTATGAATGCGAAAGTAACCCTGTTTGTGTTGAGGTTACGCTTACACGAATGTTTTTTATGGAATAATTTATAACAACGAAACAATGTATTTTTTTATTGATAGGCAATATATAGGAAATTAAAGGATAATAATATAGATAACCTTGGCTACTTTTCATCATGATTATAAAATGATGAATCGGCGGTCGTGGTTTCTATGGAATACATATCTTTAAAAATGCTAACAGTAACATATTCTCAAGTAATTCACATTTTAGATGACAAACGGCAGCATTTTGACCACTAACACCACTACGCGGACAAAGTCGCGGGCAAAAGCTAAATTCAATAAATTTTCATATGTACATGTCAAATATTTGTTGTTTCTAAATTTAAATTCTGTAAATAATGATTGACATTTATGCATAAACTATGAAAAGGGTGAATAAACAATTGTCTGTATTTTTTTTAATCTATTGAAAATGTTGAAAAGTTCATTAAGCATTAATAGAAATTCCTCAAATATTTATGCGTGCGTTCAGAAATAATGACAAATTATCAACAGTTAGGTACGCGTGTGTTCAGAAATTTATTTTGTGTAAATTAAAGTTTCTATTCACGTTTTCGAACAAACGATGCTCTTTCAATATAGTCTATTGGTGTGAATGACATTGACATTTGTATTGCGCGTTTTTTAAAATATGCAAAATTAAATGTATATTTTTCAATATTTCTGAGAGATTATCTTAATATTTTTTCGAGTTTTAAAGACTAAGAAGATTTTTATTTGCTAATAAGTGTTTGTTAATCAAGGTAAGTTCACATCTTCATATTGATTTTTAGTAACTTTTGGTGACTACACAATACTACAATTTGGTGTACATGGTTATGCAGAAAATGTATAAGAGCTTTTTATTTTCAGTTGGAATTTCGTTTTTAACAATGCTACCAACCAGACGTACAAGCTTAGGCCGCAGAACTCGAAATACGGCAAGTCAAAGAAATATAAGAGCAAATCAAACTGATGAGCAACGCGAAGCGCGAAATGAACTTGAACTGAATAGATATCAAGATAGAAATGTTGTGTTTAATCCCCACAAAGCTGCATTCAGTTATAATGTGGCAATTGATTACAGTTCAGAGCAAATTGTTGCTATTGGACTAATGAACATTGTGTGTCCACATTGGGATTGATATTCAAAAATGTTGCCTCTGGATTGTGTTGCGCCAGCGGCCAAGTCAAATTGACGCCATTGGTACCGCCACCAGGAACACTACATTCATTGGTTAATTTTTTGACTCATATCCAGCAGTACAATAATTGCTTTCAACATCATTTGGGGCAACAAAAGTTATACGAGATTTATGCCTACTTTTAGTAAGTAAGTATAATGGCAAACGTTTTTTTTTAGTTTTAAAACCATGTAGCTGGTGCAAAATATGTCGAGTCAGTGATGTGTTTATTTTGTAAACAATAAGTCAAATACATAATAATAGTCTATAATCCGTAGACTTAATCAGCAACATTTTATAACATGTTGTATTTTATAGTGGCATGAGCAAGATGTTCTTGGTAAAGCCTACTGCCTAAAGCTGCCGTGGAAGGCTGTTTAATGTCGAGGTTAAAAGTAGTTTTAATTTGAAATGATGTAAAGTATTGTGGCAGTATTTTGCGAGCCATATGGTGGTACAATTTGCTATACAATTACCTGTATACATATTTATATTCTTGCAGATTCAGGGATTCAAATATATCATCAAACAGGTTCCTTATTGCCAGTGCCTGTTGAAAACTATCATCATTTTTCATCATGAGCCGAGAGACGTCCACTGCTGAACAAAGGCCTCCCCCTTACAAGTTGAAGACTATACATTTTTGCAAATATATTTTATGGACAATTCAGCAAGAGAAGTCGATCAGCGTTGCGCACACAACAACTCAGTAAAAAGATCCATTGTGATGAACAACTTCAAACATGTTTCCATCAACACAATGAATTAGTTGCATTAGACCGATGCATTAGACATTCACAAATGCATTAGATAATCACAAAATTGTCATCATAGCCGATAAGGCGCCTGCAGGACAGTGAAATCATTGAATCCTATGAAATAAACACTATTATGAAAATATATTTTGTTTTTTTTTTAATTAGTAAAGTCCTTTTCAGGTATAGTGAGATCAGGAAATTATGGATTCATTTTTATATGGAGGATATTTATAGATTCCAGTTCAAATTGAATAGGGACTCATACATAGCTCAGCTATACAAAATAAAGTAGAGCATCATTGCTACGCGAAAGCGGTACGAAGTTCGCTGGGTCAGCTAGTAGAAATATAAAAACATGGTAAATATCCCGTTTCAAGTTCCTATACTAGTAGCCTATGTGTTATTTCAGATTATAATCTACCGGAGCTGCGGACTGCCTAGCGGGTTACCGGGGCTCCGGCTCGAAAAGCAGGAGTAGGAACGGGGTGGTTTTTAGTCAGTAAGAGTCTGACACTCCCTCTTGCTTGACCGAAGGCGGTAGAAGTCATTGGATGATATTCCCCCTCAAAAAAAAGGCCATACTCTATCCCTGCTCCAAATTCCATCGCGATCCTTTCAGCAGTTTTGACGTAATGGGAGTATCAAACATCATACAAACTTATGTGTTATTCCAGACCATAATCTATCCCTGCTCCAAATAACATCTGGATTCCTTCAGCCGTTTTGACGTGATGGAATAACAAATATACAAACATACACACAAACTTTCGCATTTATAATATTAGTAAGACCTCTTTACATTTATTTAACGTTATTTCGATTCTGTTACATTAAGTGCCTTGTGGTCGATACCATTAATTCTAAACTTTCCCTTACCATACGTGTTCACTGTCGTTTTGGGGTAAGCAGTAAACTATTGGCTCTGTATTCGTGTTCTATTTGGTGTGAGATAGATAAGCTAGTTACAGGAATTTTGTAATTGAATGAAGTAATAGAAATGATGACGGGTTATGAAAATTAAAAATCTATTTCACCCGTCAGTCAGGTAATGAAAAAAATAATATTAGATACCTACGTATGTTTTTTTTCTCAGATAAGATAGGTACAACGAAAATTAAAAATCACGTCGTATAAGATAACAATACTTAGATAAAACGAATCAAAGTTTAGCAGTGAGAACAAATACGTCGTATCTAGAAATATCAAATCAATATATATTCCCCCTTAACAAAAACCTACACACTCCTTACATACATGTTTAGTACATTATAAGTCGGTTACATGTGCATGCTAATTTTGAAAATGATTGATTGCTATATCATGTGCTTACTTAATGCAGGCTGCGATTAAACAATGTAGTAATAATAAGACTAATTATTTTTTTAATCGTGTCAAACGGATGATATGAATTATTGTTAAGTTTAAGTTGGAAAAGACTCTTATGGTTTTGGTTCTGTAGCTTATTCAATATAAATAGTTCGCGGCAGTCTTCTGCTGGACTATTAACTACATCTATATAAAACAAGATTTTCTTATGATATAGGTTTTTTTTTTTATGGGACATGCCGGTAATCGAGCAGACGTATTACCTGATGGTAAGCAATCGCCGCCGCCCATGGACACTTGCAACACCAGAGGCTTTACAAGTGCGTTACCGGCTTTTTGGGAGTTAGGAATTTAAGGGTTGTTGTTCGGGAATGGGGATGGGGAAGATTGTGAGGTGACGGATAGCCTGATGGTAAACAATCACCGCCGCCCATGGATGCCCGAACCACAACAGGCGTTACAAGTGCGTTGCCACTCTTTTAGGGGTTAGGAATTTAATGGTTGTTGGGGAATCGGGGATTGTGTTTCGCTTGCGTTGTGTAAGTGAGGTTACCAGAGGCCCATTAACCTCCCTTCCCAATCTTCCCAATCCCCGATTCTCCAAAAACCCTTAAATTCCTAACCTATAAGGCCGGCAACTCACTTGTAACGCCTCTGGTGTTTCAAGTGTCGATGGGCAGCGGTGATTACTTACCATCAGGGGATCCTTCTGCTCGTTTACAGGTTATTAATTTTAGTCGTTTTTAAATTAAACCGACTCCTAAATCATAAACATGCACATACGTTTAATGGTTGACGACACAGAATAATTTGGTTAAGTATATACACGATTAATATGTGCTAAACGGTTGTATTAAAGAAAAAAAAAGCGGTTTCGGATCGTGTGGTATGAGTATGAATATGTATGATTGAATGAAACCTTTACAAATGGTTGGACACGACAATAGAAGTCATTAGGTAAGTACTAGGTTCCGGAGCGTACCAACGTAACGGGTTACCGGGACTCCGGCTCAAAGTAGAAGGAACGGGGTGGCTTTTAGTCAGTAAGAGTCTGACACTCCCTCACACCTCGCCCAAGGCGGGAGAAGTCATTATGTGATTGTCTATTGACCCCCCCTCCCCAAAAGACGTAATAAAAATCATATTCACTGTATGGTTTAACAAGTCTAGAAGTACTTAGGTCTAATTTAATATTAGGTTTTCTTACGATGTTTTTTTTACCGTTTTTATGCTATAAGTCGGTAGATGAGCAGACGGCTCACCTGCTGGTAAACAGTGGCCGCCGCCCGTGGACACCTGAAACACCAGAGGCGCTACAAGTGCATTGGCGGCCTTTTGGGCTAACCCCATTTTTTAAAGCTTGTTGGGAATCGGGGATCGAAAAGATTGAGAAGGGGAGTAATTGGGCCTCTGGTAACCTCACTCACACAACGAAACACAACGCAAGCGTTGTTTCACGTCGGTTTTCTGTGACGCCGTGGTATCACTCCGGTCGAGCACCCACACTTAAAAGTATTTAGGTCTATTTGATTTTAGGTTTCCTCACGAATTTTTTTTTCTTCATCGTTTGACAGTGGTGTCTAATAGTCTTAGAAAGCACATCTTTATCTTTATATATATAATTCTTCTGTAAGTGTGTATGTCACTGAACTTCTCTTAAACGACTGGACCGATTTTGATGAAATTTTTTGTGTGTGTTCAAGGGGATCTGAGAATGGTTTAGATTCACAATTTTGTTCGCTGGACAATGTTTTCTTAATTAATATTTAATTTATTAGTAGTTGTTGATTTTGGAATGAAATAAAAAAAAACATCGCACGCAACGGATTTTAGTTTGTCTTGTATAGAAACTCATACAACTGCGTCCACTGATCCGCATCGTACGCACCGTATCATCAGCAATGCCTACATGCGATGCGTACTGATGACGTCATACGGAATACGTACGATGCGGGTCTATGGACGCTATCTTTAAACCTCTGCGCCAATACGTCGATGAACAAAACCGTGCTCCAAATCTACCAAACTAAATAAAGGTCTTGTAGCAATTTTCTCTCCGATATCTGTAGTGTAAGTACGTGTTGATGTCGCAAGCGGTGTCCATATTTCAGTGGCTTCGTTTCGACCTTATTCCCACGCTACACTTCCAACATGGAAGACTCGAATGGAACGAAATTTACATAATATTGGTTTACTAGTTACCGTTTTAGTGGTTTAAGGGCTACTGTTACAGTGTGTGAGGTTGTGTTTGGTTCCTGGATCGGGGAATGAAGGTTGTTTTTCGAGCTGCCTGATTGGGATCAAGTTTTTTTTGGAATACCCGAAGGAAATGTATATAATAACTAACTTCATAAGACATACTAAATTAACTGCCTCGTTGGTCTAGTGGTGGCAAGTGTGAATGCCGGACTAGGGGTCTCGGGTTCGATTCCCAAATCGGTTCGGTTTTCCGAAAATTTCTCAGTAGTAGCACAGAGTCATGGTTTTTTTTATTAATGTTAAATGGGCCGACGTTTGGCCGCTATCTCGCCTGATGGTAAGTGATGATGCGACCTACGGTGGAGCGCGTCTGCCCATAAGCAACCTATTCACCTAATTGTGTATAATATGGCAATAGACTCACCGCCTTTTAAATGGAACTTATAACACAAATGGTGAAAAGTGGGTGTACAGTGTATAGCGGCATTACATAATGTGCACCTTTGCCTACCCCTTTGGGGATAAAAGGCGTGACGTTGTTGTTGACTAAATTAACTAAAAATAACGGTTTACGCACATAAATATATTGAGAAAAGCCCTACTAGTTTCGAATCACTGTCATTGAGCCGACCTGCCCCAGCAGAAGCTACCCGTTCAAGAGTATGATGATTGAAGGCTCCAGTTCACGTGAACGGACGTGTGGTTCAGCGACAGTTTATTCCACAAGTGTACCATGTGCAGCAGAAACCATAGCAAAAAAACGGACAGTTGTGCACTACCAACCATCTAAATGATGGAGTGGAATTCACGTCCCTTGGAGCGATGAGGATTTAAAGGATATGATGATAATCCGCGACTAGAAACAGACTCGCTCATCAGATAGTGAAGGGTACGAATGTCCAGTCGCCTTTCTAACGACTGTATTGCGTACGCAGATACCATCAGTACTGGATATGGCATGGGAATTATATTACTGGACATTTGCTTTTGGTTCAAGCTTAGTACCCTTAGTACGAGTTTGCTTAACGTTTATAGTAAAAGAAACGAGAGCGCGTTCGGCGCTGTTTGGCCGGCTCGAATAAACCAACCAATCAGTACCTTTAGTATGAGTTTCCTTTACGTTTAAAGTAATCGAAACGAGAGCGCGTTCAGCGCTTTCATTGGTTGGTTACTCAAACTAAGGGTACTGAGCGCCGAACGCGTTTTCGTTTAAAGCAAAGGATACTCATACTAAAGGTACAGAGAAACAATTCGCATACTAACGTTGACAGCAGAGTAGATTAGTCTGATATTCTCCAGCCCGACTCTTCCCGCGGGTTTTTCTATAAATTAAGGACTTCACCCGACCCGTTCCGCACGCGCCTCAATGGCCATCGACCATCACAAATGGGGCCCAGTAGGGCTCATGCCGACCCGGAGCTGCGGACTACCTAGCGGGATTACCGAGACTCCGACTCTAAGAGCAGGAGTAGGAACTAGGTGATTTTTAGTCAGGAAGTCTGACATTGCATCTCAAAGTGGGACGAGAGAAGTCATTGGATGATTTCCCCCCCTTAAAATAGGCCCCTAATCTAACAGTGAACATAAAATATATTTGTGTTATATCATTTCCAGTATCTTAAAATCTATGTCATTTATGTTGACATACTGAACATAATAATGTGTTTGTGGTGCACACCGTTTTGTAGCGCAGGCTGCGTACACGCAGGCGTAATGGGTAAATCAATTACAGTGAGGTTACTATGACATGATTAGTATAAAAAAATACGTTTTTTTTTTGTTTTTCTGTAAAATGAGGAGGTATAATCAAATCTTTGCATGCATTCTGTTCTAGTAATGATATCTAATAATTAATTTCTGATAAGCCAAAAAATGTGCTACTGTAACTAATCATTAATTACTGTCAATTATGGCGACTTCGCCCGCGTTCCCGTGGGATAAAATGTGTCCAAATCAGCTCATACCCAGAGGCCCAGAGGCGTTACACTTGTAACGGCCTTCAATGCACTTGCGTTGGCAGCCTTTTGGGGGTTAGGAATTTAAAGGTTGTTGGGGAACCGGGGATTGGGAAGATTGGGAAGGGAGGTAATTGCGCCTCCAGTAACCTCATTCACACAACGAAACACAACGCAAGCGTTGTTTTACGTCGGTTTTCTGTGAGGCCGTGGTAGCACTCCTGTCGAGCGCATTCGTGCCGAAGCATGGCTCTCGAACACTTAACCAAAGACCCAGATTCGAAAATAACAGCTAAACTTAATGATAAAATCTAAATGTTACCCTAGCAATAAAGTTGGCGCCGCGTCCGGAATCGAACCGGGAACGTCATCTATTCTAATTTACACTGCAACCGTTAGCGCACTTTCACTGGTTAGTAACTGTCTTCAGTTAACGTTTATGGTTTAGAGTTAGGCCATGAAATTTTGTTCAAACTGTTTTTTTTTATGAAACATACACGAAAATATATTTGTTTTTTTTATGGAATAGAGGGCAAACGAACAGAAGTATCACCTGATGGTAAACAATCGCCGCCGCCCATGAACACTTGAAACACCAGAGCCGTTACAAGTGCGTTGCATATTTGATGTTCATAATTTAAGGGTTGTTGTTCGGGAATAGGGGATTGGGAAGATTGGAAAGGGGAGAATTGGGCCTCCGGTGACCTCACTCACACTAGGAAACACAACGCAAGCGCTGTTTCACGTCGGTGTACTGTGTGGCAGTGGTATCACTCCGGTCGAGCCGGCCTATTCGTGCCGAAGCATGGCTCTCCCACACTTTTAATAATGGCGTCTAATCTCCAAACGGTAAACGAAGGTATAGCAACATAACATACAATCTGGCATTAATTTATCTCAGAGTTTTAAGACGCCCGCGTCTCTGCGTTTGGACTTGAAACCTACCAACAGCAAGTACCAATGTGACTTTCTTCAAGTGACATGTACTATCTAAGAATATTTAGACACCACTGACAAACGGTGCAGGAAAATATCTTGAGGAAACCTGGGCTCAAACCTTCTCCATGTGAGAAGAGGCATTTGGTTAGCAGTGGCCACTTATGGCTCAAGGCTGTTGATATGATTCACCTTTCACAAGTTATGAGTCTCATGTAAAAGGGACTGGGTCTATATTGCCGCTTGTCTCATGGTAGACGAACTCCAAAAAATAAGGGTGCACCAGAGATTTTCAGAGAAGCTGTGAAACTATGTGACCGTTTCCACCGATACGAGTACTAAACTATGTAACTATGCGAGTAAGTTGTGCTATGAAAATGCGCCGCTGCAAAGTAGCGTTTTAAGTTGTACGGGTGTTACCAACAGATAAATAAAAAAAAATATATACACTTTATAAAGAACGCAAGTTTGATTATAATTTTTTTGTTTTTCACGATTATTTTTGTCTAACACTTTATTGCACCGACCACATTCTCACTGCATCACCTAAAGGTTGGCTAGCAAGAATGCCTATGGCATTAAGCCCACCCTTGTACAATCACTACATAGTATAAAACAAAGTCGCTTTTTCTGTCATGTGTCATGTTGTCCCTATGAACGCTTAAATCTTTAAAACTACGCAACGGATTTTGATGCGGTTTTTTTTAATAGATAGAGTAACTCATGAGGAAGATTTTTATGTATAATACAGGTATAATATATCACCATTGCACCCATGCGAAGCTGGGGCGGGTCGCTAGTAAAGTTAAATAAATATAAACGGGATACTGCGTTTTACAATATACATACTAAAATAATAGAAAATGCCTACGCATTGTACGTGAGGTGATCAATAGTCATTCTTTCTCAAGAAGAACAATAATTTGTCTTATGGTGGCACTGTTACAAATAAATAAAATAAATCTTCGCGCGTTTAGTGGCTCCCCGTGTAAATAGTGTCCACGCCAGTTACGGCGTTTAGCCGATAGAGGGCGACTGTTGACTTGATCAGCTCGGCTGGACTTTCAATAAGGTGCAAGCTGTGAGCTGAACGATTTATTGTTAGTTATTGGAAATCAAATCCATGCTTTCGAAGAGCGGTACCCATGTCGGCCATAACCAATGCTTTTTTTAAAAAAAAAGAAGTTGCTCCACAATAAGATTTTCTCCTGTGTCTTGGATACGTACACAAACATACAAGTTCACATACACATGACACCCAGACCCGAAACAACAATTTATGGATCACATAAAGAGTTGCTCCGTGCGGGAATCGAACCCGCTACCTGTAGCGCGACAGCCAGCCCAGTCACCGCACTAACCGTGCAGTCAAAATCTGATCAGTTTATTCATTATGTATCAAAATGCTTAGCTTACTTACTTTGCTTAGCATAGCGTTGCTACTTCACCGAGGAAAGTATTGTTTAAGAATACGGGTGTTAAAACTACTCTTTAGTAACGATTTTCTTCCGATAATAATCACTAAGGACTGGGTTAAGAAACCATTAAATGACTCTGGAGTTTCAAAGGCCTACAAAACCTTTTGCATTTATAATATTAGTTGGCAAAAGTATGTTTTAAATCCGCTACCGCCTATAACTTCCCCCAAACGCTTCCAAAGTGTGTACGAACGCGCAAACTTATACGTTTACTGGACATTGTTACAGAAACATAGACTTACGAAACGTATGCCCAAATACTTAGCGACGCACTGTTTAAGGGTAAGCAGACAGGCTAGTTATGGAGTTAGATCTAGAGCTGAGGTTCGCAATGTTTTCCTGGTCAAGAACCACTTTAAGAGGGAAAATAAGTAAATGACTTCTCACGCCTTGGACGAGGCGAGCAGGAGTCTCAGATTCTTACTGATTACGAAACACCCTGTCCCTACTCCTGCTTTTCGAGCCAGAGCCTCGGTAAACCCGCTAGGTAGTCCGCAGCTCCGGATCAGGCAGCAGCCCTACCGGGCCCCAACTGTGGTGGGCAGATGGCTCTTTGAGGCTGTTTTTGGCTCTGGTTCTAGCTCTGGTCGGACGGCGAGCACCTTTGCTTGCCGTCCGCAGACCTGGGGCCTTATTCTGTGATTTTTTTTTTATATTTTATTGTATTGAAAAGTTGTAATAATTTATTTTTGACTATTATATTATATTATATATAGAAGACTAAGGCTCCTGCACTTACGGTGGTCGGAGTTCTTCGCGCGATCCGCATCATTCTTAAGTTAGGGACCACTATTTTCATCACTTTTTTTCATGTGGTGCTACACTTAAATTGTCTCATTCACTCTTAAAATGGAATTATTAAAATCAATTGCTTCTCTCGGTCGTCTTCTTTGATTTAAGTTGTTGAGCATTAACCTAAACTTAAAAATAGAGGTATAAGGTAGTCTAATTATGTATTCTTTATTTCCTTTAACTTTTTTTAGTGGAATAGGCCACTATTCCATAAACTCTTATAACACCAACATACAGATACACAGATACGAATCGAACCCATTACTTAACACGTACGGTTCTGGCCCACGTTTAGATAGCATCTCAGCTCTAAGATATGTATCGCTATAAATTATAGCTTATAGCTTTCCGTATCGATGCCATCGGTAGTTCTATGGTGTGTGAAAATACTTTGACTGTCGTACTTTGAGTCATTTAATGATTACTTAAACCATTCCATTAAAACTGTCTCGTTAGTCGAGTGGTCGCAAATGCGATTGCCAGACAAAGGGTCTCGGATTCGATTCTCGGGTAGGGCTTTTCTCGGTTTTTGGTTTTTCTGTTGTAGCGCGGAGTCTGCAATTGTGCTCAGTATATGGTAATAGGCTCACCACCTATTACACGGGACTTATAACACGTAACGTATCTTTATCAGAGTAGGTAGAGGTGCACATTACGACACGTAATGCCACTGTACAATTTACACCAACTTTTCACCATTTATATGAGGATTTTTTTTCATTGGCGGAAAATCATCCAATGACTTCTCTCGCCTTAGGCGAGGCGAGAGGGAGTGTCAGACTCTTATTGACTAAAAACCGCCCCGTTCCTACTCTTGCTTTTCGAACCGGAACCGCGGCTCTGGATTTACATGGGGCTACGTCTAAGAAAACAGGGACTCACCAGCAGTGAAGCGAATATAATCATAATCGACACTTACAAACTGAAATAATTCCTAACAAAACAGTTAAAATCGAACGTTCACGTCACAATATCAGCTGAAACTCACATAACTGACTGTGTTTTCTTGCACTATTAACTTGTACGAGTTTTTATTCAGTTACGGTTAGACACTGAAAAGGCGTGGTTATGTTCTAACTAGAACAGTAAGTCGTAACTACGTAGTTACGTTTGGTACCTTTTAGGGTAAAAGGGTAAAAAGAGATGTTTCTTTGCGTAATTTGTGTGTATGTTACGTTTCCTTTGCTAAATAAATGGATTGATGTTCATAAATTTTAGTGGTGCGATAGATGAAGATTTGTAGAACTCATTTATTTATTTTTTACCAGCTGAACCGGCAAACTTCGTACCATCTCAAAAAAAATGTCTCATCCTTTAAACCTGCACTCGACTTCCAGAAATAATTCCAGACCAACATTTGCATCTAAGGGACTACATATTTGACTCACCAACCAATTTTAGAGATAATGGCAAACCCTCTTATGTAGAGAAGGTCTATAGTCCAAACAATGGACATATTCGGTTGGATATAATGATAATAAAAAAAAACCTTAACACACATTTTCTTATAACCACATGATTTTTATAAGAGAAGAAAATCCAATCATCCAATGTCGCCTCGAGGCGAGAGGAAGTGTCAAACTCTTACTGACTAAAAACCACCCCGTTCCTACTCCTGCTTTTCGAGCCGGAGCCCCGGTAAACCCGCCAAATAGTCCGGAGATAACCAGATGATCAGAAAGAGAATGTAAAGAGAAACTCCACAAGTCTAAAATACATCAACTCCTGCAAAGTCAAGTTATGGGAAACCAGTGTAAACTGACTGTTGTCTGCACAGAAATATGATACAAAGCGAGACTATGCTAAATTGGTTTCATATGGCTATATGTAAGCTGTGTCCTCCTTGAATAATGTCCCAAGTTATCGTCCGGGACATAATTCTGTCATCGGAACAGTTAATTATTATAAATTATAATTTATTTGCCCCTAATATGGTTGTGAGCTAAAAGGTGTAATGGTAAGGTTATGGGCATAAGATGTAGCGGATTGCGGGTAGATTTTCTATATTCATTATAGCATATATATATAAATTTACCCGCTATCCTATGGTTTTTCTACTGGCGAACGATGTATTGTTTACTATGATAATCTAATTTATGATGCTTATAATCTACCCGGTCGGTGGCCTAAAAGTTAAGTGCATGAGAGCGCGGGAAAACGAACGACAACGTTCGAAACGTACCAACGGCAAGTACCAATGTGACTTCTTCCGAGTTATATGTACTTTCTAAGATTATTATTTACGAAAATTGCGCGGACGTAGGAGCATAAAATTTGGTACACTTATAGTTTATGTGTAGGAGAAGTGCAGAACGCTAATATTTTTCAAAAATTATGCTTATAAAGTACATTAAATCAATAAATAAAACATTACACACACTACCATGCATAGTATCTGTTCGTATTTGACAAAACGTCAAAATCGACAGAGATTGCGATGATATTCTCACGTCTCATATGAATAGAGTTTTCTCATTGAAGGAGGTTTGGTTATTCATGATGCGCCGGAATATATTAATTTGAATTTTACAAAACTAATAGCAATTCGTTAAATAAAAATTATCCTTGAACGTATGTTAAGTGGTATTGTAAATTAAATCGTAGGTATATGGTCGAATTTCGACCACTAGGCGACCACTAGTAAGTTTAAAATCGCCAACTCGCATTGAGCAAGTGTGGTAATTAATGCTCAAAACCTTCTCCGTGCGGGAAGAGGCTTTGGTCAGCAGTGGCCTGTTATAGGCTGTTGATGTAAAGATGTGATACTTACAATAATGATTAAAATAAGGATTTTGGAGTACTTCCCAAGTTACAAAAGATAATAACTATATGGGAAAAGTGAATTTTACATATTTTGTACACCTCCTTTTGGTGAATAAAAACCCGAACTTATCATTACATAGTATAAAACTAGTCCCTATGTAGGTATACTTATATCTGTTAAACTACGCCACGAAATTGGATGCGGTTTTTTAGATTGAGTTATTCACCTACCTACTCTGAAAACAATAACGAATTGGATTGGAGTTTCTTGTTCGTTTTCTCTATTTGAAGCTATATTTTGTAACGAACACCTAGTTTCAATGACGGACAGACTGACACTATTATTTATTTCTTTATTTGTTAACATTTTAAAAGTACATATTAATGGTTTAATTGGATAAATAAATGCTGTGACTTGTCAGTTTAAAGCTAGTATTAAAAATATGTTACAAAATCGCTCACCACATCTCAGGGCGCTACCTTAAACCCAAGATTAAGTTATAAATAAGTATCAAGTTGGCAGTAACAGTGCCGTAACTTATATTTAACTGAAATAAGCACGAGTGATGTCACTTAGCGCGTACAGTTAGGAAATTGTTACTGGAACTTATTTATTTAAGTTAGGATTAAGTATAACTTCATGTACTTATAAAATATTTTTCTATTGTATAACATAACTGAGATAATTTTAAGAGTGGGAGAGCCATGCTTCTGCACGAGGTTGGCTTCACAGAAAACCGACGTGAAACGACGCTTGCGTTATGTTTAGTTGTGTGAGTAAGGTTACCGGAGGCCCAATTAGCTCTCCTCTAAAATAGCCTCTAAAATTCCTAACCCCCAAGAAACCGGTAACGCACTTGTAACGACTCTGGCATTTCGGGTGTCCATGTGCGGCAGTGATTGCTTACCATCAGGTGATCCATCTGCTTGTTTACCGGTTAATACCATATCACTCTTCCTCTCCAGCTCTCCTCCTACATTTAAACTCGATCGATTACTCAGGATCGATCCCTGGTTACTCAACAAAAGAGACAGTGTGTTTTAGTTTTCACTATTATAATATTATAAAGGCGAAAGTTTGTGTGTTCGTGTTTCTTACTCGGGATCGGGATGAAATTTGGAGCAGGAGTAGATTACGGTTTGGAATAACACATAGGCTACTACTTTCATCCCACGGGGACGCGTGCGAAGCCGCTGGCAGAAGCTAGTTAAGAATATTTCCGAGCCAGAATCAAACTGGTATGAATACGTAACTGTGGCAGGTCACCAAGCCACAGCGCCTATTGTAGAGTCGTAATATCGTATTAATAACATACATTTCTGCCTAACCCAATCTATATAAGGCGCGATGCTTTAAGCTAAGTAAGAAGCAACATGTTTAGGTAATAGCTCTTGCATCTAGGACAAGAAGCTGCACCCATCTCGAAAGCTAGTGATGTGCAAATGTCGACATCACCACGATTGAATATATCGATAAAAACGAATGTATAAATAAGTGACATTTAAATGGCTTTGGTCATATTGGTTGGATTTGGGTCGACGATGCCGTGCTGTGTTAGAGATAGGATCTAGTATCGATATTTGGGAGCTATATTTTTTGGATAATTTAGATTTTAATCGCGTTAAAGTCAATTTATGTGAGTTTTTAAGCTGGATAATTTTATGGAATTGTTGAAAAGGTGTATAATAGTATAAACCAAGGCTAGGACAAGAATAATTATTAAACCATAAAGTACCTATGTAATTTAATCCTATTTATAATCAAAGACTTTACAAATGATATTTATCTAAAAAAATATTTTGAACCACGATGTACTCTCATATACCTGCACGGCAACTGGCTACCGAGCAACGTATATAATAGCGGATTCGATTCCCGCACGGAGCAACTTTTTGTGTGATAAAAAAATTGTTGTCGGGTCTCGGTGTCATGTGCATGTGAAAATGAATATTTGTAAACGCACCCACGAAAAAGCTATGTACAAGCATACATTCAAGCAATAAACTCACTTTTGCATTGGCTAAGCCCCATAAGTAATACTACACATTTTATTGCAACATATAGGACACGAACGCAGACTAAAGGTACGCGTCCACAGGCCCGCATCGTACGCATCGCACTCATCGCATGCAACGGATTTTAGTTTGTCTTGTACAGAAACTCATACAACTGCGTCCACGGATCCGCATCGTACGCACCGCATCATCAGCAATGCCTACATGCGATGCGTGCTGATGACGTCATACGGAATACGTACGATGCGTGCGATGTGTAGGTACTGTGGACGCTTACCTTACAAAGTTACAACAACCAACATTACATAGCCAACAAAATCACTAACATCAAGAATGCATAATTACCAACACAACAATATCACAAAAAAAAGCCATACCAGTGATAATTAAAAACCATAAATAACAATTTCAGAAATGATGTTTCCATTTCAAATACTTTTCAAATGACGTCATAATGAAATTATACGACAATTAAAGTGTATAAACAAATAAATTAACCACAACTCCTGTCTATCAAAACCGGCCATAAATAGTAATTTCTGAAACAGACAGATGTAGCGTGAGTCGATATAATTATTAGATTGTAATCGATAAATCAATAGCATAATTTGAGGTACATTACTAATAGTAAAGTATAATAAATCGATTCATAATGGATGACGGTTTGACATCGCCGTTGTTTTTGTTTAAGGTTTTAATTATTTAGTTTATTTTCTTAGATATATCAGTGTAATAAGTATCGTGAAACGTATTAAATTAATTAAATATTGATAATGGTAAACGCTCCTCATGAGAAAGAGTCCCACTGTGACTTTGAAACTAGTAGAGCTTTTCTCAATATTCACGGGAATATATCGATATTTTTAATTTATTGATATATAAAATAATGATTATATAAAAAAGATGGATATAATCAATTAATATAAATAAGATTTAACACTCTTAACTCGTGTGTCGCGGAATGCTGCTCATGAATATGAACCCCTTACATGTCTTGAAACTAGTCAAGTTCCTCGTCAAATAATTACGTAAAAAAGCAGAAAGATATAACCATTAATTTTAGTATGTCTCACGAAAGCGGTTCCCTCTATCTGGCAGAATTTTAATGCTCCGAAATTTGTTTGGCATAACACACGTGGCTGAATCTCCTTTAAACGAATATACATATGGCATAAAAATCATTTAATATAATTAATTATTATGGTTATGACATTTATGCCAAAAGATGATTCAGACAGTGAACATTCTGCAATATGATGGTTCTACCTTTCGTATCAATTTATGCCTAAATATGATTCTGACCTACAAAATTATCCGTTTTTAATGTATTAAAAATGATTAATTTATGTCTCACGTTACAATAAAATCATTACAAATGATGGTATACCAAATGATTTTCTGCGAAATAAAGTTTCTGCCATGCGTTGTTATGCAAAATAAAATTATGTCCAAAATAATTCTACTAATAAAGGTAGACCACGAAAGTTATATTATAAATTAAAAAATACTTTGCATTTATTACTTCTTGAAATTTCTTCTAGCATGATCTAAACATTTAGAAGATAAACTTACAATTCACAAGGTACAAGTAGGTACCTATATATAGGTAGTACCCGAGTAGTCACCCCCGTAGTATAGGGTGACTGGTAATTAGTAAACGATATTTAAACAAGTGATTGTACACATGATTACAAACAACTTTCCCAAAGAAACGTTTTTTGTATACTCATTAGTTTTATTTTTATCACAATATCGGAGTAACCAGTCACCCGATATATTTAAAACCATTAAACTTTTTACAAATTAATCCTAATCAATATACCCAATATAGCCGTAAACCTTGCCATTTGCATTGTTTCTCCTAAATACCATTCAGGAGAAACATTGCAAATGGCAAATTATAATTGCCAATACACCATTTTTCTTTTAACAACTCCCATTGATAAACACGCGAAGTCAGTAATGGATTACTGATTAGGTCACTCTGACTTTTATTTGTGTTTGTTTCATGGAATACTCGACCTTAATTACTTGTACGTTGAAATACTAAATTACTGATTTATAAAATAATCTTACACTGCTCAACCTGAAACACGAATGATTTTTTTTCTATTACTAATCTGTTTTGAGAAAACTCCATTCAAATATGGCTTTCTTTTGGCGGCAGAAAATCCAGATCATTACAAAACTGACAGATTCTGAATGAGTTTGTAGAAGCTGATTGTTTCTGTTTTTGATTAAACACGCTATTGCTAGGAAATTAAATGTAATTTTTATTGTTCCTAGAATAATTAAGCAGAGGAGCAATCTAGTTATTAGGTGTTTTCATTTTAATGGGGGCTGTAGTTTTTTCAGATGGCGCAAATCTAGCTATTGGTCTGTTTGTCTAACCACTGCAGCTGTCAAATATTGAACGTCCAACACTAGCTATTTCACTATAGTACCAAAAGTCCATGCTAGCATCATAATGTGAGCAAAAATAGCCCTCAATGAGAATCAAACTCTAAACATAATTTGTATAAAAGTAAAAAAATAGTAATTCAACAATTAATATAGTAAGTACCTAACTTAGATTTTGTGCACTTTTAAAAGCGCTACCCACGCTAATCGATTTTGTTAGGTGACTATAACAACATAATGTAATAAAAAAAGTTTCAGCTGATGTTATACAAATAAAAAAAAAAAAACGTTCTTTTTTATCGAAAAATTCTTTAATACCCTATCCACGAAACAAACAACACATCTCACATCCACACCTCTCTAAAAACAAATCAAAATATCGATAAAAAAAACTATCGATAACGTGAAAATCACTGCCCCATCACTATTCGCAATTCAAAGATCGGTAACATGATGGGCGCGGCAGATGGACTGCGTGTGCGACTTCGGTGCGCCATTAAACATTATACAAACACATTTATTTATGCGCATGCACATCTTACGTGTGCAGTCTCTATGTGAGATACACTTTAAGATTAGGAGTGAGCTTTGAAGTAAAAGGATGAGGCTTAATATAGATAGATATTTTCTTTTCTGTCAAATATAACAATTTTATTTCTCAAAGTCGTTTTTTTATGGAATCAAGGTAAAGCGAACGGTTCACCGGACGGATTGAAGTGTGAGAGAGCCATACTTAGGCACCAATGGGCCGGCTCAACCGGAGTGATACCACGGCCTCACAGAAAACCGTCGTGAAACAACGCTTGCGTTGTGTGAGTGAAGATAAAAAACAATAAAAACTAGTTGCCTCTGGTATGAAACTATAAGCACAGACTACTATAAGGTACTGTTGTGTTTCTTCAGTATTAAATACATACCTAACAGGTATTTTGGAACAGCAAGCAACAATCATAATAGTATGAACTTTTAGGCATACCGTTGAATTTTACTGATCCCCAATCCGGAGCTGCGGAGGATTTAACGAGTTGCCGGGGCTCCGGTTCGAAACAGGAGTAGGAAGGCGCGGTGTTTAGTCAGTAAGAGTCTAACACACTCTCGCGTCCCTCTCGCACTGCTCAGTGATCGACCATTCTGACACAATTGTAATAGCAGACTAAGGCCCCAGGACTGTAGAAGTCATTAGATGATTTTCACCCCCAAAAAAGGTATACCTAGGTTGTTTATAGTTTAAAAAAATATGATGATGATGATGTTCTGTTATGAAACAGAGTACCTTTCAGACGAACAATTAATTTTATGAACGAACTGACCTTTTGTATAATTAAATAAGTATTAAGATAATTATTATGTGTACACCGTACCTACCTACGTGCACAAGGGCGGTCGTAACTACCATAATATTAAATTTAACATTTTTTATATAAAAGTAAATGGTTAAAACTATTTATATGGAACTAGCTTCTGCCGCCTGTTACGGCCGTGTTTCCGTGGGATAAAAAGTAGCCCATGAGTTATTCTATACCATAATATACCGCTGTTTCAAATTTCATACCGATACCTTCAGTTGTTATGACGTGATTAAGTAACATGTGTGATTAAGTGTGGGAGAGCCATGCTTCGGCACGAATGGGCCGGCTCGACCGGAGTGATACCACGGCCTCACAGAAAACCGACGTGAAACAACGCTTGCGTTGTGTTTCGTTGTGTGAGTGAGGTTACCGGAGGCCCAATTCCATCCCAATCTTCCCAATCCCCGATTCCCGAACAACAACCCTTAAATTCTAACTCCCAAAACGCCGGCAACGCACTTGTAACGCTTCTGGTGTTTCAGTGTCCATGGGCGGCGGCGACTGCTTACCATCAGGTAATACGTCTGCTCGGTTACCGGCTTATTTCATAAAAAAATAAAACATACATACAGACAAATTCATAAATATTCGCATTCACGAGTATAATAGTCGTAAGACCCGAATAATGGACTACACTTTAGTACGACTAGTTCACGATCGGGCAGCACTGCACTTTGACAAACCTAAACCTCTTAAGTTGCTAGCTCCAGCCTGACTGTCTAGCCTGATGATTATTGTAAACCCTTCATGAAGAGTAGAATCTCAAGCATACACTATTCTTATACGTTTCCCTCACTGCTGAAGATCGTGACTCCCTCTGATTTTGTTCACTAGATATCGCGACTTATCACGTTCTATTGCTTGATGCATTGCAACTTGCAACAAACATAGGGTATCTCCAGCTCCGGAGCTGCAGACTACCTAGCGTTTACCGGGACCCCGGCTCAAAAGGCAGGAGTAGGAATAGAATGGTTTTTAGTCAGTAAGAGTCTGACACTCCTTCTCGCCTCGCCCAAGGCAAGAGAAGGCATTAGATGAGTTTCCCCCGATGAAAAAGGTATCTCCAGCTCATTGGCTATTTCAGTAAGATTTTGACACTCCTTCTCGCCTCGCCCAAGGCAAGAGAAGGCATTAGATGAGTTTTCCCCGTAAAAAAGGTATCTCCAGCTCTTTGGATATTTCAGTAAGATTTTGACACTCCTTCTCGCCTCGCCCAAGGCAAGAGAAGGCATTAGATGAGTTTTCTCCAGCTCTTTGGCTAAAAGATTTTGACACTCCTTCTCGCCTATCTCCAGCTCTTTGGATATTTGGTCAGACCACCGCATAGAACGCTGATCTCTCAGTCCAAGTAATGGATATCCTCGTGGATACAAGTAAATGGATATCATGAGCTGTTGATTTGATGTGTATTTGTGAACAAAAAATACGTAAATTCCCAACGTCGTTGAAACGAATACTAAGTGATGACTTTGCGGTAACTAGTAGATATATTTTTTGTGCTTTCAATACTTCAATACTAATATTTATTATTTGAAAATGTGTGTTCAGTTGTCTGTTTATTTGTTTAATTTAATTCATGTCAAAATAGAAGGTTTAGTATGAGTTAGTTTTACGTTTAAGGAGATCGAAACGAGAGCGCGTTCGGCGTTCTGATTGGGTGACTCGCGCGGACCAATCAAAGCGCCGAACGCACTCTTGTTTCGTTTTCGTTTGACGTATAGTTAACTCATATAGGGTACAGAACATAGGATAGATGTTATTTTCGATGGATAACTGAAAAATGGCAACTTTCGTTGTAGTCCGGAGTTTTAAGACACCCTCTTCACATAAATGATAATGTCGGGTGATGCCGGTTCAAAACCTACTTATAGCAAGTACCAATGTAACTTTTACCGAGTCATATGTATTTTATAAGGTTATTTAGCAAGAGCATATTGTATAGACTTTTTCCGAGTTTTACGTACTTTGTAAGATTATTTATACACCACTGATAAACGGCGACGGGAAACATCGTGAGGAAACCTGGGTATATAATTTTAATTATAAGTTTGAAATCTCCAACCCGCATTGAGCAAACGTGGTGATTAATGCTCAAACCTTCTCCATGTGAGAAGACGCCTTTGGTCAGTGGCCACTTATAGGCTGATGATGATATTATATGGTCATCAAAATTAAAAGTCTCGCAACGTCACGCTTTTTATTCCCGAAGAGGTAGGCAGAGGTGCACATAACGGTTAATGCCGCTATACAATGTACACACACATTTCACCACTTGTGTAAAGTATAAGTCCCATGTAACAGGGGGTGAGCCTATTGCCATATACTAGACCAAACTCCAGAAAAACTCCTTCGAAAACCCGAAAAAAACCCAGTAATACTTTACCCCACCCGGGAATCGAGCCCGAGACCCTTTGTTCGGCAGTCGCACTTGCGACCACTCGACCAAAGTTTACAAGTGTGTACCAAATATCAGATCGACCGGTAAGGGAGTAAAATTCCATTAAATTTACTGTAGTATTTAACAATTTGAAAGTAAACCAAAGTATTAGCATAAACCTCATGTTGGTCGGTTGTGTAATCCTTTCCCTAAGTGAACAAGGTAGTCGTAATTAAGAGGAGATAGTGAAAGGGAACCGAACCTGTTCCCTTGCGGGCTGTAGCTGACAATCTTATGTTTTTAGGGCTTGATCTTATGTGCTATTTTGTAATCTAACTCTATATTCTATTAACGCGTTGGTTGAGGTATTTTAAACGGTTTTATTTAGCGTGCTTTATTTGATTTACTTGGGCTACAGTCATTGAATGACAGATCAATCGGATATTAGTATACGCTTTTAAGATGCTTCGCCACCAGATATGTGCTATGTAGCTATGGTACGAAGATGTAAGAGCTAAGTTGTGAAATTATGTGGCTGTTTCCACTGATATTAAGCTATGTTATGCGAGGAAGATGTGCAGCTCGAGTATAAGGTGTATCGATAGCACTTGTGGATAGCACACATCTATAGCACGTATCCATAGTACGCATCCCGCACGGAGTAACTCTTTGTATGATCTACAATTGTTGTTTCGGGTCTGGATCATATGCATGTGAACTTGTATGTTTGTAAACGCACCCACGACACAGGAAAATATCCTAGTGTGAAGCAACGCTTTTCAAAAATATAATACATGTAGATTAAAATTGTTCAATGGGCCTCTGAGGTGGCTTTGGTTCCTCGTACGCCTTCCGAAGGACCCTGTAATCCCGTGAAAGGAAAATAACAAACATAACATTAAATTCAAGTATTTTGTAAGTAAGAGGGCTTACATTCACACAGATTCGTTCTGATAGACGAGTCTATTTGCATTTGTAACGAATGTAATCAACATAAAATTTGTAATTTGTAATTAAACATACATTTGAAAGTGATTTGGCAGACGGATCATTATTGTAGAATAATATATAGTTAGTTTGGTACTGGTATAATATTATAATTCATTATTATCTATAGGAAACTTTATAGTTTGGTACTGGTATTATAGTATTAATCAAGTAATTTCGTGTTACGTTCGCGCTAATATTCGTTAATTTTTTTTTCTTACAAAATCTTTGCCTCATACTAGGATTTTCTCCTGTATCGTGGGTGCATTTACAAACATACAAGTCCACATGCACATTACACTCGGACCCCAAGCAACAGTTTGTGGATCACACAAAGAGTTGTTCCGTGCGGGAATCGAATACACTACATGTTGTCCAACACTGATGTGCACTCAATTGTCTTTTAGGGAACAGAGAGTAAAGTTCCCTAAGAAAAGGAGGATCCTCCGACCAGGCGAGGTGATCAGCCTGGCGGGCTTTCTGCCCAACTGTTGTTTGTTGGGATTTTCTATCAGTGTTATTTCGCATGTAAACTTCATATGTGCGATGCAGGATATTTATGACGTCATCCGTTGATTTGCTCGTCGATAGTCTATGTGCGACTTCTGTCATCTGTCACTTGTCAGAGTGTCGCCACAGTCTTATACTAGCTAGCTGTGTTTTGGTTTCTATTGTGATGTTTTACAACCTACTAGCTTCTGCCAGCGGCTTCGCTCGTAACCCCGTGGGATAAAAAGTAACTTATGTCTTACTAGCTTCCGCCCGCGACTCCGTCCGCGCGGATGTCGGTCTCGCGTGGAAATTTCTCCATTTTGAGTAACTCTGACAATGACATCTTATAAATATCTATTGGACCCAAATACGGCGAGGCCCATAATAATTAAGGAGATCCCTCTTTTGAGCTACTGCTGTTGAGCTCGCGTTCTGTAGAATAAAACTGAAAAATAAAGATATTTTTCTACGTATTTTTCAAGGATAAAAAGTATCCTATTTTATGCCCAGGATAGTAAGGTATAAATTATACCAAGTTTCATCGAAATCGAACCGTTAGTATTCACGTGATGCCTGAACATACAGACATACAGACAGACAGACAAAAATTTTTTTTTTATCACAAATTTGGGTTTGGTATCGATCCAGTAACACCCCTGCTGTTTATTTTTTCAATATTTTCAATGTACAGAATTGACCCTTCTGCAGATTTATTATATGTATAGATTCCAGACCATAATCTACTCCTGTTCTAAATTTCGTTCCGATCGATGCCTACAGCAGTTTTAACGTGATTGAGTAACAAACATACACACAAGCAGTCGTATATCTAATATTAGTAAGATAAACTTCCTCGATTAATAGACTACACCGTTGGCGCGGTGGTTAGGCAACTAACTACCGTGCAACATGTATCAGGTTCGATTCAAGTACAGATCAGCTCTTTGTGTGATCTACAAATTATTGCTTTAGGTCTGTGAACTTGTATGCTTGTAAAAGCACCCACGATACAGGAAAAAATCATAGTGTAGGGCAACGTTTTAAAAAGTGTCTTAGCCAAACCAAAAACATCAAAAACAGCAGTAGCATTGACACCCACAACAACACAGAGATCCGGGAACGCATCCGTGTCCAATCTAAACAAGAGCATACGAATTTGAGCCCTATTTACAAGCGTTGAGGCGACATTTCCGCTTTTATGAATTATTCAGTAGCACGACCTACAACTATTATATTTATCGAGTTCAAGTACGTGAGGAATCGAGAGGTTAAATACTAAACTAGCTTGCAATAGACATATAAATAGAGGTACAGTAGAGGGCAGATCCGCCTGATCATTTTAAAATTGTATTGCTTGAGCCCAGGAAAAACATTAAGCTATGCCACATAAATGTCTCATTTAATAGAAAAACAATATCGTCGCAGCTTAGTGACGCAACATGCGTAGTCCCTTGGTGGTGCATTTGATGTTATTCGGCTACGTTTGGCGGCCTGGCCCGCTTCTTTCGTCAATTTAAAATTATGAGGCGGGGCTAGAGAGTTTGCAAGCAAACATTAACTTAGTGGTGGTCAGGCGCATGTGATCACCATTGTACATGACTTAGTAGGTACCTGGCAGACAACACACAAATTGAAACTATGCAACGTCATACCTTTTATCTCCGTGGTAAGCAGAGATGCACATGCACATTACAGCACGTAATACCACTGTACAATGTTCAACCATTTTTCACCATTTGTGTTGTAACTCCCATGTACAAATTGCAACGATAACTAGTATACACCAACACATCGACACAACTATCGCTACACAATATCCCTGTGTGGGTATTCCGTAGTAATGTGCATAAAAACGTTTGTTCATTACGCACACATTGGTATATACTATAAATTATTGTGTCGGTATATGTAAGAATTTCGTAAATATTTTATGAATAAAAACAAGGGTAGAGATAAAAATAATACTTAACAAACATTTAATAAATCGAACAACGAAAGATCGAGCTACACAAATTATACCCATACAAATATATCTAAAGGAATCTTCTCGTCGTATATTTATGTTATTGAATCCATTACAATATTTCGTAACATTTATTAATTGCACGTTTGGCGTAATGGTTAACGCTTTGAGTTATCAGGCAAGGTGTCGCAGGATCGAACCCAGCAATAACTAGTTCTTTTTGTAGTGTTTATCAAATATTTTTAAACAACATCTAATTCTAAATTTCTAATGATTCGATACTTGAGTATTAAATTTGTAATGTTTGTGGCGACCACGCAACTCTCGGGTCATTTTATTTAGCCCGTTTATAAAGTAACTACCGTCAATTCTTTAAATGTTTTCCAGATCACCCAACTTACAAAATAAAATTATATTCTTAGTTGTCAATTTATGAGCATTTCATTTTCATAGTTTATTGCTACATAATTCGTGTGTAAAGCTCAACATGTCTCAACACTTCACAAATTTGAAAAAGGCAGAAGTAATTATTTTGCACGAACAAAAGTTAGATCTTTTGTTTTAGATAGATCTTTTCTTTAGTGAAATAGAAAGGCGCTTAACGATATCGGTGAGTAAATAAGATAATTATTATGTTGATATTCTGGGTAATTGATTGAATTAATAATTTTATTTAAAGTTCTCTAAAATTATATTTTTAAATATAATAAAATAATGTTATTATTTTTTGTTTTATAAAATACAAAAAATAATAACATTAAAAAATTAATGAATATTAATATTTGAATAATGAATACTTTTTTATTATTATTGATGAATTTATTATTAAGAATAAATAATTATTGTTTAATAAATTTAAAACTTAATCTATTTTAATTTATATTAATAGGATACTAATAATAATATTTTCTTAAATATCCTTATAAATAATTTATTATTAATCCTGTTGTAGCTTAAAGGATTTTAGTAGCATTTTATTACTGTGTAAACCTATATATATATATGTTGATTATAAAATATTGTATAATTATTGTGTTTACAACTAAAGCTACTTGTAGTTATATTTTATTCCTATTGATAAGTAACTTTATAGATTTTCGTGGTATTCTAAATAATATATTTTTGTTTAATAGTGTAAGTCCGTGCAGTTATGGGTGCGCAGATATGCGGAGACTGGTGATATTGAAAATTGCCAAGCTGGGCCGAAGCCGAAGGCAAATTCGTTAGCCCGGCACTACGACATCATAGCCAGGCATAAGGCTGATTCCTTTTTCAACGCGCACTACAGCAACGGCACTCGATGTCTTCACGCAAACAATAAGGAGGCACCTGCATTCTGGTTTAAGGTGCAGGAAGCCACCCAAAAAGATATTACTGCCCGATATGCACCAGGAACAGCGATAAAATTTTGACAGAAGTTTTATAAATTTTGATAGGGCTAATAATGTGGTTATATTTAATGATGTAAATAATTAATTTCATGCTAGCAGCATAAAGTTTAAATTTATTTGTATTGAATTTTTTTTGCGTTAACGCTGAGTTATATCGATTTCTGAATCAGTTACTGAGCCATCAGCCAAATTATATATTGTCCAAATTAACTACAATGTTTATATTTTTAAAATAATATTAAAATGCAGTCTAGAAAATACGGTGAAGTGATGTTATTGTTATGCGGTTAGAAATTGACATAATTTCTTTCTATTCAACATGTTGATTCACTTCACTTCTCATTTTTAATAACTTATGTAACTGCTGTTCAACTAATTTGAAACATTATATTTACGCTCATCCTTAACCAACTTAGAGTATGATTCGAAATGTTATAATGTTAAAAACTTATTTGTATTAATCGTCACATTTTTGCTAACATATTGCCCACTCAATATTGAATCTTATAGCAACCGCATTAAAACACAAAATGGAGAATTCTAATAACAAAAATTTGCTAATTTCAAGAAATAACAATATTTACTGTGAAGCGGAAATTTGGAAAAAAATGTTTTAATTAAATTTTTATAATAATTTTATTTTTTAATACTTTTTTTAATTTTAAATTTTAATATTAAAAAAAAATATATATATATATATATATAATGTTTCTTATTGTTTAATAATAAGTAATAAACAATATTAAAATTTAATTTATTATTATTTAATTAATAATAAAAATTATTATTTAATAATATATATTTTTTTGTAATAATCATTAATAAATAAAAAATTGTCTATGAAAACAATTAATAACATTTTTTATTTGATTTATATCCAATATTTATACTTTATTTCTATAAAAATAAATTATATGTAATAAAATAGATATCGTTTTATTTACCGACTTAAATGCTTCTTTTATAGTCTGATTTTATTATACAGAAAACAAAAATAAACTTAAAAAGACAAACAACGAAATAAAATACATGTAAAAAATATGTTTTGCTGGTTTCGAACCCACATCGGCGTAGAGGGAGACGATTAGAGCAAGCTCGTTAAACCACTCGTCTACGAGCACTACGTCTAGTTCAGTGAAAATGTTGAACCATATCATCAATTGTAAATATTTTTAACCTTACCCATCTATTAAATTATAAAAATACATATACCGACACAAAATTTATAATATATACCAATGTGTGCGTAATGGTCAAACGTTTTTATGCACATTACTACGGAATACCCACACAGGGATATTGTGTAGCGATAGTTGTGTCGATGTGTTGGTGTATACTAGTTACAGTTGCCGCGTGTACTAGGGGGTGAGTCTATTGCCATACACCGGGCACAATTTCAAATTCCGTGCTACTAGTGGGTTTCGAAAAAAGCTAATCAGGCCCAGTTATACTTTGCCCGACCCGGGAATCGAACCCGAGACACCAATACAAGAGAGCACCCTCATGCATGAGAAACGGGCGTCTTAAACCTTTGGGCCATTACGATACCTTAAAATGCGTATACATATACAAATATATAAATAACAACTAAACAAAATAGTATTAAAATAAGATCCGGTACATATCCGTATCGTCCTGCTGACCTCGCAAACTTTAACGACTCATTAACCAGCTCACAACTAAAAGGGAAGGGTACAGAACAATTAAATATAAAATACTAAATATACCAGCTTTAAATGGCAGACCCATTAAATGTAACAGCAATTAACTGTATCTTACTGAGTCGGGGAGAGCCATGCTTCGCTTGGCTCGACCGGAGTGATACCACGACCTCATAGGAAAACGACGTGAAATAACGCTTGCGTTGTGTGAGTGAAGTTACTGGAGGCCCAATTACCCAATCTTCCCTTGTAACGCCTCTGGTTTTTTAAGTGTCCATGGACGGCAGCGATTGCTTGCCATCAGGTGATTCGTCTGCTCGTTTACCGACTTATACCATTAAAAAGTTCGTTTTATATCTTACTAGTAAAAGTTTGAAGAACGTATTTTTATAATAACAGATAGCTTTATAACAACTATCTTTTAGCTAATCTCGTCGAACTGTTTAACATGTAAAATGTCTTACCATAGTATACTATAAACAAAGGTATAACATAAAATAATAATCCTCTAGACTCCAGAAAAACAGTTTTTTTTTTCAGCATTACCCAACCTGATGAGAAAAATATACTGTTATTGTTTTAAATTTTCCTTTTTTTTTCTTATTTTGTGTTTTGTTTATAGTGCATCGTGCCCGGTGCTGAATAAATGATTTTTCTTTCTTTCTTTTTACGAAAACAGGTACTCACCGATAGCTCGAGCCCGTCTTCTGGGGGTCGGTGGTCTCTTTAGACTTAGGTCTACTGGCTCCAACTGGATCGGAGGCCCACAAGCCTGGAACAAAGGGGTACAGTGTTTAGATCTGTTAGCAGGGCTCTGACTCGAAGTAGGAGTAGTAACGGAATGTTTGGTGGTGGTTAGTAAGAGTTTGACGGCCTTGTCTTGGAATCTTGGGCATTGGATGATTTCACCACCTCAAAAAACAACCTTCAGTACCTTTAGTATGAGTTTGTTTTGCGTTGAACGAAAACGAAACGTAGCGTTCAGCGCTTTGATTGACCGGCGCGAATGAACCAACCAATCAAAGCGCCGAACGCGCTCTCGTTCCGATCACTTTAAACGTAAAACAAACTCGTACTAAGGGTACTGGCTACCTCTTCTATACAGAAGACGTTATACAACGTCACGCCTAATATCCTCGAAGGGGTAGGCAGAGGTGCACGTTTTTTTTAATGAAAAAGGTGGCAAACGAGTCACCTGATGGTAAGCGATCAGCGCCGCAGTGTAACGTATACGTTAATAATAACTTTAAGGTCAATACGTTACGGCATGTAATGCCATTGTACAATATACTTCCACTTTTCACCCAATTGTGTTATAAGTCGCATGTAATAGCGGATGACCCTATTGCCATATTCCAGACACAATTCTAGACTCCGTGCTACTGCTGACATACTTTTGTTGCCGGAATCAAACCTCGCAGGCAGGCATCGGCAGTCGCAATGGCGACGTCTCGACCAACGAGGAAATCAAGTTCAAAATACATACAAAGTAAATACAATTCCTTTACACTAAAACATTAAAGTTCTACAAAGTAACACTACATAAAATAACAGTTCGGCATCGATCGTGCATCTTCGTGTGCGGTCGCCACCGTCGCGTCGCTTGCGCTTGCTATGTTGCAAAGTGGGCGTGGTTTCAATATTGGCGGGACGTGTTGAACATAATAATATTTCGTTAATTGTCAATTAATGTTTCGATCAATTCACTATTTGAGAGTTTTATTGGAATTCTCTGAGGTACGCAATTCATCAGTATTAGCAAGGCAGTGTTACGTTTTATTTCTAATTTTTTTTTAACTATCATTTCATTTCCTATTGACTGTTCCATTAATTGGGACCTACGTTCAGCAGTGAACAACCTCTGGCAAATATGAAGATGCTGATGATGAGTAACTCTTTGTAAACGACGACATAAACCAACATTTTTTTCGAACATTAAAGTAGTAACCCTAGTACGAGTTAGCATTACGTTGAATGAAAACAAAATAAGAGTGCGTTCGACGCTCTGATGAATAAACCAACCAATCAGAGCGCTCAACGCGTTTCGATCTCGTTAAACGCTAAACAAACTCGTACTAATCCATCAGAGCGCCGAACGGACTCTCTTTTCATTTTCATTCAACGTAAAGCAAACTAAGGATACAAAAACTACATAAAAGTACCTACTACGACCTTTAGATACTCGTATTTGTTATGTACAAATTGCAACGATAACTAGTATACACCAACACATCGGCACAACTATCGCTACACAATATCCCTGTGTGGGTATTCCGTAGTAATGTGCATAAAAACGTTTGACCATTACGCACACATTGGTATATATTATAAATTTTGTGTCGGTATATGTATTTTTATAATTTAATAGATGGGTAAGGTTAAAAATATTTACAATTGATGATTTGGTTCAACATTTTCACTGAACTAGACGTAGTGCTCGTAGACGAGTGGTTTAACGAGCTTGCTCTAATCGTCTCCCTCTACGCCGATGTGGGTTCGAAACCAGCAAAACATATTTTTTAGATGTATTTTATTTCGTTGTTTGTCTTTGTTAAGTTTCTTTTTTGTTTTCTGTATAATAAAATCAGACTATAAAAGAAGCATTTAAGTCGGTAAATAAAACGATATCTATTTTATTACATATAATTTATTTTTATAGAAATAAAGTATAAATATTGGATATAAATCAAATAAAAAATGTTATTTTTTATCATTATATTTTTTTTAATTAATGATTATAAACAATTTTTTATTAATTAATGATTATTACAAAAAAATATTAATAAATAATAATTTTTATTATTAATTAAATAATAATAAATTAAATTTTAATATTGTATATTACTTATTATTAAACAATAAGAAACATTATATATATTTTTTTTTAATATTAAAATTTATAATTAAAAAAGTATTAAAAAATATAATTATTATAAAAATTTAATTAAAACATTTTTTTCCAAATTTCCGCTTCACAGTAAATATTGTTATTTCTTGAAATTAACAAATTTTTTTTATTAGAATTCTCCTTTTTGTGTTTTAAGGCGGTTGCAATAAGATTCAATATTGAGTGGGCAATATGTTAGCAAAAAATGTGACGATCAAATAAGTTTTTAACATTATAAAATTTCGAATCATATTCTAAGTTGGTTAAGGATGAGCGTAAATATAATGTTTCAAATTACTTGAACAGCAGTTACATAAGTTATTAAAATGAGAAGTGAAGTGAATCAACATGTTGAATAGAAAGAAATTGTGACAATTTCTAACCGCATAACAATAACATCACTTCACCGTATTTTCTAGACTGCATTATAATATTATTTTAAAAATATAAACATTGTAGTTAATTTGGACTATATATATTTTGGCTGATGGCTCAGTAACTGATTCAGAAATCGATATAAGTCAGCGATAACCCAAAAAAAAATCAATACAAATAAATTTCAACTTTATGCTGCTAGCATGAAATTAATTCTTTACATCGGTAAATATAACCACATTATTAGCCCTATCAAAATTTATAAAACTTCTGGCAAAATTTTATCGCTGTTCCTGGTGCATTGTGGGCATATCTTTATGGGTGGCTTCCTGCACCTTAAACCGGAATGCAGGTGCCTCCTTATTGTTTGCGTGAAGACATCGAGTGCCGTTGCTGTGGTGCGCGTTGAAAAAGGGATCAACCTTATGCCTGGCTATGATGTCGTAGTGCCGGGCTGACGAATTTGCCTTCGGCTTCGGCCCAGCTTGGCAATTTTCAATATCACCAGTCTCCGCATATCTGCGCACCCATAACTGCACGGACTTACACTATTAAACAAAAATATATTATTTAAAATACCACGAAACTATAAAGTTATTTATCAATAGGAATAAAATATAACTACAAGTAGCTTTATTTGTAAACACAATAATTATACAATATTTTATAATCAACATATATATAGGTTTACACAGTAGAAAATGCTACTAAAATCCTTTAAGTTATAACAGGATTAATAAAAAATTATCCATTATAAGGATATTTAAGAAAATATTATTATTAGTATCCTATTAATATAAATTAAAATAGATTAAGTTTTAAATTCATTAAACAATAATTAAATAATTATTTATTCTTAATAATAAATTCATCAATAATAATAAAAAAGTATTCATTATTCAAATATTAATATTCATTAATTTTTTTATGTTATTATTTTTTTATATTTATAAAACATAAAATAATATTATTTTACTTTAAATAAATAAGTGAAAATAATTAATTCAATCAATTACCCAGAATATCAACATAATAATTATCTTATTTACTCACCGATATCGTTAAGCGCCTTTCTATTTCACTAAAGAAAAGATCTATCTAAAACAAAAGATCTATCTTTTGTTCGTGCAAAATAATTACTTCTGCCTTTTTCAAATTTGTGAAGTGTTGAGACATGTTGAGCTTTACACACGAATTATGTAGCAATAAACTATGAAAATGAAATGCTCATAAATTGACAACTAAGAATATAATTTTATTTTGTAAGTTGGGTGATTTGGAAAATATTTAAAGAATTGACGGTAGTTACTTTATAAACGGGCTAAAATGACGCGAGAGTTCCGTGGTCGCCACAAACATTACAAATTTTATACTCAAGTATCGAATGATTAGAAATTTAGAATTAGATGTGGTTTAAAAATATTTGATAAACACTACAAAAAGAACTCGTTGTTGCTGGGTTCGATCCTGCGACACTTTGCCTGAATACTCAAAGCGTTAACCAATACGCCAAACGTGCAATTGATAAGTGTTGCGAAATATTGTAATGGATTCAATAACATAATTATATACGACGAGAAGATTCCTTTAGATATATTTGTATGGGTATAATTTGTGTAGCTCGATCGTTCGTTGTTCGATTTATTAAATGTTTGTTAAGTATTATTTTTATCTCTACCCTTGTTTTTATTCATAAAATCTTTTACGAAATTCTTACATATACCGACACAATAATTTATAGTATATACCAATGTGTGCGTAATGAACAAACGTTTTTATGCACATTACTACGGAATACCCACACAGGGATATTGTGTAGCGATAGTTCTGTCGATGTGTTGGTGTATACTAGTTATCGTTGCAATTTGTACATGATTTTCCTATCATTCGCCACAAATCGCTGTCAATGCAACCACAAGTGCCAACATAGCGGCGCGCACGCATCACAACCACGCCCCTTCGTAATTGTGTAACGCAAAACTTCACAATTTCATCAATCAATACAGTCGCTAATTATATTGTGTTGATTATGTTAAAAGAAAAATATACCTAGGTAATGAATCTTACATATATTATAAATGCAAAAGTTTGTGAGTTTGTGTATATGTTTGTTACTCAATCACGTCAAAACGGCTGAAGGTATCTCGATAAAATTTGTAAAAAATAGGTAATGAATCTTACTAAATATATTATAAATGCGAAAGTTTGTGAGTTTGTGCGTATGTTTGTTACTCAATCACGTCAAAACGGCTGAAGTTATCGGGATAAAATTTTAACCACAGGTAGGTTATGTTTTTTTTTTTTTTAGAGGAGATAAATTTTCCAATGACTTCTCTCGCCTTGGGCGAGACCAGAGGGAGTGTCAGATCCTTACTGACTAAAAACTACCCCGTTCCTACTCCTGCTTTAAGCCGCAGCCCCGGTAACCTTTTACGTTGACCGTAGCCCTTGCAACTCCATTTGGTGTGATGTGTTTTAAAACTTAGGTAGATTATTATAGTCTCATAGTATATTTAGGTGAGTAAATCATCATTTTTTATTAATTTGGGACATAATAGGGACGATGACTGGGTCAAAAATCATTCATAAATTTGATGAACTACTTAATTTTCTTTTTTTTTTCTAGCAAAATTTCTAGAAAGAAGTCTGTTATTTGACGTCAAAAACTTATCACGTCATAATAGAGTATTCCATACAAAGTTCATAGAAAATATCGTTTTTGTCGTTTGGAATAAAGTATTGAATTTGAATTTGAAACAAGCCTATTTATATACAACTTCACGCGTAGGTTTACGGGACTAACAAACACGATGTTTATGCAAGAAAATGTTAAATTATGATTTTCCTCTGTCTGATTATAGTATGCACCTGTAGAAAATCACCGTTTCCTTCGTTTCGGAGGCGTGGCTAGGCGCGGCTGCGGATATTTCACTATTTACTTCGTTTGCATATTATTATGCTTGTATCTAGTAGTATTGCATGTATCTACCACCACATTAATGTACTATACAGGTTTAGGGACAGAGAGTAAACTGCCCAATTCTTGTTCGTTAGGATTATCTATCCATGTTTATTCGCATGTAAAATTCACATGTGCGATGTAGGTTTTTTATGACGTCATCCGTTGATGCTATCCGATTCTTCTCCATAGGAATCTACACTAGGAACGAACAAAATAATAGCTTCACTAGAGGACTGACAGGCAGACAGACATTTTTTTTAATATTGTAATATTTGCTTTGACGTTCAAAACTGCCTTCCTGGTCTATTTGAAATAAATAATTTTGACTGTTGACTTGATTTTCAGCCTTTTATAGACAAAAACTTATTTTTTGTTACATTTGATGTGTCGACGTTTGGCCGCTATCTCGCCTGATGGTAAGTGATGATGCTGCCTACGGTGGAACACGTCTGCCCATAAGCAACCTATTCACTCGGGCTTAGAAGACACCCAGGTTATACCCATCAGGACACACAGACTCCACTCCCTAGTGGTTCTTGTGATATTGAAAACGACTGTTTCACCTACATCGGCATCAGATTGCGTAAGTGAGGATGTTACCGTTAACCGACTTTGCGAAACCGACCGCGCCTTGCGAGCGCCACGCCATTCTAAAATATATCGTGGAAATATATTACGACATAGTGTGGACTTGGCTATATGGTGGCGGTAGAATAGAAAAGGTATTATTTGTCACCAGATATACAGTACGGTACTCTTCCTGTGGATGTCGTTATTGACTAAGGGATACATTAGATAGAGGCTGGGAAGTAGTGTTTTCGAAAGACTTGGAAAACAATAGTTCATATCTTTTATATATATAATTCTTCTGTAAGTGTGTATGTCACTGAACTTCTCTTAAATGAGTGGACCGATTTTGATGTTTTTTTTTGTGTTTTGAATAATAATTTTCATCAAAATGGTCCAGAATGTTTCAGCTTATTAAAAAAAGTTAAAAATGTTGTGCTTAACCTGTAGACAGGACAACGTCTGTCGGGTCCGCTAGTAGTTGTATAATATCCAAACTAAAGTTCTAACAAACTTAGCTAGTTTGCCCCGTTGGATTGTTTACGTCTTTAGTAATTGAAATTTAATCCCACTTATAATCACACACACTCATAATCTCAATGACTATACAATATAATCTAATTTTTAACAACTACCTCAATTATGTATATCAAACGAAAGGGCTCGATTGGTAGAATAGATCTCATTAAAACTGTTTAACATAAAATTATTTTTATGTAAAACCTTTTTATTACATAGGTAGAATTACTTGTTATACTAGTAATGAACACAAAGTAACCAAGGACAGACACAAAATATATAGTAAGATTGTGCAATCTTATACAAAATATACATTTTGTGTCGATCAAAACATTTACAATTAGCGGGTTTACCGGGGTCATTATATTACGAAAAAATTGCATGTTCGTTTAGTTATTTCGAATTGATTTTCGGGGAAACTAATGTCCTAATAATAGCTTGCAGACTTACTCCCGTGTTGCCTGTCAAACCACAAGGCAGGAAAAAATCATTGGAAAACTTATTTTTGTTAATTTTCCGTTCACCAAGTCATAAGAATTAGTTAAAGCCCTCAATGAATTCATAATTTGACCATAAATATAATGTATACGGGTTTTGCGTGAAGAGTCGCATTCTAATTATGCCTAGGGTCAGTCCTTTAGCCGTCATAATAAAATCCCACTGTATAATCACACACACTCATAATCTTGAGGACTGGAGTTTCAATATAATTGGCGTCAGTTTTAGACAGACTACCTCAATTATGTACAGAATATCACGAAAGGGTACTGTTGGTATAGATCTCATTAAAACAACATAAAAAAAATTATGTAAAACTTCTTTGTATTACATAGATAGAATTACTTGTTGTCATAGTAATTAGTAACGCGGACGAAACCGCTTACAGACGCTAGTATAGATAAGTTGGAGCTGCAAGGCGGGAATAAGTCATTGGATGATTTTCCGCCCTCAAAAAAAAGCCCTCAAGGAACATAATTTGACCATAAATATAATGTATAGGTTTTTGCGTAAGAGTGCAACTAAACAATAGGGTATCCTTCCGTCATAACAAAATTTCGTGTTAATAATTGTTTGAGGATGGAGTTTCATGTAATTGGCGTCAGTTAGACAGATTAATTGACAGAATTACGCAGTGTACTGTTGTATAGCAATATAACACAACACCTGTTATTATAACTCTATCAGAAAAATAAACTGACATGCTTACTAACACTATCATTAGTACCTAAAACGAGATTTTTAACATATTTATTTATGTCTATGAGTTTCCGATATTTTGGCACTGTTGCAAGCGCCATGAAATCACACAGTTTAGTGATACCGTTTCCACTGATACTAAGGTATGTAGCTGTACGGGTAAGATGTGCTATAAAGATGCGTCGCTGTTAAGTAGCTGTGCGAGTAAAATGCGCAGCTCGACTATGCGATGTATCGATAGTAGGGAATCTATCCATAGCACGCATCTTTCCATATAAAAACATAACTTAGCTGAGTATGTTTCAACCAGTGTTAAACTATGTGTGTCAATGAATATAATGAAAGCCAAACACATTCACAGCAACGTAGCATAGCACATCTCTGGTGGAAAGGCACGCTTACACTGTCAAACGCAATACAAACGTTGTTTCACGCCAGTTTCCAGTAAGGCCGTGGTATCACACCGGTTTAACCAGCCCATTCGTGCCGAACTATGGCAAAACAACACAACTTAAATACGGAAATGGATTAAAAGGTATTTTGTAACGAGACATAGATTACATTACGTCATATTTCATGGTTTGTAGAGCTCTAATTAAATTAATATCGACATTAAACCAAACTCCCACTCGCGAGACTGTACACAAATCTGTAATCAATACTGATAGGTACCGTATAGTTGGCGCAGTGGTTCGGTGCCTAGTTGCTGTGCTATGTTTTATTTTTTATTTTTTTATGGGACATGCCGGTAATCGAGCAGACGTATTACCTGATGGTAAGCAATCGCCGCCGCCCATGGACACTTGAAACACCAGAGGCTTTACAAGTGCGTTACCGGCTTTTTGGGAGTTAGGAATTTAAGGGTTGTTGTTCGGGAATGGGGATGGGGAAGATTGGGAAGGGGGGATTTGGGCCTCCGGTAACCTCACTCACACAACGAAACAACGCAAGCGTTGTTTCACGTCGGTTTTCTGGGAGGCCGTGGTATCACTCCGATCGACCCGGCCCATTCGTGCCGAAGCATGGCTCTCCCACACTTGAATAATGTATAAAAATAATACCCTTAGTACGAGTTTGTTGGACTGCGCGACGTCACCGCGTTTGCGCTCGCTGCTCATGATGAAGAGTCCGTGACTGAGATGAAGAGAGCTATGACTCGGAAACTGGTAGAGTTTTCTCCATAAATGTACGTGAGTAAATTGTGATTTTTATTTAACCATGATTCCTTATAATTTTAAAATGTTCAGTAGCAACACTCCGTTTTGAATGTACCGTGTTCAATCTTTTGCTTATTTTTACATGGGATTTCACTACATAGTATAAAACAAAGTCGCTTAATTTGTCCCTTTTTATGCTTAAATCTTTAAAACTACGCAACAGATTTTGATGCGGTTTTTTAATAGAGTGATTCAAGGGGAAGGTTTATATGTATAATACATACATAATATATCACCATTGCACCCATACGAATCCGGGGCGGGTCGCTAGTATAAAATAAAAATGAATTTGAAATGAATTGAATATTGGGTGCTCCATTCTACCTACTCTTCAGGAAATAAAACAATATTATGTAAATTTTAATGAATCTCAACATAACCGATGTCGCAACGAACCAATCCCGCACTAGAATCAGATAACTGACAAATCAATAGATCAATTACGATTGGTCAGTTCGAATGTTCCATATTCAAATCGTTGTAGCGCATTGGTCCGTTTAAATTTAGAATTTATTTGGAATTAGTTTTGCAACGGTTGCATTTTGCTGTCGATTTAAATTTCGATATGAAATTGGTTTATAGTTTAGTTACCTCTGTTTTTGGATAAGGCGTGCTTCGAATCTTCGAGTAGATTTTAGGGGGGGGGAAAACGACCACAATGCAACAACGTCACGCCTTTTATCCCCGAAGGGGTAGGCACAGATGTACATTACGACACGTAATGCCGCCATACAATGTACACCCACTTTTCACCATTTGTGTTATAAGACCCATGTAATAGGGGGTGAGCCTATTGCCATAAATATATGGTAATAGGCCCAGTACATGTAACTGAGAAAATTTCGAAAAACCGAAAATAACCCCAGTAATATTTCGCCCGAACCGAAAATCGAGCCCGAGACCCCTTGCCCGGCAGTCGCACTAGCAACCACTCGGCCAACAAGGCAGTCTAGTAGGATTTTAGTAAGGTAAAAATAGCAAACTTCCTTGATTTTTCAACAAAAAATTAGCCTTCTCTGCCTACCCCTTCAAAAAACAATGCAGTAGACAGATGCAACTAAGTGAAGGTTGCACTTAGGGTCAACTTGTGTCATAACGAGCAGTAGATGGCCAATAGGCGTGTCCTAATAGACTATTATTGCGGATTCAATGCGTACGCGCCGATGATAGGTAAACGCATATAAATATGAAATCATCTTGTTGTTAAAACACTTGCTAATTTATTTATTCATTACAGCTTTTTTAAACGGTTTTATTTAGCTTGCCCCGTTTGTTTGATTGGGTTAAATATAGTAATTAGAATTTCACCCCCTTCCTGATGATAGATCGATCTGATATTTCGTACACACTCTTAATCTTTATATTGAGATTCCTCACAATGGAATACCCAGGGGAAAAGGAAGCGTGGCCGTCCTCAGCAAACCTGGGGCCTTAGTCTGCTATTACAATTGTGTCAGAATGGTCGATCACTGAGCAGTGCGAGAGGGACGGAGCTATACAGCTTACATAGCTCCGTTCCTCTTGCACTGATGGCCGGCATGACGTGGAGTGAGGTGAAGCGAGAAGCTCAAAACCGATCGAAATTGAAGACCTCTGTCGACGCCCCCTGCCTATCTAGGGCACATAGGCCCATAACTCTAAGTATGATGACTATTTATAATCTATTTTTCATCTCAACTACCTCCATTACGGATATCAAACGAAAGGGCTTGATTGGTGGAATAGAGCTAACTAAAACAATTTACCGAAAAATAAAAATGTAATCGATCAACACCACCCATCACTGTGGTGATGACACCACATCATCTGAGGATTTACAGATGCGTTGCCAATCTTAAAATAGTTAAAAATAAACTTAACAAACTAAAACGTACACCTCTTTCTATCTCCCCTCTCCCCACAAAATAACTACAAGACATGAAGATATGTCCTCCCTCCAGTAATTGCCACATGTCAATCTTACTGACAAAGGTCAGTGGTTGCGCGTTGGTAAATCATGGTGATGATTGCTTAGGACAGGGTTAAGGAGGCTTTTCCAGCAGAGATGTGCTATGTAGGTATGCTGCGAGGATGTAATAGCTAAGCTGTTAAACTATGTAATATCAGTGGAAACGGTTCCACTGATACTAAGCTGTGTAGCTGTGCGAGTAAGATATGCTATGAAGATGCGCTGCCGTAAAGTAGCTTTGTGAGGAAAATCGAGTATGCGATGTATCGATAGTAGGGAAGTCATCCATAGCACACATCTTTCCATATAAAAAACAATGCTTAGCTGAGTCCGTTTCCACCAGTGCCAAGCTATGTGTACCAATGAATATGATTGGTGGAAGCCAAACGCCTACCCTGCAACGTAGCATAGCTCATCAAAAAACACAGCTTAGCTGAGTCCGTTTCCACAAGCGCTAAGCTATGTGTACCAATGAATATGATTGGTGGAAGCCAACATCCACTTCTCTGGTGGATAAGGAGCCTAAAAAACCTAAGCCCAGTCGGAGAAAACCTGTTAGATAGGTCATATGTACGCATGAGATAACTAACTCTAGCTGATAGCTGTGCTGATAGTTTTGATGTAATAAAAGAAAATAAAAACAGTTTATTTACGCTATACGTACACATTTACATACAAACATAATATAAATATTATAAAGCTGAAGAGTTTGTTTGTTTGTTTGAACGCGCTAATCTCCGGAACTACTGGTCCGAATTCTATAATTCTTTTTGTGTTGGATAGTGCATTTATCGAGGAAGGCTATAAAACATTACGCTATGACCAATAGGAGCCGAGCAGAGCGGGTGAAACCGCGCGGAAGTAGCTAGTACAAACATATTTTTCCTGAGAAATACAACCCGGGTCTTTTCAAGGTCTGAGTAAATAGGTACTTTCTAAGTCTGTGTGCTCCATCCTCGGTCACATCTTCGCTTCACCGTCCTAACAGTAAGCGGGTTGGTGGCCAAACGCAGACTTATCAACGTTAAAAAAAACTAAATATAATATTAGTCACCATTTTAAACGTCAAATATGTACTCGTAAAAAATAATCCAAAAAGAAATCTCATTATTTACCTGCATTGTAGAGGGCAGCACGACGCCTCCTCGACGCCCCGCGCCCTCTCTTTCATCCTGCAACAAATAAAACAAATGATGAGTAAATAAACTAAAAAAACATGGTTTACTCACGTACATTAATGGAGAGAAGCTCTTCAGCATGAGCAGATTGCTCAGCCTACTGTAGGCCGGACGCCGTCGCCGCATCTGCGCACGCTGTTCATAATGAAAAAGTCCCACTGTGACTCGAAACTAGTAGAGCTGTTCTCAATTAATGAACGAGAGTAAACCGTGATACCTTAGTACGAGTTTGTTTTACGTTTAACGAAATGGAAACGAGAGGACGTTTGGCGCTGTGATTGGTTGATTCATTACAGCCGGCCAATCGGAGCAACGAATTTATATTAGTAAGAATTCTGAGGCCCTCTGATACCGTCATATACACATCGAATCATGCAAACGTTAGCTCGAAGAGCAAGAGTACGAACGAGATTGTTTTTAGTCAGTAAGTCTGACCCTCTCGCTTTACCCTAGGTGGGAGAAGTCATTGGATGATTTTCGGAGAAGTAATTGAATGATTTCCCCCCCCCCTTAAAGCAGAGCTCCTTGGTAGAATAAATGGACCAACATAACATGTGATGGCTTTATTATTATTACCTATTGTTTATTCCACTTTCACACAGGTAAGAATCTTATAAACTAAGCCCCACAAAACTGTAGTAGACACATATGTTTACATACATATGTATGCTTGTTACCATGATATTACATGTCACTTCCAGAGAGCTCACCATAGGACTTACTACATAAAACGATGACCGGATACCTCGACCTAGGTCACTGTATGTGCATTTACTCGCACATACAAGTACATAAGTATGCAACTACATACCTAGAGCATAGTACTACATATAAAATGACAGTTAACCCTGTATGGGAGCAAGATACACACGGAGAAATAAATTGGACAACTTCGGAATTTGTGGCATATTTTTTAGGGAGAAATATCATCCAATGTCTCCTCCCGCCTTGAGTGGGAAATGCGAACGGGCGCTGTCAACTGGGACTGGTCAGCTCCAGACTGCATTGATTTTGTTGTCCTCAAGGTTATTTTCTTTTTCATTCACTTTGACTGAATATTAGTTTTACATTGTTCTCATATAGCTAAAGCAATCGAAACAATCTGACCAAGAATTGTATTGTGAATCTGATTGAAAAAGAGTAACCTATGGAGTTTCTTGCTCGTTCTTCTCCATAGGAATCTAGACTTTGGAACGAGCAAATAGCTTCACTAGAGGACTGACCGACAGACAGACGTTATTAATATTATTATATATGCTTTGACGTTCAAAAGTGCCTTCCTGGTCTATAATTTTGACTTGACTTGACTTGCGTCAGACGCTTACTGACTAAAAAACATCTTGTTCCTAATCCGTTAGCTGCGGACAACGTAACAGGTTACCGGGACTCCGGCTCAAAGCAGGAGAAGGAACTGGGTGGTTTTCAGTCAGTAAAAGTCTGACACTCCCTCTCGCCTTGACCAAGACGGGAGAAGTTATTAGATGATTTTTCCCCATTAAAAAAAAGATCGCGCTGCCCCTAGTATTTGTGGCGCCACTGCTACTCTTTTAGCCACGCGCGTCTCGTGGTCACCTGGCATCTAAAGCACTTGCAGAGTTACCTTAGAGATAATACCAGGGGCCTTATACGGGAGCTATACAACCTACATAGCTCCGTCCCTCTTGCACTGCTCAATGATCGACCATTCTGACACAATTGTAATAGCAGACTAAGGCCCCAGTTCTGTGTACAATACGGATGATGACGGGGTATGAAAATTAAAAATCAAAATAGTCCGCCAGATAATGAAAAAATATTACACACGTATTTCTTTATTTTGCCATTAAGATTCCTATTATCTAAGTAGTGTCATCTTACTACAAATCTACAAATTAAAAAAATACGTGTCTAATATTTTTTCACTACCTAACTGACGGACCAAATAGATTTTATCATACACCGTCACCATCCCTATTTATTGAATGTCCTACGAACAAATCGTCCGACACGGCTAGGCTGACCGTCGCGTCGGCGCGTCCTCTCACCGCCAGCTAACTGTATCGTGGGAACGTAACATTTGTGCTTTCACTAGTACGAACGACTTGATGTAACTGAATTTGTTGCTACCTTGCTGTAGGCTTTTAGACGCGATAACATCTTGGCTGTACGTCTGAAAACAGGCAGAGATCGACGAGTTTATTCGGTAACCATTGCTTGTTCAACGAGCAAATAAATGCGGTTTTCGGAATTGTGTATTATATATTGTATACCGTATGGAGAAACCTCTTATGACTTAATTTAAACCATATATTTGTTATCATCTTGGTTGACAATATGCGAGCGAAATAGGCGCAGTAGCTTAGCCAAAAAGTGCATTATTTTAATTCAAAAATTCTAATTTGAAAATGAATAAATATAACAGCGGCTGATGTTATACGTATAACCCCACAAGGCCGGCTGTGGACTTATAACGAACCTCTGGATTTTCGGGTGTCTATGGCCGGCTGCGATTGCTTACCATCAGGTAATCCGTCTGCTCGTTTACCGGCTTACGCTACGTCACGCCTTTTATACCCGAAGGGGTAAGCAGAGATGCATATTACGACACGTAATGTGCATCTCTGCTTACCCGGGCGAAAATATTGTGGCGCACATTTGAGAGAAGCAATATCATGTGTTAGTAGTAGTTTTTTGGCGCCTCCCAGAATTTGTCGCCCTGTGCCATCGGCCCATGTCGCCCCCCATAACGCCGGCACTGACTGGCTTATACCATAAAAGAATGAAGTTTTTAAAAACAGGCGTAATAAACATCCTTGTGTGTGAGTCCATCATCACATGATTATACAACTAAAATACACTTTTCAAAATCAAAACTAGTTTCAAAAGACATTAGTTATAAAAAAAAAACATGGGAGGTGCGCAAGCGCATAGTAACACCGCCATCTTGCGGCCTTCACCTAGTGGTAACAACTCATCCTATACATGTTTACCTCTACTCGTTGGCCCAGTTATTAATATTGATTTAGCATTACAAGCAGATCTCTCATATAGTTATTGAACTCAAATTAAAATACATGAAAGGAGATATAGAGAGGCATGGTAAATATTTAGATAAATTGATAGAGATATGCCATAATTGTGCTGATTTGTCTCCACTTTTTATTTTATTACCACTGACTGATTGCTTTTTTTTTATAAAACGTAGCCCTAAGATTAAGATTTTCTCCTGTGTTGTGGGTGCGTTTACAAACATGCAATTTCATATCCACATGACACCCAGACTCGAAACAACAATTTCTGGATCACACAAAGAGTTGCTCCGTGCGGGAATCGAATCCGCTACTCGTTGCGCGACAGGTAACCCAGCCACCGCGCCAACCGTACATTCGTTACTCTCAGACGTCAAAATGGCTGAAGGAATCGGGGTGAAAGAGACCGATCTACCAAAGATTATAGGCTGTAATAAAACATAGGCTACTTTTTATCCCATGGGTATGCGGGCTTAGCTGCTGGCAGAAGTTGGTCAGCTATGAGACGTCCACTACCTCACATCGGCTTCCACCAATGGCTTCAATTTATTTTTTTGAGGGGGGAAAATTATCCAATAACTTCTCTCGCCTTGGGCGAGGCGAGAGGGACTATCAGAATCTTACTGACTAAAAACCACCCCGTTCCTACTCCTGCTTTTCGAGCCGGAGCCCCGGTAACCCGCTAGGCAGTCCGAAGCTCTTGAGAATTGAACCCACTAAAGAGACAAGATCACGTATCAATATTGCAATACAACTATGATGTACAACCGGACACGATTTGACCTCTTTTTTGACCTTCTACACGTTCGTGGGCACTCACAGCCCTCAAGGTCAATAGACCTCTTCTTTTTATGATTTAAAAAGTGCTATTTATGCCAACTAGCAACCAGGCTAAACTAGCAACCAGCCCCGGGTTCACACTGGTGTGATTATCTCACTACATGTGACAATAACTTGTTTGGTTAATACGTTCGTGGACAGTAACGACCACAGGCGTCTCGATAGCTAAAAGTGATACAACAGTACGCCTGTCGACGTATCAGTTTTTACTTGCATAAAAGCAGTGCGTCACTCGACGACCGATTTTTCATACTATCATAAAGTACGGCATGATGTACTGTCAGCACAGGTATAATTATGACTTTTGCACTGTCACTACATTATTTTATCTTGTTACTTATGTCAACGGATCTTAGCAGGTCTGAACTACGTGCAGAAGGCTGCGCAATAAGTATTTTTAGAACCAAATGGTGGCATGAGGCGAGGTGCGGGGGCGGCGATCTAGGCTAGAGATCGACCATTTCTAAATACAATTGACCCTTTACACTTATTGCACAGCCTTCTGCACGTAGTTCAGACCTGCCAAGATCCGTTGAGAGTACTGTACTTTATGTGATGTATTGTGGGCAAGGTACGAAAAAAATTGTGCCTCAGTAGCTGCAACGTATGTGTAAAGCCTGTGTAAAGCGCCCACCCAAATGCAGATCGAAGGCACATTAGAAAAATTACCCTTATCTACAGATGTTTACTTAGCACTTAATAATTATGGTAGATGACCAATTTTATTATTTTAATGTCCGTCTTGTAAAATATTTTAAAATATTACACTTTATTTTCTTTTTTACAGAAACAAACACTTTCGAAGATATGAGTCTAATCTGTCCTAGACGACTGGCAAGAGGTCCACCCCCTATTACATGGGACTTATAACACAAATGGTGAAAAGTGGCAGTACATTGTGTAATGATATTACGTGCCACAATTTGCACCTCTGCCTAGGAGGTTCCTAAGGGGATGAAAGGCGTGACGTTGCAATTACTAATATACAACCCAATAACATTTTACCGCCCTGAAAATCAAAATCTAATCAATATAAACTACCATAATAAAATAAATCTTCAACCACCATATTTGAATGAGAAGACAGAACCGAATAGAGATCAAAATTAAATGGTAACATTTGAAATAACTAAAGTAAGGTTGTTAAAAAGGTAGGTTCGTGGCCAAATGTACATCAACTAGAGTATTGCGACACGATCTCACTTGATGCGCCTGCGTCTGTTAAGGGGTATACTGCGACAAGGCAAACATATAGATTTCTCTAAAAAAAAAATACGTTGCCCCACAGTAGGATTTTCTCCTGTATCATGGGTGCGTTTACAAACATACAAGTTTACATACACATGACACCCAGACCCGAGGCAATAATTTGTGGATCACACAAAGAGTTGCTCCGTGCGGGAATCGTTGCGCGAACGCCGGTCACCCAGCCACCGCACCAGCCGTGCAGTCATTTAGCATATCTGTTAATTTCAGTAGGGATTAAATTTACACAACGCCATCCTAAATGTTATATCGTATCTATTATATAAAAATAAGTCGGGTTTTCCTTCCTGACGCTATAACTCCAGAAGTCCAGAACTCACGAACCGATTTCCACGGTTTTGAAACAAAACCATGTGAGGTTTATAGCAAAGAAAATTCAGGAAAAAATTTAAGAGAAAAGCAGAAAAACAGGGAAAATCATTGGCGGCGAAACGAAGTTTGCCGCGTTTGCTAGTACTATTATATAAAGCAGAAGAGTTTGTTTGTTTGAACGCGCTAATCTCCGGAACTACTACTATGAAACCTTCATCAGGTTTTACATAACCAGTAGAAACTGAAAATTGTATAACTCTTTCAAGACACCTTGTTTTGAGGTAGGAAAATCATTCAATGAATTCTGCCACCTTGGGTAAGGCGAGAGGGAGTGTCAGACTCTTACTGACTAATAACCACACCATTCCTACTCCTGCTTTTCGAGCCGGAGCCCCGGTAACCAAATTGCTATGTTGTCACGTCCGATAACCACAATGTCAATTTACCTTTTTAATTTCAGGTATAAGGTATTCCGCAGCTACGGATCAGGCCTACTGAACAGCTTACGAAGCAAATTCAACATGATCATCGTTAACTTTTGAAAGCACTTCCCCTTAACTCGAAGACTAGTACTAGTGATGTTCGGATAGCAAGGTCGAGTCATCGCCGCTCTATTTTGACACAAGTTGCCACACCTAAAGTACTTGTACAGTTGATGCTCATGTCATTACCATCATAGATAGGTAAACTAGTTTTTTTGTAGCCTGTTTTTGAACAAAATATACGATTTATGCCAGCGGCTGCGCCTGAACCGTGCAATCGAAGAAGAATAAATGAAGAATAATCTACCCCTGTTCCAAATTTCGTTCCGATTCCTTCAGCTGTTTTTTTGTTTGTGGATGAGGATTGTAAGAATTTATCGGTTAGACTGATGGTAAACTGACACCGTAGTTTAAAGGTGCTTTCCACCAGAGATGTGCTATGCAACTATGCTACGAAGATGAATAACTGAGCTGTGAAACTATTTTCACCGTTGATACTATGTAGATGCGCAGCTCGAGTATGCACACGTAGCACTTATCTTTCCATATAAATAAAAATAAATTAATTAAAAAAATTAAAAAACCCGACTGCATAAAAAACACTTTAAATAAAAACTGAAAAGTATATTATTTAATGATTTTAGTCTAGTTTATTTAATGGGTCCCGACTGTTACACTCATTTTTATTTAAAGTGTTTTTTATGCAGTCGGGTTTTTTAATTTTTTTAATTTATTTATTTTTATTTAACACTTTTTAGTTAGTTATAATACGGCTATGTGTTTCTCAAGATTTCACCCGCGACACGAAACGACAGTTCAGAAACCGCTAGTCAATCGCGTCGCGTAGTACCTATACGAGTATTTAGAACCTAATTGCACATAGTATTTTTTTCTATATGTCAGTGATATACCATTTTGGAATCCTCATGATGTGCTCTTTAATTTGATACCCATATTGTAGCAAATATTTTATTTTATTTTTTTTACTTCTCTCTAGGGCGCCTTACGGCCGCCATGTTGGTTTTTGTTTTACGTCACATATCTAAGAACACGTGGGTAATTAAGACGAATCCAACGATACCCTGATTGTCGAAATCCATCCAGCCGTTTCGAAGAAATGAGGTAATAAAGAATATTAGGCTCATACATACAAGATACGCGCGAAAAACATAACCCTTCCTTGGCAGTCGGGTAAAAAGCTGAGTCTGTGTCCACCAGAGCTAAGATATGTGTACCAATGAATACGATTGGTGGAAACCAAACGCACACATAGCAACGTAGCGTAGCAAATTTCTGGTGGAAAAACACCCTAAGTATCTATCTAAATCTGCAACACTAGCGAGATGCATCATAATGGCCTTGCTGACCATATTAACTACAATACTTGAATCTATTTTATAGTGCTATCATTTTTGTGACACTTCCCCAAAGAGGATGGCTCCATTAAAATTGATAGAGTACCCAGAATAGGGTAGTTTCCTAGGTCAAAAATAAATTATTTTGATATTTCAATATAATAAAATATCCCATAATAATCGTATTTTCATTCATTCATTTCACGATATATTTATATCGATATTTTATATTTTATATACTATTTTTTGCGTAATAAGTATGCTATTTAACGCAAAAAAATTATGACGTCATAATTTGCAATGCCATACAAAATTCATAGAAAAGTAGCGTTTTTGACATTTCGATAAAAGTACTGAATTTGACTAGTAGGATAATACCCTATTCCCGAGCTTAAGCTTATTGAACTATCCGACCACCACAGTTGAGACTGTAGGGCTGATGCAATTAAGAACCGGCTTGGAAATTAGGGTTTTTAAGACTATATACAAATGCCTACTATACCTAGTAGTTAAGCACTTACCATATAAACCATTAAGCACCCTTAATGCTTATCTCCAACTCACATGCTGGTGTCACGATCTGTAGGACAAAGTAAACCCATTTATTACATCACTCCTAATACGTAATATTTTCTCACAGACTTAACTAACTACGGCCACGGCCGAAATTAAAACCGATCTCAATTTCTTTTTAAACTTTGCCCCACATCCTCTGTCATAGGTGCATTTACAATCATACAATTTCACATGCGCATGACACTCAGATCCGAAACAACAATTTCTGGATCACAGAAAGAGTTGCTCCGTGCGGGAATCGAATCTACACGTTGCAACATGTTGTACGGAGCCTCGATTTTTTTTATCTTTGGATTAAAATCGATATTTTTACATTAATCATGTCAATACGAATTTCTGCCTAAAATCGAGATCAATCTAAAGATTTTATATTTTAGGTAATAGGAATGATGAAGGGGTATGAAAATTAAAAAAATATTTAATCCGTCAGTTACATAGGTAATGAAAAAATATTAGACAACGTATTTTTTTATTTTGTCATATATGATAACAATACTTAGATAAAACTAATCACAGTTTAGGAGAAGGTAGGAAGCAAATACGTAATTTCTATGTACAAAAAGTACCTAGAAGTGACGTCACGCGATATTACAAATCAATACCTATATCTTGGAAAGTATTTGTTTCCGTAAGAAAATAAAAAATACGTGTCTAATGTTTTTTTAAAATAATGTACAAAACGGGTATTAAATTAAAAATTATTACCAATCTACCCTATTAACTTCGATCGTTGGCCGACTTTTATAAGTAAATGCAGCTGTAAAGGTAGCTAGCAGTTTTAGTACATAATGCAGATAGCAGACTATGACCGAATGAAATACGACATAATTGACCTCGATGGCAATGGATCTTCATTACAAATTAACAATAGCAAATTAACTCGATGATGATACATAATAACTACTAACTATGTATAGCTCAGCACCCTTATTATGAGATTGTTTCAACTTTCCCAAAGAAACTTTTTTGTAGGTAGTTTTATTTTTATCACAACACAACAACAAATCAACAAAATTTAATTAGCAAGCGCACGTAAAATTCCAAAATACCTACTAATCTTCAGATAACGCGGGGCGGGCACCTCTCAAGCGAAACTTCTCCTCCCTCCGAGCGCGAAAATTATGTTGTTTTGTTATTGTGATAAAAATAAAACTAGTTAGTGAGTACACAAAAAAGTTTCATTCATTGGGTACTGTGTCATCAAGTACAGTACTCTCAACGGATCTTGGCAGGTCTGAACTACGTGCAGAAGGCTGCGCAATAAGTATTTTTAGAACCAAATGGTGGCATGAGGCGAGGTGCGGGGGCGGCGATCTAGGCTAGAGATTGACCATTTCTAAATACAATTGACCCTTTACACTTATTGCGCAGCCTTCTGCACGTAGTTCAGACCTGTCAAGATCCGTTGAGAGTACTGTACATCATCACGCATCATGCAATCATGAGTATAATCACGTATTTAAATATCCTCCACTAATTACCAGTCACCCTATATGTTATAATAAAAGCAAAGTCTGACACACCAAAACCATGCAAATGCGCAGTTACTTAAAACTTAAGTTACTCCGGAGGCTGTTAAAAGTTACAAATAAGTAAGACAAAATGCATATACTCACAAAAAACAGTTGTTTCGTACACCACAGGAGAATCATAACTTAACATAATTATAAATATACTGGCCTTTACTCGCTAAGTAAAAAGGTTTTATAGATCACATATTATTAAAAACAAAATTATATTTAAAAATTCGAAAATACTGGCCTACAACTGTCATTTGTAATTGTTTTTATGTCATTTTAGTTTTTTTTGTTTATTTTTATTTTACGTAACGTTTTCGGTCGCTCATCCTCGATTGAGTTGAATCTGAAACAAAAGAAAAAGAGTATTAATTCTAATTATGATACATAGTATTTTTAGCAACGTCACACTTTTTATCCCCGAAGGGGTAGGCAGAGGTGCACATGACGGCACGTAATGCCGCTATACAATGTACATCCACATTTCACCATTTGTGGTAGAAGTCCCGTATAGTAGCGGATGAGCCTATTGCCATATTATAATTACTGGGCACAGTTACAGACTCCGTGCTACTACTGAAAAAAAAACGAAAAACTAAAAAAAGCCCAGTAATGCTTTGCCCGACCCGGGAATCGTACTCGAGACCCTTTGTAGTTAGTTACGACAGTCACATTTACGACCACTCGAGCAACTGGCGAAAATAGTTAAGCGATGTAAAACCCATACATCTGGATCGATCTAAATTAACGGAAACACGATCAGAACTAATGTCAAAAAATATTTACAACAATAACCATTAATTCCTAAACTTCCTAGAAAACAATTACATTCAATACGATTAGGTAATTACCAACCAAAATTCCTGAAACAAATATGACTAACACACCCAAACACACCACTAGCGCCATCTACGCACCGCAAAAACGCCCGTCATTACCAGTTTTCACAGCAAGGCTTATCATTATTTATTTATAAATGCAACCAAGGTGTGGTGAAGCTGGCAGAGCATTGCAGTGGCCCAAATTCATATTTAAAAACACGCGAACCACACCTAATACAGTTCGATTGTTTAAAATGAATTAAAAATTAAAATTCATGAGTTCGCGTGGGTTTTTACGTTCTATATTTTTCAGTTCCTGTTGTTTGTGATGTGTTGGTCTTAATTGTAATCGTAATTACTAAACACAGGCGGATTAAACTCACAGAACGCCCTAGCCAAGGCGCTTCTAATTTTTCTGGCGCCGCGGTCACTCTATTGGTAGTTAGGCACGTGCATCTCGCAGCGCCCCTCTGTAACCTGGCGCTCTAGGTACTTGCCTATTTTACCTTATGCCTTGTTCGCATTAGGCTAGCGTTTTAGTCGAGTAGCTCTCTCTCGGTTTCGAGAGAATCTACGCTACTAGCGTAGTGCGGACAACGCATTAGCGATAATAACTAACTACGACTAACTAACTACATATAATAATATGACTAACACAATTAGTTTACATTGTACCGAGTTTAGGTCTGGGTCTGGCGTTCAATTCCAGGGTCTAGGTAGGTATCTTAGGTTTTTCAAAATATTCCTAAGTAGTTATCTGAAATTATTCATGGTAGTTAGTTATAATTATGGTAATAGGTTCAACCTCTATCAAAAGAGACTCATAACAACTGAGGAAAAGTGGATGTTGTGTATGAGTTACTCTGCCTACCCCTTTGATGAATAAAAGGCGTGATATTAGGTATGTTACACAATGTAGGTTAAAATAATAAAATTATCACAAAGACCTGGGATATAAAGATACTTAATCTAGTTGTGGGTATAGTTTTTAGCTTAACTGACAAATATAACTACTTACAGGAAGATGGTTATTATATCACCTGGTTAATATGTTAAATTAAAAATTACACTTTTGCCTGCACGGTTGGCGCGGTGGCTGGGCAACTGGCTGCCATGCAACGTGTAGCGGGTTCGATTCCCGCACGGAGCAACTCTTTGTGTGATCCACAAATTGTTGCTTCGGGTCTGGGTGTGATGTGTATGTGAACTTGTATGTTTGTAAACGCACCCACGACACAGGAGAAAATCCTAATGTGGGGCAACGTTTTTTAAAAAACGAAAAAAGACTAATTGAAACTTGTCTCAAACTTTACATCAGTGATTAATCAGGTGAAGATTTTGTCATCTAGCACAGTGTTTCAAGAGGTCTCCCTGACTTGTTTAAAAACTGACCCTTAAAAAAAGGTTTTGTATTCGCCAGAGGCTGAATTTTATAACTAACTAGCTACTTGAGCGCGGTTTCACCCGCTCTGCTTGGCTCCTATTGGTCATAGCGTGATGTTTTATAGCCTATAGCCTTCCTCGATAAATGCACTATTCAATACAAAAAGAATTATTCAAATCGGACCAGTAGTTCCGGAGATTAGCGCGTTCAAACAAACAAACAAACAAATTCTTCAGCTTTATAATATTAGTATAGATTCAGAAGAAAATCTGTAAAGTTTAGAGAACTTAATAACTAGTTAGGTATAACTTTTTTTCTTTTGACCGGGGTTAAATCATTGAATAGGAGCCAAGCGTGAGGCGAGAGGGTGTGTCTTATAGACTAAAAAAAAAATACCCTGTTTAACTGCTGCTCTGATCTGGACCACAATGTCATTGCAATTGCATTTCCCATGAACTCTAGTGAGTTCACTAGAGTTCAGGACATCAAGATCGTAAGCTATCACCATAGTAAGTTTACTAGTAAGTTTACTATGGTGATAGCTTACGATCTTGATGTCCAATTTCAAAACTAGTAACTATACTATACTTGTATAGTTACCAGTTTTGCATACATAGGTAGTTTTTATTACACTAGGTTTATATACAGGACAAACTAAACATTCATAATAATAACTTCTAATGATACAATAAACAGTTTGTAGAACCAACATGTTCTGGGGACTACTTTTTTTCTTCTTCCTTGGCAAAAGCAGTCTACTCGATTGATATGATAGATATTTACAAGCATTTAACTAAATAGCTACCTAGCTACCTCACTTCCCTTTTAATTACTTTAATTCAAAAATAACATATCCTAAAAGGCTCTAGCTGTAGTAAGTAACAAATATAAAAATGAAAAATATAATATGTATGTCCATAGTAAAGTTTCCATTTAATGCCAATTGGTCTAATGTGGGATTAATCCATTTCCTAATCATACCACATAAGAAAGAATTAATAGGTATTATGAAAATTTAATATGCTACTAACAAACTAAAACAGCGGCAATATTTACAGCAAAACAAATAAACTTAATGACCCCGACATTAAGCCATTCTGCCTAATACAATACTTTTCATTCGATCAAATTAAGTTTCCCAAATATGTAAGTTTTAATAGTTAGCATAAAAAATGCATGTATAAATCACATTATTATTATAAATTACTGCAAATTAGACTTCCATTTTTGGCAAGCAAATTAAATATTTATACCAAAGACATCTTCATTAGGCTATATATTGTTGAGCCTTAGCCTTCATTTTTTTAATGATGTAGTATTGGTAATTTTTTAAAATTTAATAGAATATCATTGTATGATTCTGTGTCTGATACCTATTGATCTAATATTTTTTAACAAAAATGTAAGTTCTGTTTAAAGTTATCTAATCAATGAGAACAATATAAAAAATACCAAATTATTGTAAGTTAACGTATTGGTTTTCTAGTTTGGAGTAGATTTTATTGAAATTCAGACAATAAATTAAGTTTCAGTCAATCAAAAGAACTTAGGGACGAATATTTAGAATTAAAATACACACCTTAAAAAAGTAATCCATAAGTTTACGTCGACGACACATAATCACACACGCACAACACGAAATAGATACATTTTGATACAATTATAAAGGCACAAATCGCAAAACTTTCTTTAAAGTAAACTTTTTTTCGTTCGCAAAAAAGTTTTTCCATAAACAGGCACGTCACGTAAATATTTTCATCGAACTGTCAAAATTCTATATAACCCGACCGAAAAAAACGGAACGCGGATACGGAACACTTGGTTTACATAAACGCGCCATCATTACTTAGCCGGGTTATGATTTGAAAAAAGTATGTGTTATGTTAAAAAACTACGGACTCGCGTTTTGTTTTCGTTTTAATTTAAACGAATATTTAAGGAGGATATCCAAGTTTTTCTGTGTCGAAATTGCGACGCGTAAACACCGCTGTCCGGTTAGAGTGGCCTTCTAATACTGTTCAAGAAGTATGGCGGGATAGTACTCGCCAGGGCCATGCATCTCCCCTACAAAAATCATTTCAAAAAATTACGAAGAAAGCTGCGCCATCTTCTGGACGGCAATGAAAAACTTTTAGGCAAGTTATGTTAAGATGTCACAAGATGGCAGTGTAAATTTATGTCTATGTATTAAATCAGAAAAATATTATTTTTTTACGGATTTTAAAATATTTAATAGAAACAAAAAATATAAGTATTTTATGTAAATGTAAATAATCATATTTATAAACTTGAAATATAAAAACCTTACTCGATTTACATGGCAATACTAGGAATTACCTTTTGAAACTTTTCTGAGTTTCTGCCGCCATTATTGTTTTGCGCTGTTTGAGTTCCTGTTACTACCGTGTTCCCGTATTAATTTTCTACGACTTGGCTTTGTAAATCTGGACTTTCTGAGATCCGTAATAATTTTGTGACTTGATTCTGTGTATTTGGACTTTGTTTGCTGCATTTACGTTTGACCTGGCTACGACAACGGACTTCTGATTTTTCTTTCTCGATTTGGGTTTCAAAACAAAATGTCGCAAAAAACTTTTAACAAGTGCTATTTTGGTTGTTCCTGTAATGATAACGGTAAGACATGTTTTCCGATTCCAAATTTTATATTTGTTTACATAACTTTATTTCATTTTGTTAACATGAGTATATATCTGTAGATTGTAGGACTCAGACTATGTAGGCTATACTTGTATTTCCTTAATAATTTGATATGAAAGTTTTGATTGGTCTCGATATGAAAGCTATATTATTTATTATATCTACACATTTAAAAACTAATTTACAATGATACTAAAATACACATATATACAGTTATGATTATTTAATTTTATTATAACATTATTAATACCTTACGAAACTCTTTTGCAATGTACCTATTGATATGCAATGTAAAATTAAGGAAAATTTACACTTTTTTTGAGTGATAATCACATTTGATAATTTTTAATGTTATTATATTTCAGATCCTTTACACAAATTCCCAAATCCAAATTCATTGAAATTGGAACAGATTGATCGATTCAAACAATGGAAATCGGTGCTTAAACCAGCTGATCAAGAAAAAGGGGATGATTACATTTGTAAAAAAATCAGAATTTGTGGTAGACATTTTAACAAAAGCTACCGATTGCCTTCTCATTATTTGACTCAAAATGCAGTGCCAACATTATTTTTAGGTAATGGTAAAACGTTTTAATTTCTAAACATTTAAAACTCTGCTTCTCGCTTTTTAAGTTTCTATTCGTCATACTGTGATGCACACATAACCTATCTTTGAACAAGCAGCTTTCGCCTACTTTGCTGTGACTTTCATCTCGTCAGCAGATCCCATGCTATTATTGAGAATTTAAAAAATCAAAATACCTAATTATACATTGCTCGTTTTGATACTTGAGCTCATGTCGCATCAGTCATTCTCATATGTCAATAATAGTCATAAGATTTCAGGATATTTTTTTTCTAATTTCAGGCCATTCCATGAACGCAGAAGTTGACATATATTCGGACCCCACACCTGGCCCATCGAATTTGACAGATGTTGTATCTGATTATGTTGGTAAGTATTATTAAATTAGTGTTTATTATATTTGTTTTATTACTATAGTCGTTTCGGTGCGTCGTGAAGACGTCTGGCGTTTAAATTGTAGTTTCACTAGAGATATAGTGATGATTTCAATCGTGCAAAAATATCGTTTGAATTATGTAACCGATAAAATCTACATACAAGAAGTAAATTAGTATAGATATTCTATTATATACATACATAGATATTCTATTATATACATACATAGATATTCTATTATATACATTATAATTAAAATAAAATAAAACATGTTTAAACATAATTGATACTTGAGCTCATGTCGCATCAGTCATTCTCATATGTCAATAATAGTCATAAGATTTCAGGATATTTTTTTTCTAATTTCAGGCCATTCCATGAACGCAGAAGTTGACATATATTCGGACCCCACACCTGGCCCATCGAATTTGACAGATGTTGTATCTGATTATGTTGGTAAGTATTATTAAATTAGTGTTTATTATATTTGTTTTATTACTATAGTCGTTTCGGTGCGTCGTGAAGACGTCTGGCGTTTGAATTGTAGTTTCACTAGAGATATAGTGATGATTTCAATCGTGCAAAAATATCGTTTGAATTATGTAACCGATAAAATCTACATACAAGAAGTAAATTAGTATAGATATTCTATTATATACATACATAGATATTCTATTATATACATACATTGATATTCTATTATATACATTACAATAATTAAAATAAAATAAAACATGTTTAAACATAATTGCTTTAATTTTTTATTTTTTTATTTTAACAATGAATGTCTAATATATTTACCTATAAAGTCGTAGTTTAATATATCTAAAATTTTGCGACTGATTGAAAATATGTCGTCAATTATAAACCCATTTTTATGATTTTTTTATGTCAGCCTCTAATCAAGGTTTAACTCCAAATTATGCATCAACCTCTGTCAATATTTTACAATTTTAATGATAGTTCTTTGTACGGTAAAATGTAGCGCGAACTTATATTTTGAAATTTTAATTGAAATATTCTTTATATTTTTTTTACATTACGAGAAATTAAATTTATATTTTATTAAAAAAAAAAATAAGCGTAAAATAGATTACAGCATTTGTGACACTGTCTCTCAAAATCAAAATGCGACAAAACTACTATTCACATTGTATAGTGTGTCATTAAATTAACAAAAGATAGCTGAGTGTGTGGTAGTCCTTTGTATATTTTTTACGTTGATTTAATATTTTGTTTATTAATATTTTGTTTTATTCATTGCAGAACCAGCACCAATCTACTGTACACCAGAAAAAAGGAGATCAATGTCATATATGAGTAAGTACTAAAGCTTTTTTAGTTATGAGTTCGTTAAAATTGACTTAACAGTTGACGCAGTTGTTGAACAACCGATTGCTGAGTATTGTTTCGTGGGTTCAATTCCCGCTCTGAACAACTCTTTGTGTGATCCCAAAATTATTGTTCTTGATCTCTGTGATGGTGTGTACCTGAGTTTGTATGTTGTAAAGGAAGATGCAAATCCTAGTCCCACCTTCTAATGTGTGTTACATCATTGGATAGGTAATTTTAAGCTGAATAAAAGTTACTATGGCACCAAGTTCCAAATCTTAGTCCTTTCAGAGACACTACGTGTATAAATAGTATAAATAACAAATGCAATTATGACGCAAAAATAGCATTACTTGGCTACTGATAAAATTACAATGTTTAATAAAGAATAACTCTGAACTTTTATTCAGCTCAAAATTACCTATCCAATGATATAACACACATAGCTATTGGAAGTGGGACCAGATATCAAAGAAGCTCTGGCATCCTCCTTAATACTTGTATTTGTAAATAAATACACATAAATTCAAGTGTAGTGCGAGAAAATCGTAGAGTTACATGCATCATAAGCATTAAGATATGATAAATAATCTTTTTTTATAACGTCACGCCTTTTATCCTCGAAGGGTTAGGCAGAAGTGCACATTATGGCATGTAATGCCATTGTTCACCCACTTTTCACCATTTTTGTTATAAGTCCCATGTAATAGGGGGTGAACCTATTGCTATATACTAGGCACAATTCCAGACATCGTGCTATTACTAAGAAATTTTCGAAAAACCGACTAAAACCCAGTAATACTTTGTCCGACCCCAGATTCGTACCCGAGACCCTTTGTCCGGCAGTCCCACTTTCGACCACTCGACCAACGAGGCAGTCTATGTATAAACAAACTCTAAGTTCTTTTTATACTAAATTACCTTAATTATATTTTTAAGTTACTCATTTTCATCCAGTTTAACTACAAAACTTGTAATTTATATAAACCACAAATCCTTCCTATAAATGTATAAATAAGTTTAAATTACACATATATATTAGGTAGTTATTTATTCTTATTAACTTAACTTTTATGTCTGTGTTATGTCTTTTTGGAGATTTTGTCGGATACTTACAATTTATAGCTCCCCAATCCTTACTAACAATTATGTTTGTGTTTTTTTTATTACTGTTATTTATTATACATATTTTTTATTTTCAGATACCAAAAATAAAATAATGGACATAACAACAAAAAGGACAATAATACGACTTAAAAATAGTATTGAAAAACTGAGAAAAAAATATAAACATCAAAAAACACTTATGCAATGTGCAAAACAAATCGCAATGAAGGAGTCGTTTTTGAAATTTGCTGAAAAGTTGCCTGAAACCTCGCGTTTATTTACATTGCTGCAAATAAAAGGTTTAAAAAAACCAAAAGGCAGAAGATTCTCTGAAAAAGAAAAAATAATGGGCTTAACTATATACAAGCAAAGCCCAAAAGCTTATAGGCTTTTACAAAACATGTTTGTTTTGCCCTCAAAAAGAGCAATACAAATAATGCTTAGTGCAGTGACAATTGTGCCAGGCATAAATAATATTATAATTTCTAATTTAAAAAATGCTGTCAAAAATTTAAATAATGAGAGCAAATTAGTTAATTTGCTCTTTGATGAGGTTTCTTTGGCTCCAGGTCTGGAATACAACATTAAATTAGGTAAAATTATTGGTTTCGAAGACCTGGGGCCCACATGCAGGCAATCTCTGGCTGACCATGCCCTTGTACTCATGATTAAAAGCATAAAAAGCAAATACAAACAACCCATTTGCTACACATTTTGTACAGGCTCAACAAAAGCGCCAGACTTAAAAAAAATAATAAAACAATGTATATTGCAGCTCACAGAAATTGGCTTAACGGTAGTAGCAACAATATGTGACCAAGCTACTACCAACACAAGAGTAATAAAGATGCTGCAAGCAGAGACCCGCGAAAAATATTTAAGAGCCGGGGAGGAGTACAATTCTGGCGCTTTTGAAGTAGAGAACATAAAGGTTTATCCTTTATTTGACACGCCTCACCTATTAAAAGGCATAAGGAATAATTTATTAAAAAAAGATGCCAAATTCTTTCAAAATGGTGAGGTCAAGTGGGCAAAATGGGAACATTTGCGTATGCTTTTAAATGTAGATACAGGGGATGATGAGATAAGATTGGTAAACAAAATTACAGAAAGCCATGTAATTGAAAGTAAAATTCCGAAGATGAAAGTAAAACATGCTGCACAAGTTTTTAGCCAGAGAGTGTCTGCAGCACTCCGATTTTTAGCTAGTAAGTAAACATCAACTAGTTCCTCAATTATAACAATTAATTCAGCTGTTGCTGGATTGCCAATTGTGCAATTTATTCATTGTAAATTCTTTTGTTTCAGAACATGAGATACTTCCTTCGGAATGCCAACAAACAGCTGATTTTTTATTGATTTTTGATCAATTATTTGATTCATTTAATGGTCATTCTTATCAAATTTCGTCAAAAAAATATAAATCGTGTTTTAAAACTAATTCACCGCACATCCAACTATGGAATAATTTACTGCCTGTATTAGAATCAATCAAATTTCAATCAATTACTCATAATAATCAAGGTAATGTAGTTAAATTTGAATCGATTCCCTCAATCAAGAATTGGATTAATAATATTAAAACTTTTAAAGAAATGTGGGTTGATTTGAATACTAATCACAATGTAAATAGTTTATTAACAAGAAATTTTAATCAGGATCCATTAGAAAATTTTTTCAGTAGTATTAGAAGTAATGGAATTAGAAATACCAATCCATCATGTAATCAATTCATAAATGCCTATAAGACGTTGATTATTAACAATTTTAATTCACCACATTCTCTTAATGCTAATTGTGAAAAAGATAATAATTATTTATTTCAATCACTAAATCATTTAATAAATACACCTGCATGTACTTCTTCGAATGATGATTTTGCATGTGAAGTTGACTCTTTGATAACGGTGATGGGTAACATAAAAAGTAATGTTAACAATGTAGTGCATGATGAATCAAAAAAATATGTAACTGGATATATCATAAAAAAATGTAAAATCAAAGTTTTTAGAAATTGTGAAATATGCATGCGTGATTTTTGTAGCTCTACGATTAATAAACAATCATTTAATTATGAAATTGATTATACAAAGAAATCTTTATTTTATCCGAATAAAAAATTCAATGAACTAATGAATGAAATATATTATTTGATCGTTGCATGCTTACGTATATCACCCGAATCACTTCGTTTAAAAGACAAAATGAAATTCTTGTTAAATTGTGCATGTGACTATAATATGATTACTTGTGATTTACACAAATCGCAGTTGATTGAGTTCATTAATGATCTTTCGATTAAATTAATTATCCATAGTTGGTGCACTAATGTAAATAGAATTTTAAATGGTAAAATTACAAATTTTGATAAAGATGACCATATAAAATTAAAAGCTTTCAATTATTTTGAAAAACATAAAAAGAATAAAAAATGATATTTAATATAAGTTGTTTTATTTTGAAGTAGTAACCCTATAACAATAGTAAACAAAACAAATTGATCTAACTGTGCTCCTAATGCAAACAAATTTTGAGCAAGGTCAATTTGTTTTGTTTTTAATGAAAATGATTAATAATTAAGTATGAAAACGGTACTACAGGGTACGCCATCTAGTGCATACAGGGGGTACTAAACATTTGTGAACAGCGCCATCTTCAGGACGTTTTAGTCTTAAATTATACTGCGAGCAGAGATGCGCATCTATCTCAGTATATATTGTATAGTCTATGGTACTCGCCGTTCGCTAGCCGCGGCCGCTCCACGCACTGAGCACTGCAAGATAACTACACATCGAACTAAAATTCCCAGCATAAACTGACTGTTCAACGTGTGAAAAGATGATACGAAGCGAGGCCATGATAAACTGGTTATGTTTAACTCAATGTGAGCCTCAATAAGTAAGTACTTAAAAGTTTAAACTAGTAGGTAGGTAATATTACAATAATTACCTATGTTGACAATTACTGAACAAAATAACCGCTACCGTTTGAGTTGAGGTCAGTCGCGCGCTTTTTTTATTTTTTTTAATCGACTGGCTATAGCAATGACCTTTTTTTGTAATGAGATGAACGCTAATGAGTTTTAATGCCTACTTTTAATTTTTAAAACTTGAATGCACATTGGAATATTTTTTTATATAATAACGAATTTAAATATAGACTGGCTTGTTGGTAGAGTAGCTACAAGCATGACTATAACGTATGAGGTCATTAGTTCGATTCCAGGGCCGAACAAAGCATTCTTGGGGTCTTTCGGTTTTCGAAAATTCTCTCTTAGTTCATAGCGTGATGTTTTTTATACTATATTCTTGCTCGATTCATACATTATCCCAGTCAAAAATATTAATTCAAATCCAGTAGTTCCGGAGATTAGCGTTTTCAAACAAATAAGCTTCAGCTATAAATATTTTTAATTTTTATGGTGTAAGCCAAGTAAAATAAATTATGAGTACTTAATTGCAGTTTCACGTGAACAGTTCGAAAACAAATGAATTTGAGTATATGAGTCCCAGATTGGCTGGAAATTAGTCGAGATAAAGGTCATTGGGCGGAATCCGACCCGGTCGCGGACACGAATGAAAATGATATCAAATGAAAGAGTATAAATGTACTTAACATTAGGTATAGTTATTTTTTTTTAAATCCATGGGGAAAAAAGTTAGAGCCAAAAAAAGACGAAATTAAGTCGCAACCTTGACATAATTCCCAAATCGCTTAATAGAGCTGAAAATTGGCATAGATGTTAAATACTTGATTATAAACAAAATGTCAAAAATCCCCATCGATTTGACTTTTACTAAAAGAAATATTCAAGGTCAAAAGGTCAAAGTTACGGTTTTTTCAATTTTTCTCGAAAACGGTAAGTTTTATCGTACAAAGATGTTCAACAGAATGGTAGATCATACAATTTTCTACAAAAATAGTAAATCTCTTTTACTTTTACGACTTTCCATTCGTGAGATATCGCGGTTTTAATGAAATAAATCACATTTTAAATAATACTCGCGCGGTTTTACCTTCTGCTCGGCTCCTATTAATTGTACGTAGCATTATGTTTTATAGGATAAGCATAAGTCGATAAATAAACTAATTGATAAAAAAAAAAATGTCGATTCGGACTACTAGTTCTGGAGATTAGCGTGTTCTAACAAATTCTTCAGCTTAACGTATTTGTACTACTTCTGCGCAGTTTCCATTAACGTAATGTTTCATAAATTATAATCTTCCTCAATAAATGGACTATCAAACACAAAAGGAGTAATTCGATTTGCTCGTGTAGTTTTGGAGATTTGTGCGTTCAAAGAAACAAACTCTTTAGCTTATACCTTAGCTTAATAAGTATTCCGGCGCTGTTTCAATTGCTCTGCTCAGTTCTTATAGACCATTATTATATTGTGTTGGCTATAAAACATCACGCTATGATAACTAGGAGCCGAGCAACGGGTAAAACCGCGCGGGAGTGGTACTGATATTTAAGACTAAAGAGTTAATTATTATGTTATCGGCTCACTCACGTAATTGTTTGACGAGGAACTCTACTAGTTTCAAGCCATGCTGGAGGCTCATATTCATGAGCAGCATTCCTCGATACACGACGCGGTGATTGTCGCGCTGCTACTGATAGCGCTGTATGTACTGTAGCGCTGCTTGAAACTAGTCGAGTTCCTCGTCAAACAATTAACGTGAGTAAGCCGATAACATAATAATTAATTTAGTATGTCTCACGAAAGTTACAAAAATAATAAAGAGTTAGTTTGAATCTCCTAACGCGCTAATCTCCAGACAACTACTACTGCAAATTGATTTTTTATTTTTTAGATAGATCACTTATCGAGGAAGGTTTTTAGGCTATAAAATGTTACGCGTCGATCAACAGTGGCCGAGCAGCGGATGAAACCGCGCGGGAGTATCACTATTATTTTAAGCTGAATAGTTTGTTTGGACGCACTAATCTCTAGAACTACTCCGTTCGTATCAAATTATTATTTTTGTGTTGAATTGTCTATTTATCGAGAAAGGCTATACGCAATAAAACATCTCGCTACAGTCAATATGAGTCGAGTAGCAGCTGAAACTGTGCGGGATTAGTACTAATATTTAAAGTTGAAGAGTTTGTTTGAACACGCTAATCTCAAGAACTTTTGACCTGAATCGAATTATTATTTTTGTGTTAAATAGTTTATTATTGACTATAATCAATAGGAGCCGCGCAGCAGGTAAAATCGTGCAGGAGTAGCGAGTATTGTAGTAAACTGTGATTTATATGATTAAAACCGTGATATCTCACGAATGAAAAGTCGTAAAAGTAAAAGTGATGAACCATTTTTGTAGAAAATTGTACGATCTACAACTCCGTCGAACATATTTGTACGATAAAACTTACCGTTTTCGAGAAAAATAGAAAAAACATAATTTTGACCTTTTGACCTTGAATATTTTTTTTACCTAAAGTGTGATAGATGGGGATTTTTGACATTTTGTTTATAATGATGTACTTAACGTCTATGCCAATTTTCAGCTCTATGTGAATTATGTTAAGGATATTGATCACGCCGAATAAATAATTATGTAAAAGTTTATTTTTCTCCACTCTCCCACATCCCACAAGAAAGCGACCCTTACCATGATAAACTAGACCCATTTTATTAATATATCCTGATAATTTCATTTCTGTCCGCCGTGGGTTTTTTTCCCATACAATTTGCCCATTGACCTTTGTAATTATATTAAATAGGTAATTTCAATTGAGATCAAGAGAGAGAGAGAGAGAGAGAGAGAGAGAGAGAGAGAGAGAGAGAGAAATAGAGTGAGAGAGATTATAAAAAAACTGTTCTGCATATAAATGTAAATTTATTTATTTATTATCTACACGTTCTCTTTCCTTCTATTTCCTCATTGGGATCAACTAATTTTCTTCTCTTCTTGTAATGTTCTATTCTTTCTTCTAGGCTTGCTGTAACAAAAATAATAAAATAAATTAAAAAACATATTTTTTATGAGAATCCCCATAGATTTTCGATTGCATAGTTACTACATTTTTAAATAATACACACTAAAACTTAATTCATTTACTTATTATCACATTGATAGTGACTATTCACTGGTAAAAACTGCATTAAAATCTGTCAAGGTTTTTTTAAGGTGTAGTTTGCAAACATGCAAACTGATCACCTGATGGTAAGTGATCAGCGTCGCCCATTAACACCCGCAACATCAGAGGAGTCACAGGTGCGTTGCTAGCCTTAGTGAGTATCTATGTACTTTTCTTGAAGTAAGTACTTTCTTTATAAAGTATCTAACCAAAAATAGTCTCAATATAAACAGAAATAAGGTCTAAAATCCAACAGATCTCAGATTATTTCCATCTGCATAAGGTAGAAAAACCAATATACTTACAACACGTATCTCTCTTTAACAAAGGCTTATATACTTTAGCTCTGACACCCTGTAGGAGACAGTCAGCGTAGGCTATAACTCTGTCCTTTTCTCTCTCCTTGCTTTCTGTATCTGCCGTCTCGCTCTCACACTTGCTGTATAACGTTTCAATTTCATTGATGACTTCTTTTATCATAGTTGTTCTGAAATATAAAGGATAGATATTAATAATAAGAAGACTGCCTCGGTGGTCTAGGGGTCTCGGGTTAGATGGGGCCCAGTAGGGCTGATGCCTGATCCAGAGCTGCGGACTACCTAGCGGGTTTACCGGGGCTCTGGTTCGAAAAGCAGGAGTAGGAACGGGGTGGTTTTTAGTCAGTAAGAGTCTGACACTCCCTCTCGCCTCGCCTAAGACGAGAGAAGTAACTGGACGATTTTCCCCCTCAAAAAAAAAAGGGGGTCTCGGGTTCGATTCCCGGGTAGGGCAAAATATTACTGGGCTTACTTATTTCGATTTTTCGAAAATTGAATTGTGCCCTGTATATTCCCTATAACATGGGACTTGTAACACAAATGGTGAAAAGTGGGTGTACATTGTACAGCAGGGTTACGTGCCGTAATGTGCAGGTGCACCTGTGCCTACAACTAGAGACCTAGGATTAAACCTAAAGAGTGCCCTAGGCACTAAATGATAAATGATATTTATTTTGCAAATAGGTTACAATGTAACTCTTTTACACGTCAATCTCTAAAATAACTAGATGAGGCCGGCATTTCCTATCGGACTACTCTGAGAAGAAATTCCGAAACAAACTCAGAGGTCATAGTCTCTTTTAAAGTCCAGACAAAATCAATTAAAGGTGTCAGAGTACCGTGCAAGTTGATTCTGTAGTGGTCTTTTGAGGAAAGAACCACAGCAGTTTTAACCTAATTTTGTTTGTCCCCGCCGCCACTCTATGGACAGTTGAACACGCGCGTCTCGCGGTACCCCTCTTTAACCTGGCGTGACCTGGCGCCCAGGGACTTGCCTCGTTTGTTTTAGGGCTATCCCTACGGAAAACCCCAATCATTGTGTAAATCCCAGAGCTGTTTTTTTAAAGCAATTTACGCAATAATTGGGGTTTTCCATAATTTCCAAAAATACTAGAAATACTACTAAATAATAAAATATTTTATGTTGATAGAGTCCGCGTTCAGCGCTCTGATTCATTGGTTCATTGGAGCTGGCCAATCAGAGCGCCGAAAGAACTCTCGTTTCGATCTCGTAAAGCAAACTCGTACTAAGGGTGTAGTGTTAGACATTTCAATGTACTGATTGAAGACTGCACGGTTGGTGCGGTGGCTGGGCAACTGGCTGCCGCGCAACGGGTAGCGGGTTCGATTCCCGCACGGTGCAACTCTTTGTGTGATCCACAAATTGTTGTTTCGGGTCTGGGTGTCATGTGCATGTGAACTTGTATGTTTGTAAACGCACCCACCCAGGAGAAAATCCTAATGTGGGGCAATGTTTTATATAAAAAAAAAATGTTAAAGATTCAGTCTCTTATGTCCGAATACTCAAACGCTACTCAATTTTAAGACGCTCTCAAAACTAGTTCTGTCCCTATCAATTCTTTATAAAATGACAGAGATAGCACGATATTTAAGTACAACTTAAAATTGAGTAGCGTTTCAGTATTCGGACGTTAGACAACTCTTACGACACCCAAAAGAAGATCAGAAGAAGACAATTGTGTTCTACATTTTTTGGACAATAGGGTAGATGACTGATCCCAGAGCTACGGACAACTTAAGTTGTTAGGGGGCTTCGGCATTCGGCTAGAATCAGGAGTAGGAACGGAGTGGTTTATAGTCAGAAAGAGTCTGACACTCCCTCACTAAGAACAAAGAAAGCATTGGAAGATTTTACCCCCTCAAAAACCCCCTCTAATTATCTAATTGGGTACTATCCTCGGTCAAAAATAAATTATTACAACTTTTCAATACAATAAAATATTAAAAAATAATCACACTCTCATTCATAAATTTGATGAACTATTTAATTTTCGATTTTTTCTAGCTAAACTTCTAGAAATAAGTATTCTATTTGACGTAAAAATCTTATGACGTCATAACGCACTATTTCATACAAAGTTCATAGAAAATATCGTTTTTGACGTTTCGAAAAAAGTATTGAATTTGACTAATAGGAAAGTAGCCTATTATGTACTTACTTGATACTATACATCGTCCAGTCGCTCTGCAGATTGCTCAGCACCTCAGCCAACGCCTGTCTACTACACCGCCAGCTCTGAGGCTCAGTTATATCATACGAACAGTGAAATAAATTCAGAGGTAAATCCAACGCCATGTTGTATTGCGGTTTTCTAGAAAAAGAATATAGGTAGTAAGTATATATTTTTATTATGATAAATATAAGCCGGTAAACGAGTGGACGGATCACCTAATGGTAAGCAATCGCCGCCGCTCATGTACATCCGAAACACCAGAGGCGTTACAAGTGCGTTGCCGGCCTTTTGAGAGTTAGGATTTTTTTTTTTATGAGACATGCCGGTAATCGAGCAGACGGATCACCTGATGGTAAGCAATCGCCGCCGCCCATGGACACTTGAAACACCAGAGGCTTTACAAGTGCGTTACCGGCTTTTTGGGAGTTAGGAATTTAAGGGTTGTTGTTCGGGAATGGGGATGGGGAAGCTTGGGAAGGGGGAATTGGGCCTCCGGTAACCTCACTCACACAACGAAACACAACGCAAGCGTTGTTTCACGTCGGTTTTCTGTGAGGCCGTGGTATTATTCCGGTTGAGCCGGCCCATTCGTGCCGAAGCATGGCTCTCCCACCCTTAATTTAAGGGTAGTTGAGGAATCGGGGATTGGGAAGAGGAGTAAGCGCGCAAGCATTGTTTCACGTCGGTTTTCTGTGAGGCATAGGTACTCTGGTCGAGCCGACCCTTCCGTGCACTTTATGACACTAAAATAAACACATAATCATAAAAAAACCTAAAATTTTTGTGTCTGGCCTTGGTGTCATGTAGTCAAAATTATGTTTGTAAACGGATCCACGACACAAGAGAAAATTCTAGTTTACCACAATATAAAAAAGAAGCAAAAATATAATATGTACATAGTTACATACCTAGGATTTTTCTCAACATCCAATAATTCCCTGATGACTCCCGGCGTCTCCTTACCCTGGCCGACGAGCAGGAGCACCCCCATGATGCACCGGATCTGGTGCCATAGGAAGGCATTACCTTCGATCTGGAGGTAGAACATCGATGTAGCTGGAAGAAATTTATAGGGTTAAAAAAATCTTCACTGTAGTATGTATATATTATAATATGTAGATAGTATATGTATTGTTATTATGTAGGTTTATTATGTTTCTATTTTATTTAAATATATTTTGGTATATGTTTGTGTTAGTAAGTATATTGTATTTTTTTCTCCCCTTGAGCTTTTCTTAATTTGCTTGGTCCATGCACCTACCACTGGTTCTTCATTGCATCACCTGTAGGTTTGGCTGGTAGAGAATGCCTACGGCATTAAGCCCACCTAGTGTACACACTCATGTGCATGAAGAAATAAAATAAATAAATAAATGATCGACTGAAATATCATATTTTTTATCCTCCGAAAACAGAGGTGGATTAAACTTAGGGAGAGCGCCTTGGCAAACACCTCATTGGGGCCTCAATTTTTTTTATCCACTCCGGATACAGAGGCTTTTGAATTTATTTAAAACAGCCTATTACCTGAGAATCAAACCTAGCTCGATAGTTCCGGTTGTGACACAACAAACGTGATATTATTTATTTACTAGCTACTTCCGCGCGGTTTCACCCGCTCTGCTCGGCTCCTATTGGTCATAGCGTGATGTTTTATAGCCTATAGCCTTCCTCGATAAGTGTACTATCCAACACAAAAATAATTATTCAATTTGGACCAGTAGTTTCAAAGATTAGCGCGTTCAAACAAACAAACAAACTCTTCAGCTTTATAATATTAAGTATAGAAGTATAGATTTATTTTCAGCCATGATCATCCCACTGACCACTGACCAACGGCCTCTCACACGAGGAAGGTTTCAACATTAACCACCACACTTGCTAAATGCGGGCTAGCAATTTCAAACATATAGGTAATTAGAAATTATAAGCCCTGGGGCCTTAGTCTGCTATTACAATTGTGTCAGAATGGTCGATCACTGAGCAGTGCGAGAGGGACGGAGCTATGTAGGTTGTATAGCTCCGTCCCTCTCGCACTGCTCAGTGATCGACCATTCTGACACAATTGTAATAGCAGATAAGGCCCCCTGGTTTCCTAACAATGTTTTCCTTCACCGTTTGTCAGTAGGTAACGTCTAAATAAAAAATAGGAATAAACAAATTAAAATCAACTTACCCGCGTCCACATCACCAGGGTTTACGGGTACAATATCAGCGGATATAATTTCCCTGATAAACTCAACCACGCCGTTGCCGACATCCATCTTGCAGAGATTGCGATAGTCGTTGGACCCTGTGAGATAACTGCAGGCTTCCTTCATTGCCTGGATGTTCAGCAAAGATCGAGGGAAGTAGTATTTGTATAAACGTTTCTTGCAATCAAACCTGAAACAAAATCATTATCAACTTAAAAAATCACGGTTTACTCACGTACCTACCTACATTAATGGAGAAAAGTTCTTCTAGTTTCTAATCACAGACTGAGCGCAGGCGCGGTAACACGGCTATAAAAAGTAACCCATGTATTATACCAGACAATAATCTTCCCCTGTTCCAAATTTTATACCGATCCGTTCAGCCGTTTTGACGTGGTTGAGTAAATTAATTTTATTATGTTATCAGCTTACTCACGTAACTGTTTGACGAGGAACTCGACTAGTTTCAAGCTATGCTAGAGGCAGTAACAGCGAGACCACCGCCACGTCGTGTGTCGGGGAATGCTGCTCATGAATATGAGCGTCTGCGTAAGCCGATATTTATTTATTTCCAACTGTTATAGCGTTAGCAAAGCCTTTTTCTTAAATATTTACTTTTACATAAACTAATAACTTATACACTACTAACTTAAACACAACAATAATAATTTAACAATAATAACAGTAACAATACTGTATGGCATATCTAATAATATTTTTTGTGTAACAAACACACAAACTTTCACATTTATAATATAAGTAAGAAGTCCTTACCGAGCGCTGAATTCAGGTAAACTCTCAGGTATGGGCATCCAGGCAACTGCTTTAATATCCTTGGGTAATAGTCTGTTCAGGATCTTGCAGTAATCCATCTCTTTACTTAGCGCTTCTTGTGTATGTTGCTCGGTGGGGGGGAACTTACTGCGTAGGGATATTGATATTACCTGTAACATAAATAACTAGTTAATTCTTTGAATTACTATCGTAAGAGACATTTAATGATTACTTGAATGAGGTGCACATGCACATTATGGCATGTAATGTCGCTATACAATGTACACCCAATTTTTCTTCACATGTGTTACAAGTTCAATATAATAGGGGATGCGCCTATTGCCATATACTGGGCACAATTCCAGACTCCGTGTTACTACTGAGAAATTTTTGCAAAACCGAATAACGCCCAATAATACTTTGCCCAACCCGGGAATCGAACCCCACACCCCTTGTCCGGCAGTTGCATTTGCGACCACTCGACCTATGAGGCAGTAAAAATCGATTTCATAAAAATAATAAAAACAAAATATTTACCTGTCCAAAAGAGCTGACTCCTTTGTCAGTCCGTCCACACCGATGGTAATTAGAAGTCTCTCGACTCTGTATCAAGCAGGACTTGGTAAGAGCATGGAAGAGGTGATGTTCTATGGTCTGCTTGGAGTCCTCCTGCACTGCAAGACCGTTGTAGTCCCAACCGAAGTAGAGTATACGGAGTAGGATGCGGCGGTAGTGGTATCTGGAAATATATTGTGGTTCTTTATTTACATAGGAATCTACACTTTGAAACAAGCAAATAGCTTCACTAGAAAACTGACTGACAGACAGACATTTTTAATATTATTATATCCTATATGTGCTTTGACATTCAATAGAAGTGCCTTCCTGGGTCTAACTATTTAAAATAAATTTAATAATGTACTTTAACTTTGACTTTGGTATTATTCAGAAAAATGACTATAAAGATTTTACCTAATTATTAAGTATTTATATCTAGACAGCATATTATTATTTATTTAAATTAATCGTTTAACCAATGAATTCTATTAAGAAAGAATCAATCTTATTATATAAACCTGAAGCCGGAGCGGGCCGCTGTTTGTTTGATTGTTTGAACATGAAAATAATAACATTCTGATTTTTATCTTAAAAAGATTAAAGATATTCTAACTTTAATATTAGTATATTGGACACTGTAATATTATAATGTATTTGAGATTTAACATATACAACAACTGAAACTCAACAACTAGGAGTCTTCCGCAAGCTGTTTACAGTCTGAGGCCTTATATACAGGTACCTATATAAGGGCAAAGGCCAAACACCCTATTGAGTAATCTACTATTGTAATGTATTGTTCAACACTTAAAACTAAACTTACTTGCTAAAATCCACCTTACGATTGTTCTCTTTCGCATCACTTTCTGATGAAGATTGAGAGAAGTTCTTACTTATAATATTCTTTAACTGTACATTGTGAGCTTCTAATTGCAATACTCTCGCTATAAGTTCCTGTAAATCATAAATTTATGTGGAAAGTAAATTACGAAGAGGTTATGTTAAGAAAATTGTGTTTTATTGCACTGTACTTACCTCTTTACTCCATTTATCTAGTTCTTCCTTCGAATTTGTGTCTGGGCTTCTCTTTTTAGGCGGCATTATTAGTTATAAAGTGATTCTAATAGAAAAACAATGTAATGTTTACAAAATGCCTGCAACAACTTTGACATTAACAGCTGTCACTGTCAGTGTGAGTCATAGATTATACACTTATGTGTGAGTGATAGGCATAAGAACATAAAACCGATGTATCAAAACGAATCTGATTGCTATCGGAAATCGTATCGTATCGATATTGCAATATGAGAAAACTGATTTTAGAAAACTGAAAAGCATAGATACACGAAAACGAAGCGCAAACAATCTAATCTGAAGCCGATCAAACCAAAGCAACCAAGCTAACTAAATCTAACTTACGTTTTGGATAGTTTTATATTCATTCGTTCACTAGATGAAGTGAATTGTCAAGCAAGCAAATTCGAATTATTTGGTTTGCGTTTGTGACATGACATCTGCTATTGAAATCGATTTTTAAAATCGGTTTGTGAAATCGTTTTCAAAATCTGAAATCGGATAAGTATCATTGCAAAAAAAATCCTAAAACGCCCATGCCTAAAGTCAGTGAAAGGTTGACAGATTTGTTTTTTTAAAAATTGTCCTAGTTTGTAACCTAGTCTTTTATCCAAAATATCGTTTTTTTATATTTGATTCTTTAATTTATTGTAGAGAGGCTTTGTTTAATCAAGCTTTTTTAACAGGTACATAACGACTAGGCTTCAATTTCATAGGTAATTGTATTCTTTTTTACATTTGATGGGTCGATGTTTGGCCGCTATCTCGCCTGATAGTAAGTGATGATGCGGCCTACGATGCGATGGAGCACGTCTACCCATAAGCAACCTATTCACTCGTGCTTTCAAGATGCCATGCATCCATCATGAAACACAGACTTAACATCACAACAATGATATATTAAAGAAGCTCATGCCTTTGTGGCAACTAAGCAAGAATCTACGGAGTGCTACCTATTACCTAAACAATTATTATTGATCAGATCATCTTCACATGCTTCTTTACTTTTACTCATGCATGTATACAAGTAGATACATCGGTTTTTAGATTAATATTTGATGAGAAAACAAAAAAGTTACCACGTGCATATAAAATTAGGAAATATTGATTAATAATGCAAGAGATACGAAGGGGACTGGTGTGTGCCCGAATTAGAATGACCTTTTACAACGATTTATTTTACCTAACTATGGTTATAACTGTACAGAACTATTATAACTAAGTATAGTAAACGTTTTATTATTTTTTGTTCCCTCTCTGTCAACTTAATTGCGTTTTAAGTGATAGCTTGATCCTTTTTTTACCTTTCCCTAAACAATTTATTCTAGAGTACCTTTTTAAATATTAAAGCATTCTCCTATATCTATTATTGATACTTAATTTGCAATTTGCGTTCCATTCTCTCTTCCTACCACCATGGGAGACAGGAGTGAGATTACATAGGTATGGTACTAAATTATTTGTTTTTTATGATATAAGTCCCCTGTAAAGGAGTGATAATGAGTTTAATCATATTAGATATAATTATGAGGAACTTTACAAGACTCAGTGCTATTAAGAAATCGAAAAAAGTATTAATCTGACTAAAACTCCTAAAACGAGCAGACGGGTCACCTGGGGCCTTAGTCTGCTATTACAATTGTGTCAGAATGATCGACCATTCACTGAACAGTGCAAGAGGGATGGAACTATACAACCTACATAGCTGCGTCCCTACTTGCACTGCTCAGTGATCTGACCATTCTGACACAATTGTAATAGCAGACTAAGGCCACTGATGGTAAGCAGCGGCACCCATGGACACCCGCAACACCAGAGGACCAAATCTAAAGCTAAAGCTTTGCGACTCAACCATACAGGCAAATATAAACAAATACTCAAAATTGCCATTCTGGTCATCCTCAAACAAAAATAGACCCAAACACAGGGCCAACAAAGACTTAATTGCCAATAAGACAAAAATACCTGAAAAGCTAGCTCTCAATAAGTTCAATTGTTATTTTGCTATTGGCTATTTCAGTCAGAAATGTGTTAAAATATTGACACGGACGCGACCGGGTCACTGTGTACGTCACCACTACACCACCCACTGGTTTTCCATTGCACAGGGCCGCATCTATATTGTAGAAGATGGGTAGCTATTTGGGCTGTTATAATAGGGATGATGACAGGGTATAAAAATTAAAAATCTAATTATTCCGCCAGTTTGGTAATGAAAAAATATTTGACACGTATTTTTTTATTTAGTCATATTTATTTATAAGATAAAACAATACTTGGATACAACAAATCAAAGTTTAGGAGTGTGAGCAAATACGTCATTACGTACGTATAAAATTTATAGATATTTAAAATTAAAATTTTTGATTTTATTTTTTATCTACCACGGCTTTAACGGGAGATAGTGTTGTGTTTAAAGATTACAATAGTGAGGACATTTTTATCCTTGATTCAATTCAATTTGAGAACACAGACCCGTATTTCTATGACTCAGGGGCCCATTATTATCACAGTCGTTCATAGGGACATACAACATGACAGAAAAAGCGACTTTGTTTTATACTATGTAGTGATCTACCACGGCTTTAACGGGAGATAGTGTTGTGTTTAAAGATTACAATAGTGAGGACATTTTTATCCTTGATTCAATTCAATTTGAGAACACAGACCCGTATTTCTATGACTCAGGGGCCCATTATTATCACAGTCCGGCCCTGGCGACGACCTGTTTATTGATGGATGCTTAGATATTTCAATTTGAGAACACAGACCCGTATTTCTATGACTCCGGGGCCCATCATTATCACAGTCCGGCCCTGGCGACGACCTGTTTATTGATGGATGCTTAGACATTTCCTCTGTTTATACTTATACAGGGCGTACGATCCTTCAGCGTGATTTTATTAGACTAGTGGTCGCCTAGTGGTTGAAATTCAACCATATACGATTTAATTTACAATACCACTTAACATACGTTCAAGGATAATTTTTATTTAACTCAAACTCAAACAAACTCTTTTATAAAACTCTATTCATATGCGACGTCAATATCATCGCAATGTCTATCGATTTTGACGTTTTGTCAAATACGATCAGATACTATGCATGTGTGTGTAATGTTTTATTTATTGATTTAATGTACTTTATAAGCATTATTTTTGAAAAATATTAGCGTTCTCCACTTCTCCTACACATAAACTATAAGTGTACCAAATTTTATGCTCCTACGTCCGCGCAATTTTCGTAAAAAGCGGTCCAAAGTTTTTGCATCACGTATTAATATATAGATATTATTACTATGGCTATATATATACATATATTAGACCAAGGGGCAGGAGTCCGATACGTTGGTCGGACCAAATCCGTGCCACACTGGAGACCACAGTCTGCGACGCCATCCACATCGCCGAAGATAGAACAGCATGGCGAAATATAGTCAACCAGAGAGTTATTCGTCGGGGTCACAACCCTCAGCATTGAGGACAAACGACGCAAGGAGGAGGACTATGGCTCTTAAAGCTAATTGGAGGTTTCATATTAGATTTTCATTAATTCCTAAAATAGAATTCGACTAAATTAATTACTTTATTAGACTTTACTAATTTAACTTTTTTTTTTATTATACATTGCGTTGTCTTTATGTTTTAGCAATTAAATTTTAGTTAATTATTAGGGTTTATGTTTAATATATTTACAATTACTTAAACTTAAATACGTAGACTAAATAAATGAAAATTAAGACTTAAAAATTTTAATTGTAGGTATAAGAAACATAAAGAAATACTTTATTTATTAATGTGGTGCCCCGGAGGCTAATTCCTTGCGTCTCATTCATGAATATGCGGGTTCGAAACCTACCAACGGCAAGTACCAATGTGACTTTTTCTACTAACGGTGAAGGAAAAACATCGTGAGGGAACCTGAACTTAAATACTTAATTTCTGGTTTTACATTTGAAATCACCAATACCTAAGTATTGAGCAAGCGTGGTGGTTAATACTCAAACCTTTTTCGTGCGAGAAGAGGTCTATAAGTGGTCAGCAGTGGCCACTTATAGGCTGTTAATGTGATGTAGCATTCAAAATACGCAATATAAAGTCAAAATTAATACCATTTACTTCATTCGATATTAACGCAATACGGATGCAATGGGCGCTAGTATTGCAGTTCAGTTGCCCAGTCACCGCACTAACAGTACAATGTTACTCAATACGAATCCGCTTATTGTCATTTGTAGGTTACTTGCTTTCGTCAAATGACGCGTCTTGTACAGTACGGTATGCTTTTATTTGTGAGAATATTGTTACAGAGTTGTTAAAGGTTTCTTAAATGTCCATAATATTCTACCGTTTCCGGCGTACAAATAATTCAGTACAATGTCAATCTAAGGGAATTAATAAGAAGAAAAATGTCAATGATGTTACTTACAATAACGTCGTAGATGAATGAATGAATACAAAGATAATATCAGCGGCCATTGATAGTAAAAAATAAAGAAAATCCGTGATAAGAAAACTACAAGTCGCCTCTTACCACAAAAATAGTGCTCAAAACTTTTTTTACCTACTATGAAAATAAAACCCGTGGCTGAGTTATATAAAATTCTCCACGTCATTATTAAATAAAGAAATCGATGCCATAATTGTCTCTTGGAATCTCCGAGGGAAAGCGACCAGCTGTCACCGTAAATAGGTAAGTACCACAGTCGTGAATCTATCGATTTGTGTGTCAATAATATCACAAACTGCTGAACTCAGGCCTCGCCCAATAAAATCCAGATCGATTGCTTACAAGGTTGGAGGCGACCTGCATTTTTATTATTATTTTTTCTTATGGTGTAAGCCGGTAAACGCGCAGACGGATCACCTGATAGTAAGCAATCGCCGCCGCCCATGGACACCCGAAACACCACAGGTGTTACAAGTACGTTGCCGGCCTTTTGGGGGTTAGCAATTTAAGGGTTTTTGGGAAATCGGAGATTGGGAAGATTACCCCAATTACCCAATTGGGCTTCCGATAACCTCACTCACACAACGAAGCGTTGTTTCACATCGGTTTTCTTTGAGGCCGTAGTATCACTCCGATCAAGCCGGCCCAGCAGTGCCGTACCGAAGCATGGCTCTACCACTTAGGTTGTAAATAATAATTGTGAACATGTAAAGTTAAAGCCTAAATAACCTAAAATAAACCAATCTCCGTCTAAACCTAAACTTTAAAAGAAAACAGCAGTAATAATACAGTTACATAACTATTAAAAACCTAATAACTGGTTCACACAATGTCATGTGCGGTATATAGTAGAGCGTCCGTGTAATTAGACCATCGAATATTGATGGTTGATGGTGGCCAGCTGACCTCGCCACCACGATATATGTCAACCGATAGATATAAGTATCGCTACACCTACGCAAGTTCAATAATTAATAAATGAGAACCAAATAAGTTGAACTGATGGTGGTGGCTTTGGCTTTATTTTGTGGTGGTGGTAAAGCTTGGCTTGCCTGGTAAGCGGATACCGCGGCCTAAGTATACTTGCAACAACAGGGGGCTTAAAAAGGTTATATTACATCGGGTGAAACGTTTCTAGTATTATGATGAAAATATTCAAGAAAATAGCATACCTACTCCTTTTTAAAAGGCCGAACGCACCTGTGACTGCTCTGGTGTTGCGGGTGTCTATCAGCGACGCTGGTCGCTTACCATCAGGTGACTCGTCAGCTGGTTTGCCACCTATTCCATAAAAAAAAATATAGTCATTTGAAGAATTGTATAATTTTATATCAACTAAATCACCTTAAAATAGTAACAATAAAATAGAAAGAAGGAAATAAATAAAGGAATAAAGCCATACAGTTAATATGAAACCACATCTGAAATTCATTTTATAATAAATTTCCAGAACACAAAAAGTAGACTTGCGGACCATGTCCAATCGATAAAATTGGCGGTCAACCATTATCTATTGACATTCGCATGCACGCGGTTTGAGCGACCACTGGCAAAACTCCCTATGGATAGCTCGTTTGCCACAGGATTTTGTACCCATTCTAGGTTGCTGTGCCAATTTGGGAACACGTAATAATTTAGTGTAGAAACGTTGTACTCTATAGTATAAATAAATAAACACATTTAAAGATTAAAACTTTTTGGAATAAAATCATCCAATGACTTCTCCCGCCTTGGGTGAGGCGAGAGGGAGTGTCAGACTATTACTGACTAAAAACCACCCCGTTCCTACTCCTGCTTTTCGAGCCGGAGCTCCGGTAACCCGCTAGGTAGTCCGCAGCTGCGGGTCGGCATCAGCCCTTCTGGGTCCCATCTGTGGTGGTCTGATGGCTACCATTAATGGGTTAAAATGAGGGGTCAGTCTAACAGTGGTATGGGCATCAGAAACTTTGTCAGATTGCTCGCTGTAACATTATGTCACCACTGCACGCTGGTATTCCGTGAGATGGTGACACTCATCCGGTCGAGCTTTATTACCGGTTACCGGAGTTCCAGCTTGAAAACCAGACATAGGAACGGGGTGGTTTTTAGTCAGTAAGAGTCTGACACTCCCTCTCGCCTTGCCCAAGGCGGGAGAAGTCATAGGATGATTTTCCCCCCTCAAAAAAAAAAGTATCTGAGCGAACAGAGTTTATAGTCATGCAAACTAATCGTAATAGGTTTACCGGGGTTTCGGGGGGGGGGGGACACAGGGGGGGTGATTAGCCAGTATGAGTCTGACACTCCATCGCGTCTCACCCAGGGCGGGTGAAGTCATTGAATGATTTACCCACCTCGAAAAGTATAACCCAAAATAAAATATTGAGGACAGAAATAAATTAGAAAATTGCCTCTAATTACTTTGGTATCGTGCTACCGATGACGTAATGGTGACGTCACGGCCCACGACCTACCATTCAGGAGTGCAACGTGCACGGTCAATCTACGTCATTGATTAGATTATTTATTGGATTCAGTCTGACCGAGAGTGTGAGAACCATGCTTCGGCACGAATGGGCGGCTCGACCGGAGTGATGAAACCACGGCCTCACCGAAAATCGACGTGAAACAACGCTTGCTTTGTGTTTCGTTGTGTGAGTGAGGTTACCGGAAGCCCAATTCCTCCCTTCCCGATCTTCTCAATCTTCGATTCCCCAACAACCCTTAAATTCCCAACCCCAAAAGGCCGGCAATGCACTTGTAACGCTCTGGTGTTTCAAGTGTCCATGGGCGGCGGCGATTGCTTACCATCAGGTGTAGGTAGCATGATGTAGGTTGCCTCCAAAGTATTTATGTTCGCTAAGTTACATTTTAATTAGATTATGTATTAGTATAAGGTATGATGGGACTGGCATACTCGTTTGTGTAAAAGTCCCTAAAAATAAATAAAGAAAAAATAAAAGATTATTTATCATACCTAGTTACTTCTTGTGTCTATCTACTTATACTTATTAAAATGAATTTTCCGCACCGATCATACGTGCACGGTAGAGATGCATATCGACTGCCTAGCGAGTTACCGGGGCTCCGGCTTGAAAAGCAGGAGTAGGAACGGGGTGGTTTTAAGTCAGTAATAGGCTGACACTCCCTCTCGCCACATCCAACGCGGGATATGTTATTGAAAAAAGATGCACATTACGTATTTTTAGCTTCTTTCGGCGGCTTTGCCCTCAGTCTCGTGGGATAAAAAGGGACCTATCATAGGTCCCTTGATAACACATAGATGACCTATGTGTTATTCTAGACCATAATCTACCCCTGTTCTAATTCCTTCAGCCGTTTTGACGTGATTGAGTAACAAACATACATGCAAACACATAAACACACAAACCGCGCAGTTTCGCCAGCTCTGCAAGGCTCCTGTTGATCATAGCGTGATGTTACATATATGCAACCTATACAACGTGTAACAAAATACCCATATACATCAAGAAGCGCTGATGAATACAGGTTGAATAGAATTTCTCTAAACGAAGTTTCAGCTTAAAATATGTTTAAAAAAAAATTAGTACCAAATACTTGGTATCGCATGGTTCTTGATTTCAAATCATACAAACGTGTCACAACACTACAGGTATCACTCGCTAACATTACGAAACATTTCTTCTGTCAATCTGATGGCCTAGTACCTGTCTACCTAAGTTTGAAACACGCGGCGGCGCGATTTGAAAAATTTATTTCTATATGTTTAAAAACCCTTACCGTATCGTTTGTTATGTTATCTAGAAGCGTTTGATATGTATACACCTAAAACACGTTGTATATAACACCAGTAGTTGCGGAGAATAGGTCAAATCGGACCAGTAGTTGCGGAGATTAACACGTTCAAACGAATCAACAAACAAACTCTTCAGCTTTATTTAATAGAATACCTAAGTAAAAAATATGTATTAAATGCGTGATTGCGAACATGACCCCAAATGAACTCATATAGCAAAGAGCCTATGGTATATAATGCCTATATACCTATGTATGTATGTATGTAATAAAGACTAATTGGATGGAGTTGTTTTAACCAAATTAATAGTAGGGAGTCGGGATTTCAGGTCAATGAACTTTTGACAGCGGAAATAATATCGTAATGAAATAGACGTAATTAATATGGCACACAATGTCACGCCTTTTTATCCCCGAAGGGATAGGCAGAGGTGCACATTACGGTACGTAATGCCGCTATACAATGTACACCCACTTTTCACCATTTATAAGTCCCATGTAATAGGCGGTGAACCTATTGCCATATACTGGGTACAATTCCAGACTCCGTGCTACTACTGAGAAATTTTCGAAAAACTGCAAAGTACTTAATACTTTGCCCGACCCGGGAATCGAACCCGAGACCGACCACTCGACCAAGTCATTAATATAATATGATATAATCAAATCATCAATCAACAGTTCGTGGACCACTCCTGGACTATACAACGCCTCTACATGAGCGGGTCTTCCATAATCTTGTTTTTTTTTTATAATAACTATCGTCAGATAGTTACTAAATTAGCTACGGTATACTCACGTATACAACGTGTAACAAAAAGGGGGTATACATATCAAGTGCACGGCTTCTAGATAACATAACAAACGATACGGGAAGGGTTTTTTAAACTCATATTTTCACGGTACCAAGTTATGAATATTTTCAATATCGCTGCCGCGCGAATCATAATTAGGTAGACAGGTACTAGGCGATCAGGTTGACAGAAGAAATGTTTCGTGATACTAGCGAGTGACCCACCCCTGTAGTGTTGTGACACGTTTGTATGATTTAAAATCAAGAATCATGCGATACCAAGTATTTGGTACAATTTTTTTAAACGTATTTTAAGCTGAAACTTCGTGTAGAGACTCTATTCAACCTGTATTCATCAGCGCTTCTTGATGTATATGGGTATTTTGTTACACGTTGTATTAATGGCTCTACTAGTTTCGAATCACAGAGGAAACTAGGTAGTCCGCAGCTGTAGGTCGGGCATCAGCTGTATTGAACCCTCTCTGTGGTGTGTTGGCTCTTTGCGAGTGCGGAACGCGACGCGCCGTACGCACGAGTCTGGGGCCTTAGTCTGCTATTACAATTGTGTCAGAATGGTCGATCACTGAGCAGTGCGAGAGGGACGGAGCTATTCTGACACAATTGTAATAGCAGACTAAGGCCCCTGGTCGGGCGGTGAACTACCCGTGCCCGCCGTCTTCAGACCAGTCCCAGAAGGGCTGATGCCCGATCCGGAGCGGATTACCTAACGGGGTAGGAACTTGGTGGTTTTTAGTCAGTAAGAATCTAACACTCTCTCTCTCATTGGATAATTTTACCCCCTAACAAGCCATTATTAATAGGTTTTTATGACACCCACAGGAAGAACAGCGGTGGTGGTGATATTCCACTCTACTATCCTCTATTATGAATCTTTAAAAACAATATAATACATATGACGTAAGTCATATACTCGTAGACAATTGGGTACTATCCTCGGTCAAAAATAAATTATTACAACTTTTCAATACAATAAAATATTAAAAAATAATCACACTCTCATTCATAAAGGTCATTGGGCGGAATCCGACCCGGTCGCGGACACGAATGAAAATGATATCAAATGAAAGAGTATAAATTTACTTAACATTAGGTATGGTTATTTTTTTTTAAATCCATGGGACAAAAAAGTTATAACCAAAAATAGACGAAATTAAGTCGCAACCTTGACAAAATCCCCAAATCGCTTAATGAAGCTGAAAACTGGCAAATATGTTAACTACATGATTATAAACAAAATGTCAAAAATCCCCATCGATTCGACTTTTACCAAATGAAATATTCAAGGTCAAAAGGTCAAAATTACGGTTTTTTGTATTTTTCTCGAAAAGGGCAAGTTTTATCGTACAAATATGTTCAACAGAGTTGTAGATCATACAATTTTCTACAAAAATGGTTCATCACTTTTACCCTTACGACTTTCCATTCGTGAGATATCGCGGTTTTAATTAAATACACATTTTACATAATACTTCCAACTCCCGCGCGGTTTTACCTGCTGCACGGCTCCTATTGATTGTAGCATGATGTTTTATAGCTTATAGCTTAAGTCGATAAATTAATTAATTAATTAATAAAAAATAAATAGTGGATTCGGACTGCTAGTTCTGGAGATTAGCGTGTTCTAACAAATTCTTCAGCCTAAAATATTAGTACTACTTCTGCCCAGTTTCAATCGATGCTCGCCTTCTATTAAGCATAGCCTAATGTTTCATTAATTATAACCTACCTCAATAATTAATGGACTATCAAACACAAAAGGAATAATTCGATTCGATGTTGTAGTTCTGGAGGTTTGCGCGTTCAAAGATACAAACTCTTTAGCTTATATATTAAGTTACTAAGTATTCCGGCGCTGTTTCAATCGCTCTGCTCAGTACTTATAGACCATTATTATATTGTGTTGAATAATCCATTTATCTAGGAAGTTTATAGGCTATAAAACATCACGCTATGATGATATACTAGGAGCCGAGCAGCGAGTAAAACCGCGGGAGTGGTACTTACGCGCTAATCTCCAGAACTAATACAGCGATCTTTTTTTTTGGTTTTGGATAGTCTACTTATCGAGGAAGGTTAAGCTATAAAATATTACACGACGGTCAACAGGGGCCGAACAGCGGATGAGACCAAGCAGGAGTTTTACTATTATTTGAAGCTGAAGAGTTTGTTTGAACGCACTAATGTCTAGAACTACTGGTTCGCACCAAATTATTATTTTTGTGTTAAATAAGTCCATGTATCGAGAAAGGCTATTCGCTATAAAACATCTCGCTACAATTATTAGAAGTTGAGTAGCAGATAAAACTGTGCGGAAGTAGTACTAATATTTAAAGCAGAAGAATTTGTTTCAACACGCTAATCTCAAGAACTTTTGACCTGCATCGAATTATTCTTTTTGTGTTAAATAGTCCATTTATTGACTACAATCAATAGGAGCAGGTAAAAACGCGCGGGAGATAGCGAGTCAAACTCATTAATGATGTAAACTATGATTTATTTATTTAAAACCGTGATATCTCACGAGTGCAAAGTCGTAAGACTAAAAATGATAAACCATTTTTGTTGAAAATTGTATGATCTACAACTGTGTCGAACATATTTTAACGATAGGACTTACCGTTTTCGAGAAAAATGGAAAAGACCGTAATTTTGACCTTTTAACCTTGAATATTTTTTTACCAAAAGTGAGATCGATGGGGATTTTTGATATTTTGTTTATAATGATGTACTTAACGTCTATGCTATTTTCAGCTCTATGCGAATTATGTTAAGGTTATTAATCACGCCGAATAAATAATTATGTATAAGTTTATTTTTCTCCATACTCCCACATCCCACAAGAAAGCGACCCTTACCATGATAAACTAGACACATTTTATTCATATATCCTGATAATTTCATTTCTGTCCGCCGTGGGTTTTTTTCCCATACATTTTGCCCATTGACCTTTGATGAACTACTTAATTTTCGATTTTTTCTAGCTAAATTTCTAGAAATAAGTCTGCTATTTGACGTCAAAAACTTATGACGTCATAACGCACTATTTCATACAAAATTCATAGAAAATATCGTTTTTGACGTTTCGAAAAAAGTATTGAATTTGACTAGTAGGAAACTAGCCTATTCATAAATCTTGTATGACAACGTCACACTCTTATGACGTCCACATAGTGCAGGGTTGGCGAACCTTTACACATTGTGGTGCCAATTACAAAGTCAATGTATATATTAGAAAGAAGAAAGAATAACAGTTTATTTGCACCGATTAATAAATAATTTATATAAGAAAAAAATATATAAAAGTATTCACGTTGCATAATTAATATTAACGAGTAACGATGAAGTTCCTTGCTCGTTCTTCTCCATTCGAAACAACACTTTGGAACGAGCGCTTAGCTTCACTGACAGACAGACTGACGGACAATTCAATTTGATGTTTCAAAAGTGCCTAATTTAGGATTAATAAATTGAAATAAATGCTTTGACTTTGACTTTGAAGGGTGGTTGGGCGATGCCTGATCCGGAGCTGCGGGCTACCTAGCAGGTTTGCCGGTGCTCCGGTTCAAAGGGCAGGAATGAAAACGGGGTAGTTTTTAGTCAGTAAGAATCTGACACTCCCTCTCGCCTCGCCCAAGGCGGAAGAAGTCGTTGGATGATTTCCCCCCTTAAAAAAAGTATAAGTAAGTATTTATGATGTGTCACTGTTGTCTACTGTTGAATAAATGCTTTTGGTTTCTTTCTTTTCATTTGTTACCTAAGAGATCGAACATACCTTACTGAGTAAGGTAGATAATATTATGAAGTACTTATTGTTTATTTTTCGATTAACAACTCTAGATAGACGGAGGTCCTGGCCGGACGTCGCCGTCACCTTACTTTACTTTTCTTTAAAAAATACGTTGCCCCACATTAGGATTTTCTCCTGTGTCGTGGGTGCGTTTACAAACATACAAATTTCACATACACATGACATCCAGACCCGAAACAACAATTTGTGGATCACACAAAGAGTTGTTCCGTGCGGGAATCGAACCCGCAACACGTTGCACGGCAGCCAGTTGCCCAGCCACCGCGCCAACCGTGCAGTCAAACCTAACGACGGCACACCTGTGAAAGTATTGTCTTTTCTAGCACAACAGACTATAATGAATCATTAAATTTTAGTAATTAAACTTTTGAAGCGGTCAATTTTCTACTACTCAGTAACCTTATTATGAGTTTGCATTACGTTTAAAGTTATCAAAACGAGAGCTCGATCGACGCTTTGATTGGTTGGTTTATTCGAGCTGGCCAATCAGAGCACCGAACGCGTTCTCGTTTCGATTACTAGGGGTACAGTACCCTTAAACGTTTAAAGTAATCGAAAGGGTTGTAAATTTGAAATGACCGCTTCAAAATGTTTAATTACGATTATTTAATGATCTCATTAAGTCTGTTGAATATTGAGAGCTTAATGGCACGCGTGCCAATGGTTCTCCATCGCTGACATAGTGTATAGTAAAACCGCCGTACGATGATTAAATAATCACTCCCGTCATAGTTTGGGCAGTTTGGGACGAATATGTTATCGATTGTATATCTATAACACATGTAATTGGGTTATTTATGGAGGTCGGGCCGAATCGCGTTAGTTTTCAGGGGGTGGGTAGAGGTGTACGCGTACGACGTGGCCAGGACACGTCACGTACGGCACCGAATTTTAATCTATACTTAATATTATAAAGCTGAAGAGTTTGTTTGTTTGTTTCTTTGAACGCGCTAATCTCCGGAACTACTGGTCCGATTTGAATAATTCTTTTTGTGTTGGACAGTCCATTTATCGAGGAAGGCTATAGGCTATAAAACATCACGCTATGACCAATAGGAGCCGAGCAGAGCGGGTGAAACCGCGCGGAAGTAGCTAGTATCTAATATATAAAATTCTCGTGTCACAGTTTTCGTTGCCATACTCCTCCGAAACGGCTTGACCGATTTTGATGAATTTTTTTGTGCTTATCCGGTATCTATGAGAATCGGCCAACATCTATTTTTCATCCCTCTAAATGTTAGGGGTAGTACAACCCTATATTTTTTTTATTTTCTGCGAACGAAGTCGCGGGCAGAAGCTAGTGTAGAATAAAACTACTGAACCAATCTGAAACAAATGTTTATGGGACTAGATTTCAGTTAATCTATTATCATTTTTCGATCATTTATTTATTTATTTCTTATACCTTGTTTATTACATTTTTAAATATTAAATTAAAAAAAAAAAATTATATATAAATTCATTTAAAAATATAAAAAGCCGTAGCCCACCAGTAACGGGAGAAATCCAAGCTACCGGTCAGGGCTCAAAAGAGAGGAATTTTCGGACAATACGCGCCGTGTCCACAAGTACTGCCTTCAGCATCAGGCTCTTGACCCTTCTAACGTTAGCCTACTCTGGTGTTGGTCGAGTAACTATTATCATTATTATCATCATCAGCTAGAAGACGGGTACTGTTGAACAAAGGCCGGTAGACGTAACGTGGACATAGCTCCCACTAGGTGGACCGACGACATCGTCAGAGTCGCGGGGAGCCAGTGGATACAGGTGGCGGCTGGTGGTTCTACGTGGTGGACTAAGGGGGAGGCATATCTATACTAATATTATAAAAGCTGAAGAGTTTGTTTGTTTGATTGTTTATTTGTTTGTTTGAACGCGCTAATCTCCGGAACTACTAGCCCGATATGAATAATTCTTTTTGTGTTGGATAGCGCATTTGTCGAGGAAGGTTATAGGCTATAAAACATCACGCTACAATCAATAGGAACCGAGCAGTGCGGGCAAAACCGCGCAGAAGCAGCTAGTGTTCACATAATCCGCGTCGAACAGAAATAGAATCACGCCAATCGGTCTATAAATCTCTATGTAATGTACCCTGTGTACATGAAATACATTCCGGCCGAATTGAGAACCTCCTCTTTTTTGAGAAGTCGGTTAAAAATATGTCATAAAGTCAGATTTTTTACATCATCATATCGTCACGCCTTTTGTCCTGAAGAGGTAGGTTGGCGGCACGTAATGCCACTGTACAATGTACACCCACTTTTCACAATTTGTGTTATAAGTCCCATGTAATAGGGGGTGCACCTATTGCCATATACTGGGTACAATTCCAGACTCCGTGCTACTACTGAGAAATTTTCGAAAAACCGATAAAATCCCAGCAATACTTTGTCCAAGCCAGAAATGGGACAACGTTTAAAAAAATCAAAGCTTCGGGTTTATCAATGGGCGCACCTACCCAGTCGTTCCTAAGTCAATTCAAACTACACCCACGGGAAGAAGGATGGTGGTGGTCCTCTGCCGTCCCCCGTCGTTCCACGGCGACGTTATATTACATATATACACAAAAACATGTCTGTGCTGTGTGTATGTCAAGTTTAATCATAGACAACATAATGATGTCCACTGTCGCTTCGTGTCACCAAATTACACGGTGTTCCAACGTTTGTAGTGATGTGCTGTATTCGATATCGATAAAGTAGTAAATGTATTGTATGATAAAGGATGGGGTGGTTTTTTATTATTTAAAATGTTTTATTTTTATTTAGCTTGTCCCGTTTGTTTGTTGAGTCGAATTTAGTAATTGGAATTTTACCCTTTTCCTGACGACAGATCGATCTGATATTAATTGGTACACACTCTTAATCTTGATGACGATACAATAGATTTAATCAGTAATACCTTACGCCTTTTATTTTCCAAAGGGGTGGGTAGAGGTGAATACCTACACGTTTCCGCTGTCCGACTCTAAGTACGCATAGATTTTTACGGAACGAATTTTAATGCACTATTTTAATAGATAGACTTTTCAAGAGGAATATTTATAGCTCATACGTTTGGTACAAAGCTACAATAACTTATCGTAGGAATCTTCGATGTATAATTCAATTGTTTTTTTATAGTATAAACCGGTAACAAAAGTCTGACACTCCCTTTCACCTCACCTAAACCGGGAGACTTAATTAAATGATTTTACAAGTTTTATTAATTTTCTTGAATTATTTCAATAAGTTTTCTTGAAACTAGGGAATAAAGAAGTAAAATTAACGTGACCATGGCTGCAAGGAAAGAAAATAATTTGCATCATCATTGTGCCACAAGTACTGAACTACTAAACAGAAACAGCTATAACCCTAAACTATATAACATAAAATACATCTACATAAATATATTAACGAAAATATTATTTAATTTAAAACAATCCACAATTATCTTGACCTTGTAAAGAGATCAGCAAAAACAAACATTGTTTGAGTAAAATTTTTCCGTCGAGAATTTTTCTGGCGGTAACAAACTTGCTATAAATAATGATTTATTTTGTTTTGGTGTTGATAGTGAATGCCACAGCTGTGGCCGTAGATAAAACGTATGGGAGAATTTCTTGAAATTTAGCTAGGTAAAGTGCGTATGTATGTATATTGAAGCATGAAGTCTAGATCAAAACTAGTTCTTATATAATTGCTTCTAAATATCACATTCTCTAAGGCTTGTCCGGAGTGATACCATGGCCTCATAGAAAACCGACGTGAAACAACGCTTGCGTTGTGTTTCATTGTGTGAGTGAGGTTACCGGAGGCCCAATTACTGGGGTACTGGGGTAATTGGGCCTCTGGTAACCTCACTCACACAGTGTGGGCTTCCCAATCCCTGATTCCCCAACAACCCTTAAATTCCTAACCCCGATAATGCCAGCAACGCACTTCTAACGCCTCTGGTGTCTTGGGTGTCCATGGGCGGCGGTGGGAGATTAAGCCCAGAGAACGACTTTAGATAGGCACCTCATAAGCGCCTCTAATCTTTTGGCGTCATTATCATTTTACAGCAGTTTGGCACGTGCGTCTCGTGGCTCCCTAGATATTTCTCTAGTTTGCCTAAGGCATAATACGGTTCTGAAAACCGGTAACGCACAAACACACTTGTAACTCCTCTAGCGTAGCGGGTGTTTATATGCGTCACATTCGTTTACCATACGATGATCCGTCTGCTCTTTGTCATAAAAAAGTGAGTGTTAATTTTAATCTGTTGGTAATATCTACATAGGGAAAATGTATGGAATAATTATAATGAGTAGTGTATTTACCTGTAACAACAACCTGTTCGCTGGGTGTTGGTGATTGATTGAGTGACACGCTACGTACAATGTTCTCATTGGGGAGTACAAAAAACGAGATTTTTTTGCGTGAAAACAACTGTGTCGAACATATTAATGTATACATATTTTTATTGCTTCTGTTGAGAATACTGACAATCGAATATCTTTTAATATCATCTAAGTGTGGGAGAGTTATGCTTTGGCACGAGAGGGCCGGCTCGACCGGCGTGATTCCACGACCTCACAGGAAACCGACGTGCAACAACGCTTGTGTTATGTTTCGTTGTGTGAGTGAGGTTACCGACGTCCCAATTACCCCCAATCTCCGATTCCCCAACAATCCTAACTTCAAAAAAGCCGGCAACACCATTGTGACGCTTCGGGTGTTTCGGGCATCTATGAGCGGCGACGATTGCTTACCATCAGGTGATCCTGAAAAAAAAACGACTTAATAAGTTTATACGTGAAAACAACAGTCTCGAATATATTGAACACATTATTGCTTATGCTAAGAGTAGTAAAATAACAAATACATAATGAACTAACTTTAATAAACATGTGTTTACAATTTAGGTGTAAACAGGTACTCATTAGTAAAGTTACTAATACAAAAACTATGCAAATGGTATAATGAAAAACCAAGAAATATTATACATTTTGTTAAGAAATGTATAATATTTCCTCAATTTAACTATTAACCATACAAATACTGGCCAAAATAATTGAATACAATTATTCACTGTGAATATTTTACGCTATTATATACAAAATATTAACTTAGTAACATGTAATGTATCGACACTGTTATCCAATAATGCAATCTAAGCTTGACAAATTATGTAAATAATATAATCTACCGTGAATTTTTCATTGATTTTCATTCCAACTACATGCATGGTAACATCGATTTTTTTATCGATAATAATGCACGCCTTATTTAGCTTCTGCCACCGGCTTTAATCGCATTCCCGTGGGATAAAAAGTAGCCTATGTGTTATTGCAGACTATAATCTATCCCTGTTCCAAATTACATCCCGATTCCTTTAGCCATTTTGACGTGATTGATTAACAAACATAGACAAAAGTAAACACCGAAATGGAATTTCTAAGTTAAAAAGTCCAGTATTATACTTTACTTAAGAGATTACTGAATAAGACATACTTACAGGTAACCATTTGATCAATTAGTATTTTTAATATCAGTTTTTCTAGACATTTTCTATATAAGGATATTCCTTTATACCTGAGGTAAACTAGTGCCAGTTAGAAATCCATATTTTCTTCAATACAAGTGTTTTATCTAACTGACCTCCATTAATTTAGTTAAAGAGAAGATAAAATTCACGTACAGACAGAACGCCAGCTAGTAAACTTACACAAATCTGTACCTATGTATTTTTCAATCGATTTTCGACTTTGTCACAAAACAATACAGTTTAAAATTTTATGAAGAATTTGACACAATAAGATACGCTGATACTGTTGTCTACTGTACCTATACATATACTTTTCATTCGATATTCAACTTGTAATGTTTTAGATTTAAACATCCCAGTATAATAATATAAAAGAAAAAATAATGTTGTATCGTCACGCCTTTTATTCCTGGGTAGGCAGAGGTGTACATTATGACATGTAATGCCACTGTACAAAGTACACCCACTTTTCACAATTTGTGTTATAAGTCCCATGTAATAGGGGGTGAGCCTACTGCCATAAACCGGACACAATCTAGACTTCGTGCTAATACTGATGGTCAAATACTCAAACATCACTCAATTTTAAGACACTCTCAGTAATAGTTCTGTCTCTACAAATTCTTTATAAATGAAAGAGATAGCACAATATATAAGTACCTACAACTTTAATTGAGTACCGTTTCGAGACATTTAAAGATAAAATCATCATTAAAATTATCAAACATACTCTCCCAATAACTCACATAGGCCACCCTCAATGACTACACATAAGTAAAATTTAAAACGAACTACAAAAGAAAAAAATAAAAATAAACACAGAATAAAAAATAATAATATCGACAAATTTCCCAACGGCACTGCACTACACATCACCTTGTCAGCGAAGCGGCCATCTTGCTTTATTTGAAAAATGAACGCCGGTGGAAGCGCGCGGACGTGTCATGGCGCGCGAAAACACGTAATGAACAATTTAGAAAATCACGCGTCTTTTTAAAACAATTTACCAAAGTTTTAGTGTTTGTGTGTGAATAGAAAACAATGAATTGTTATTTAATTATTTAGAAAAAAGGTGTATAAAATTCAAATCAGTGTTATTTATGGACTATTTCGAGTAAGAGGTAAGAATATTTCTTTTGGTTTTATTTTACGAAATTGATTATGTCGAATGCGTAAAGTTGCCATGTAAAATTCAGGTAGGTAAATGTGGTCTTATCGATTACTGTAAATTAAACACGTTTTGTTTACATTAAACAAAATGATATCACGCTCGAATTTTCTTTTAAAGGGGTAGGTAGAGTTCTTCTAATAACTACTAAGTACTAAGTATTAGGCCTAATCTATATACTATGTGATATACAGTATGGAGATCACTCATACGACTTAAATGAAAGTACAAGTACCTACCTATTACTAGTCTACCGAATCATAATACAACTAACTAAATATTTCAACGAAAACTGAAAATGAAAATTAAATAAATTAACAAACAAAATAAATAATGAAATTAATCAAGTATTAAATTCTGTGTGAACAGCTCCATGTTCCTTGATCATAGAAGAGCTATAATGTTGTTGAGTTGTCTAGGAATTTTACGTATTTGTAAAGAGTATTCAAATTAATTCAAAGAGAAAAATGCACTTTTTGGCTTAACTACTGGGCCTATTTCGCTCATTTTTCGTATATCGTCAACTAAGATGATAACAAATATGTGGTTTAAATTAAGTCATAAGAGGTTTCCCTTTACGGTATAAAGTTCACGTAATATACATATAAAGCTAAAGATTATATATAATAACTATTGTAAGACATACTCAGTTAATTAAAAAATATCAGTTTACTCACGTAAAATAATGAGAACTAAAGAGTTTGTTTGAACGCGCTAATCTCCGGAACCACTGGTTCGATTACCTAGAAACAATGTTTTTTAGCGTTCCGTAGCCAAATGGCAAAAAAACGAAACCCTTATAGATTCGTTATGTCTATGTCTGTCCGTCCGTCCGTCCGTATGTATGTCACAGCCATTTATTTCCGAAACATCAACCTACATAGTTGAAACTTTGTAGGTTGATGTATTTCGGTAACCGCTATTCGAATTTTGAATAAAAATTAATAAGTATATTTGAAAATTTAAGGCGGGCAGCCCCATACATAGAACTGACACAAAAAAATTTTTTTCAGCTTACATATCCGTGATGGGTGTCTGTGGATAGGTCTTTAAAAAAGACATTAAGGTTGCTAAAACCATTTTTCGTCAAAATCAACCGTTTGAAAGTTAGACGCTTCCAAAGTGGAAAAATCAGTGCCCCCCCCCTCTAACTTTTAAAATAAGAGAGCGAGAAAACTAAAACAAATATGTGTTGTAGATTGAAATAGAAACTTGGTTTGAACGAGATATCATTATTAGTTTTTAAGAAATAATAAATTAAAAAAAAAAACGCAAATATAACTGTGTCGTTCACACAAACACTATAAAAACCCAAGTTATTTTATAACTTTTATATATTTTGTCATCTACTTGCTGTTACGGAACCCTTTATGGGCAAGTCCGACTCGCACTTGGCCGGTTTTTTTGTGATATATAGTAAATGTATCTAGCATGTCTATAAGTAGACAATAAAACATCACGCTATAAACAATAGGAACCGAACAGTGGGTGAAACCACTAGTCTATTATTATAATACTGACTAATATATAAAAGTTGAAGAGTTTGTTTGTTTATTTGAACGCGCTAATCCTAGGAACTACTAGTTCTATTTGAAAAAATATTGTTCATTTATCGAAGAAGTTTATAGGCTATAAAACATGTCACTTTAATCAAATTTTTATAATAACTATCGTGAGACATACTAAATTAACTAAACACACATAAATTAATGGAGAAAAAGCTCTATCAATTTCGAGTCACAGAGGAACTCTTCATTAGCGTCGCCGAGTCTGCGCACGCTGCTTATGATGTGATATGATATATATGATATATATAATATATATAATATATAATATATATATTATATATATTATATATAATATTATAAAGAGGAAAACTTTGTTTGTTTGTTTGGTTGTAACGAATAGGCTCAAAAACTACTGGACCGATTTTAAAAATTCTTTCACCATTCGAAAGCTACATTATCCACGAGTAACATAGGCTATATTTCATTTTGGAAAAAAACAGGGTTCCGTAAGATATTTGGATTTTTCGGACACAAACTGAAAAAAATCAACCAAAGAAGTTACTTATTTTGCGTACGCTGCCTAAACTACAAAAGATAGAACCATAAAATGTTATAATTAATTGTAGATCTTATAAATATCTACAAAAAAGTCCGCGTCACACTATACCTATCTATGTCGAGTGAGGCACAACAACCACATTTTTATTTAAAAATCTTGAATTTTTTTGGACTACATTTAAACGCGTTTATTTTACTCATGCTATTAATCCTTATCAAAATAAATTATTTCATCAATAAGTACAGTTTATGTTGATAATATTTGGTCTTTGAATGATTAAAATTGGACGTTTGGTTTTGAAGTTGTGGTGAAATTAAAATATTACGATATCTGCACGGCCCGTTGCGAAGTGGACGTCACCAAAGCCAGGGGTGCGCGTGCGGGAGAGGGGTGTTTAGATCTATGAGTAAGGTGAAACTTTGTATTTAGACACTTAATGGGAAACGAAAGAACATAGGCTACTTTTTATTTCAAAATATAGGGGAGAATGGGTAAAAATAGGGGATGAATGGTCATATGGAAATTCGCCATTTTTGAAGCTGTAACATAGGGGAGAGTGGGTAAAAATAGGGGATGAATGGTCTTATGGAAATTCGTCATTTTTAAAGCTGAAACAAAGGGGAGAGTGGGTAAAAATAGGGGATGAATGATCATATGGAAATTCGTCATTTTTAAAGTTGTAACAGTAAAACTTTGTATTTAGATACTTAATGGGGAACAAAAGAACATAGGCTACTTTTTATAGCGAATAAAAAGGGTAGAAGGCGTTTTGATTTTGACCACCAACCACGCGGACGAAGTCGCGGGCAAAAGCTAGTGATGTGATATAGTTAACACTATAAATCAATTGGATCCGAACAGCGAAACCGCGAGGAAGTACCTAGTTTGTTATTGTTACACATCTTTTCACCATCTATTCTTGTTACACATATTGCTATGTAATCGACATGAATCTTTCCTCTAATCTCTTACTGTCGTACTCAGAAACATTTAATGTATTATTACTTTATTTAATATACTATTCTTTAGTAACGATTTTGTTCCGGAAATAATAGGGATGATGACTGGGAATGAAAATTAAAAATCTAATTAGTCCGTCAGTTAGGTCATGAAAAGATATTAGACACGTAAGTATTTTTTTATTTTGTCATATAAGATAACAATGCTTACATAAAACGTGTCAAAGTTTAAGTGGGAGCTAACTACGTCACTATTGAGTATAAAACGTAGTTACTCAAAAGTGGCGCCACAAGATATTTCAAATCGATATATATTCGATTCGTTTCCGTAAAAAAATAAAAAATACGTGTCTAATATTGAAATAAATGCTTTGTCATTGAGTTGAGTTTACGGGTTTTTCCGAAATAGAAATTATTTATTAGCCATATGGAAATTTGGATAAACCCGCTGTTAGTATAGCGTTATATTAATAATTCAATACTACTCTAACAGCCGAACTCAGAGACATTTAATGATTACTTTAACTGTTCCTTTGTAACGATTTTGTATCGAAAACCATTGTTAAGGACTGGGTTAAGTAGGTAACTATTAAATGATTCTGAGTGTGGCGGTAATTACACAAAGGTCATTCGATTCCCACGTGGGACATAATAAAGTAGGTTATTCTGAATTTTCGAATATTTTTTTTATATAATAGAGGGAACCGCCTTCAATTTTCATTATCACCTCCATTTTATTTAAGTCAGCTAATATCCCAAACCTTCTCGTAAGTCTGAAAAATACTATGCTGAAAACTGTATGAAAATCGGTTCAGCCTAACGCGAGATAATCGCGCACATAGGTACATTTATTGCACACTAGCTTCTGCCCGCGACTTCGTCCGCGGAAAATTTCTATATACATGTTATAAAAATAATTTATAGCCTATAGCACTCAGGAATAATGTAGCTTTCTACCAGAGAAAAAACAATTTAGGACTACTACCTACTAATCATTAGTTCCAGAGATTATCCCCTACATACAAACTTACATTACTTCTTTATAATATTAGTATAGACGTATACTGCATACTCTATAATCTATATGTTGTGTTCAATAATTACATAATAATTAGCTATTTTCACGCACATTCAGTTACTGTTCTGCTTAGGTTACTTTGGTTTTAGAAAAAATATATTAGTTAGTTACAAAGCCCGTAAACCACACTCGAGCGAAGCCGCGCGCATCGACTAGTATTTAAATTTAACATCACAATTACCTGTTTTTCCTTCCCTCAATGTAATACATAACACCTATTATAAATATCTATTATACTATGTATAGAAACACTATATATAACATTATGAAAAGGAAATATTTACCTAGCTTTTTCGTTAGTTTACATTGAATAGTCTCCCAAAGTCATAGACAGGTTTTAAATAGTTTTAGGGCGCTATGTAGCTATGCTACGAAGATGTAACCGCTAAGCTGTGAAACTATGTGACCGTTTCCACCGATACTAAGCTATGTAGTAGTGCGAGGAAGATGTGCAGCTCGAGTATGCGATGTATCGATAGTAGGGAAGCCATCCATAGTACCAAAGCTTAGCTGAGTCCGTTTCCACTAGTGCTAAGTTATGTGACCAAATGGATATGATTGGTGGAAGCCAAACGTATCCACAGTTACGTAGCATAGGACATCTCTGGTGGAAAAACACCCTTCCCAATAGTATCTCATTAGGAAATGTCTTTTTCAGGAAAAACATAAATTAATTTTCAGTCCAATATTGCTACATGATTGGTATCTGCTTTATTTTAATAAAGTAAATTTTAATTTGTTTTAATATACATAACTCGGGAATAGCTGAACATATTATATTATTGAAATTAATCAACAACAACGTCACGCCTTTAATCCCCAAAGGAATAGGCATACAATGTACACATAATGTTCAGCATTTGTGTTATAAGTCCCATGTAATAGGCGGTGACCCTATTTGTATGTTTGAAATTAATTAAATTAACAAAACGTGTCTTTGGCAATACTTATTAATAGGTACTTATTTATTAAATACTGATACCATTACCTCACGTGCTCATTACCTATGTATCATTAGCGTGATATTAGATAACCTTTGAGAGAGACAGATCTTTCTTTAATTACTAAAATAGCTCTTGATTTATCTGTAGAATACTAATTATTATTTGTGTGATAATTAGACGTTATCGAAGTTTAATTAAAACTATAATTTTACCGAGATTTGCTCATCAGATGTCGGTGTTCTAAAATTATTTGGAACACGTTTTGTGGGAGAGTCATGCTTCGGCACTGCTGGGCTGGTTCGTCCGGATTAAAAAACTACCTCACGGAAAACCGACGTGATGTTACCGGAGGCCCAATTACCCTCCTTCTCAATCTTCCCAATCCCCGATTCCCGAACAACAACCCTTAAATTCCTAACCCTCAAAAAACCGGCAACGCACTTGTAACGCCCATGGTGTTTCGGGTGTCCATGGGCGGCGGCGATAGCTTACCATCAGGTGATCTGTCTGCTCGTTTACCGGCTTAAACCATAAATAAACATCTCCCATTCACACATAAACGTTAATAAACGATACTTTAAATAAATAAATACTACTCTTTCATTCCTAATTCTTTCATCTTCACTTCAAAACACTATGGATCGCTATTAAAAAAACCGGAGCAAGTACAGATCTATTCATTTCTATATATATTCCTAAAGACTACCGCCCACGATAAATATCTCATATTCTATTTTTATACGACCTTACGACACCGTCTTTGAAATCCACTTTTAACCGACTTTTAATATATGGAGGTTAGGATTTCGACACGTGTGATTGGATGTGGTGTTAATGGAGCTCTCGATTTTCATGGTATAAACTGGTAAACGGGCAGACGGATCACCTGATGGTAAGCAATCGGCGCCGCCCATGGACATGCACAAAACTAGAGGAGTTTACAATTACTCTGCCGACTGACTAGTGGGTTACCGGGGCTCTAGCTCTAAAAGCAGGAGTAAGAACAGGGTGGTGTTTAGTCAGTAAGAATCTGACACTCCCTCTCGCCTCGCCCAAGGCTGTAGAAGTTATTGGATGATTTTCCCATCTCAAAAAAAAGGAGGAGTTTACACTTACAAAGTGCATTGCCGTACTTTTGGGGGTTTGGAGGGAGGGGATCAGCCTCTATACTTCTATACTATATAATATATAATATAATATTTATAATTTATAATTTATAATTTCATATATTATATATATATATATATATATATATATATATATATAATATAAATGAAATATAAATTATAAATTATAAATTATATATATATATATATATATATATATATATATATAGCTGTTAAATGAGTGTCTAAGTCAGTTCTTAATACGACACCCGCGGAAAGAGGCACGATGGTTATGATAACATAATAATGTATTTTACTCTGCTGTAAGTACCTATTCATACATTACTGTAAACGGGATTTCTATTCGGTGTGGTAAAATTTTCACATTTTGGAATAACGGCAATGGAACACGCTTTCACTGATTAAAAAAAACATGTTTTTAATATTTCTTAGAGCGTACGACCATAAAATGTGTTGAATTGAAGTTTGTTTGGAACGCGCTAATCTCTGGAACTACTTGTAGAAAGAAATAATGAAAGAAAAACAGTATTTTTTTGCACCGATTGCAAAAATAATAAACTTAAATAATTGATAAAATAAAAATAAAAGTATACACGGCGCAAAAAGGTACCTAAGTAATTAACTTGTCCTAATTGAATTATTTATTTTTGTTTCGAATTTTGTTTTTTTTTTTTGTTAAATAGTGCATTTTTTGAGGAAGGCTATAAAACATCACGCTACTATTAATAGGAACCGAGCTAGTTAATTAATAGTTTTGGTTTAGGTAACAAAGCATTGTACATTTGAGGCCCAATTCCTCCCTTCCCAATATTCCCAATCCCCAATTCCCCAACAACCCTTAAATTCCTAACCCCCAAAAGGCCGGCAACGCACTTGTAACGCGTCTAGTGTTTCAAGTGTCCATGGGCGGCGGCGATTGCTTACCATCAGGTGATACGTCTGTGCGTTTAGGCGGGTTCCATAAAAAAATCTACTTATGTATAAATAATAGGTACATACAAAAATAATTACCTTAGTTCAGCAAAAAATTATGTACATGTATCCGATTACAAAAACAGGTTCGTAAATACCTACATAATTATAAATACTTATTATAAGTAAGTAGGTATAATAGACATCTCAATGATAAGACAAATTCTACAAGAAATTGTCAGTTTTAAATATATTTTACTTACCATGAAATTAAAACAAATAGGTAGGTATACATACCTATGTATATACAACGTCACGCCACGGCACGTAATGCCACTGTACAATGTACACTCACTTTTCATCAATTGTGTTGCAAGTCCGATGTAATAGGAGGTGAGCCTATTGCCATATAGTGAGCACAATTCCAGACTCCGTGCTACTACCGAGAAAATCCGAAAAAAGCCCAGTAATACTTTGCCCGACCCGGGAATCGAACCCGAGACCCCTTGTTCGGCAGTCGCACTTGCGACCATTCGACCAACGAGGCAATCACTGCAGAGAAGATGTATGTACCTATGTATGTATGTATAGGTATAATAAAACCTATTTGTAAGTAAGTGTAGGTACTTATTAACATATACAATATTACAAAGGAGGAATTGTTCAATTGTTTGTGCGTTTGTTTACATTTAATAACTACTACTAATAGCTACTGGAAAGTTATATAAAAGGTAAAAACAAATTCTTTTAAGTGATCCACAAAGGGATATTTGTATCTTCGACATCAACAGCCTATAAGTTGCTACTACTGACCAAGGTTTGAGCATTAATCACCACGCTTGCTCAATGCGGGTTGGCTATTTGGCGGTTTTAAACTGATATGGTCACTAACACTAGAAGAACTTGAGACGGCATATTTACCATGTTTATTTATTTCGATGAGTTTCCGATATTTCGGCACTGTTGCAAGCGCCATGATCACGGATGAATTGATCATCAATAACAATTTATCCGTTTCAACATCAACATCAACAGTTCAGTAGAAATTACTAGCAAACCCGGCGAACTCCATTTCGCCACCAAGGATTTTTCCTGTTTTCCGGCATTTCCCTTGAATTTCTTCCTGAATTTTCTTTGCTATAAACCTCACGGAGCCTGAGACTTTTCCAACGAATGCAAAACTGTGGAAATCGGTTCGTGCGTTCTGGAGTATAGAGTGAGGACGGAAAACCCGACTTATTTTTATATTATTAATTATTTGTTACAGACTTTAGTAATTAACATAAAATTACTGGTTTGTTAAGAAAAACTCGTAGATTTAACCGCTTAAGTTCAAGGACTAAAAACAGGAAATAATGATGTTGACTACGTTTCTTGAGATGGTAATAAAATGAGTGAGTATGAGGTGGATGTCCAGGGGTGACTGTAGAGAAGATATATTGTTCACCACCACCATTTTTCTCCTAGCGGTATGATGCGAGAAGGAATTGCATGACAATTTCCTTTTTACCCGACTGCCAAGGAAGGGTTATGTTTTTCGCGCTATCTTGTATGTATGTTTAAATGCCGGCCTCATCTAGCTATTTGAAATATTGACGTGTAAAAGTGTTATTTTATGACCTATTTACAGAAATAAATATCATTTATCATTTATCATTTATGAGCATAATATTCTTTATTACTTACCTCATTTCTTCGAAACGGCTTGATGGATTTCGTTGGATTCGTCTATAAACTAGACTAAAATCATTCAATATGGGTCCCGACTGTTGCACTCAATTATGTTTCGCATAAGATTATTATTTTTTGTGTATTGATTATGAAATTATTTAATTTTGTGGTAATATCATTGCTATCTACACTTTTAGACTAAGCTTGTTTTTTACTTTTCAGTTTTTATTTAAAGTGTTTTTTATGCAGTCGGGTTTTTATTCCAATTCAATTTGACGTTTCAAAAGAGCCTAAAGGCACAAAAGGTAAGCGTCCACAGGCCCGCATCGTACGCATCCCACGTATCGTACGCATTGCGTATGACGTCACCGGTACGCATCGCATATAAGCATTGCCGATGATGCGGTCGATCGGTACGATGCGGATCAGTGGACGCAGTTGTATGAGTTTCTATACAAGACAAACTAAAATCCGTTGCGTGCGATGCGTACGATGCGGGCCTACGGACGCTTACCTGAATAAAGGATTAATTGAAATAAATGCTTTGAATTTCACTTTGAATTGATATTCCCCTTAAAAAAAGTCGGGCAACAAATGCGTACCTACTAGGTACTTTGCTGTCACATCGGCATTCTATTGCACATATTTGTAATCCGAACAATAAGTAATTGTGATGTGTACAACAAACATAATGATGGCATTTCGTATCACAATAGAAAAACGTAGTCAAGTAATTATATGACAGCATTTTTCACATTTTTTCTTTCTATCTTTTTGTAAACGAGGAGAGGTATCACCTGATGGTAAGCAATCACCGCTGCCCATGGACACTTAAAACACCAGAAGCGTTAGAAGTGCGTTGTCGGGCCTTTTGGGGGTTAGGCATTTAAGGATTGTTGGGGTACGGGGTTTGAAAAGGGGGGAATAGGGCCTCCGGTAACCTCATTCACACAAGGAAAGGCAACGCAAGCATTGTTTTACGTCGGTTTTCGGTGAGGCCGTGGTATCACTCCGGTCGAGCCGACCCATTCGTGCCGAAGCATGGCTCTGCCACACTTAAATCTATGTGTGGAAAAGCCAATCGCAAGGGAACGCGGGTGAAAGCTAGCAGAAGCTAGTCACCTATAAGGGTTCCTAGTATAGATACTCCGCTACCCTCAGGGGCAACACCTGTTTATGACGCATCCCTTATTATTAAGGGGAGAAACCCATCCAATGGCTTCTCCCGCCTAGGGCGGGGCGAGAGAGAGTGTCAGACTTTCACTGACTAAAAACCACACCATGCCTACTCCAGCTTTTTGAGCCGGAGCCCCGGTAAACCCGTTAGGTAGTCCGTAGCTCCGGATCAGGCATCAGTCCTACTGGGCTCCATCTGTGGTGGTCTGATGGCTCTTGCTACCATCGTCATGAAATAACCGTAATATTTCAGGGTTTTAATCTAGCGTTCATGTTGAGCTGGTCGATTTAATAACGTTTAGTATTGGTGACCTTCAACAAGTATGTCGGTCTGATGCGCTCGCCGGTAATGTGGGGAATTATCCAATCGACGAATCGATCTGTTGTTTCGTTTCTATCTTCATAGGTATAGAACCATGATCATATGTGTCCTAATAATCTTACTTTTTTATGGAACATGCCGATCCGATCCCTTCAGCTATTTTGACGTGATTGAATAACAAACATGCACACAAACACACCAACTCATCAACTCACAGTAATTTAAGTATGGGAGAGCCATGCTTCGGCACGAATGGGCCGGCTTGACCATAGTGATACCACGGCCTCACAGAAAACCGACGCTAAACAACGCTTGCGTTGTGTTTCATTGTGTGAGGTTATCGGAGGCTCAATTTAGCCTCTTCCCAATCCCCAATTCCTTAACAACCCTTAAATTCCTAACCCCCAAAAGGCCGGCAACGCACTTGTAACGCCTCTGGTGTTTCGGGTGTAAATGGGCGGCGGCGATTGCTTACCATCAGATGATTCGTTTTTTTATGTTAAGTGGGCCGACGTTTTTTACCGGCTTATATCATAAAAAATGGCACTAAAAATATAAATAGAGAACACACTACACTTCTGCCTACCCCTTCGGCAAATGATATTACTTACCTGAAATCGTTAAAAACCAGTGTATAAGATACTACACGTACACGCACATCAACCTACACTTAACCAAATTTCTTCAATCTATTATCAACTTTAAACCTAAAGAAATAGAGCTTAAAATCTTCTCAAGACATGATAGCTTGATGTGCAACCAAGTACAATAGTCCACTTATATACGTTCCCACGAACACATGTCAGCCGTTAATGCTTGCGTGATCAATTCAACATTAAATACCAGTATATCTTGATCCCTGACTTAAATGCCCAGTTTCTATCGTTGCGTGCTACAAAACCATTTAATTTTTAATTAAAATCGATCATCGGTTACATAGAAATAATCTAAAATGTTACACTACAATACATAAACAGTATGTTTACATGTGAACATTAGCTCATGACGATACCTAAGTACGTGTGTCGCCTGGACAGTCAACCTCGCTACATCCTTGTTGACTGGACATCTACACTACATGTAAACAGCAGCTCATGTAGTGTACATGTAAACACATGTGAACATTTCATTTAATTATCGCATTTTCCGTTAAAATTGTTCATTTTTCAGCTTCAGCTTAGCGGAAAATTATATTGTATTGTATGTATCTGCCATTAATCATCATCATTAACTGTGACAGTCCATCGCTGGACTATGGGCCTCCTCTACATAAGAGGGCTTGCATTAAATTGATCTGATCGCAGTTTAGAAGTATCAGCAACGATGGAACATCTTGATCGTTTTTTTCCATTCGAAACTAACCTGGAATGAGCACGTAGCTTCACTGATAGACAGATTTTTTTGAGGTGTAAAATTATCCTATGACTTCTCCCGCCTTGAGCGCGGCGAGAGGGAGTGTCAGACTCTTACTGTTTAAAAACCACTCCTGCTTTTCGAGCCGGAACCCCCGTAACCCGCTAGGTAGTCCACAGCTCCGCGTTCGCCCAAAGCGGGAAAAGTAATTGGATGATTCCCCCCCCCCCTTTAAAAAAATCGACCATCTGCCTCGCCCATCGCCCATCATCATGCATTCGTTAAATGACGCAGTTTCTTTTTTATTTTATTTATGTTACACGCCGGTAAACGAGCAGACGTATCACGGTGAGCAATCGCCGCCGCCCATGGACATTTGAAACACCAGAGGCGTTACAAGTGCGTTGCCGGCTTTTTGGGGGTTTAGTAATTTAAGGGTTGTTGTTCGGGAATCAGGGATTGGGAAGGGGAGAATTGGGCCTTCGGTAACCTTACTCACACAACGAAGCACAACGCAAGCGTTGTTTCACGTCGGTTTTCTGTGAGGCCGTGGTAACACTCCGGTCGAGCCGGCCCATTCGTGCCGAAGCATGGCTCTCCCACACTTAGATACGAGTACACGTAGATACGAATAGTGTCCCTAACCTTTTGCTTCGCAATCACGCTTATGTCCACTGGTCTGACAAATCCTCCAAAAAAATAACAGATTATTTTTTACCTAATAACGTTAGTCACATTACGTAGTATGGGTTCGAGTCTTGACCTTTGCAAGCGACAGCGCTGTCGATGTAAAAATTAAAGATTTATTACCATTGTACAGTTTCAGCTCCTTGACTGTAATTATTGAATAAATACCCGTTCAAATAATTCAAATACATTAATTTTTCATTAAAACACACTCATCACATCAACAGCCTATAAGTGGCCACTGCTGACCTAAGGCCTCTTCTCACACGGAGAAGGTTTGAGCATTAATCACCACACTAGCTCAATGCGGATTGGCGATTAAAAAAATATAATTAGAAATTGACAAGCCAGGTTTCCTCACGATGTTTTCCTTTGCTGTTTGTCAGTAGTTTTTTTATGGTATCGCCGCCACCCATGGGCACCCGAAACACCAAAGGCGTTACAAGTGCGTTGCCGGCCTTTTGGGGGTTAGGAATTTCGAAGGTGTTGGGTATTTGGCCCTTAGCTTCGGTAACCTCACTCACACAACGAAACACAACGCAAGCATTGTTTCACCGGAGCTGCGGACTGCCTAGCGGGTTTACCGGGGCTCCGGCTCGACAAACAGGAGTAGGAACGGGGTGGTTTTTAGTCAGTAAGAGTCTGACACTCCCTCTCGCCTTACCCTGGCGAGAGAAGACATTGAATGATTTTCCACCCAGAAAAAAAAAGCGTTGTTTCACGTCGGTTTCCGTGGTATCACTTCGATCGAGCCGGCCCATTCGTGCCGAAGCATGGCTCTCCACATTTAAAAATCTTATCTCAACGCTGCCTGTCCACAATATTTTGACAGATTACCTTACACAGCTGTTTATGTAATACATTATCTGACAGATAAGGATCACTTATCACACCATAGTGATAATACACTTATAGAATATCTAAACAAACTGACAATAAGATTATATTTTTACGTAGTATTAAGATTTTATATATACCACGGCCTCACAGTACATCGGCATGAAACGACGCTTGCGTTGTTTTTCGTTGTGTGAGTGAGGTTACCGGAGGCCCAATTTACTCCTCTTCCCAATCTTCCTATCTCCTCCTATCCTCCTCCTCTCTCCGATTCCCCAACAACTCTTAAATTCTTACCACAAAAAGCCGGCAACGCACTTGTAACGCCTCTGGTGTTTCGGGTCTCCATACGCGGCGGCGATTGCTTACCATCAGGTAATCCGTCTGTTCGTTTACCAGCTTATACCATAAAAACAATCTAAAGATATCTAATATTAGAAATTGAAATGGAATATTTACTATGTTTATTTATGTCTGTGAGTTTCCGATATTTCGGCACTGTTGCAAGCGCCACGATCACGGATGAAATGAACATGGTAAATATCCCGTTTCAAGTTCTAATATTAGTGTTAGTGACCATGTCAGTTTTAAAACTTATAAAGATATTCACTTCAAAATTTACTTACAAGATTCTACTCCACACATTTCATACAACCATACACATTGCAAGTAAAACAAAACCGTGTCTTTCAACCGAACAGCTCTGCCCATCCCCTAACCGTAAGTAAACAAGCACTCGGGCCGGTCACACGGCAAACGTATGAATAATTGATTCCATATCGATCGAATAACCATTGCTGTTAAACATTATATGGAGTTATTACGTGTATGAGAAACACCGCACTAGTTATGGCCTACGACTAGAAGTATGATTTTTTTATGATATTATAAGCCGGTAAACTAGCGGACGGATCACCTGATGGTAAGCAATCACCGCCGTCCGTGGCCACCCGATACACCAGAAGCGTTACCTATTTTTCTCTGACACCCGTCCTTATAAGTGCGTTGCCGGCCTTTTGGGGGTTAGGAATTTAAGGGTTGTTGGAAAATCGAGGATCGGGAAGGGCCCTCCTTCCCGGTAATTTTACTCACACAGCGAAACACAACGCAAGCGTTGTTTCACGTCGGTTTTCTGTGAGACCGTGGTATCACTCCACTCGAACCAGCCCATTCGAAGCGAATTCGTTAGGAAGTTAAGGGTTGTTTTATAAATAAAACTGTAATTAATTCAATACTAACACCTATCGCTTTAAAACAAATACACAACCAATTTATTTTAATTTGACTGCACGGTTGGTGCGGTGGCTGGGCAACTGGCTGCCGCGCAACGGGTAGCGGGTTCGATTCCCGCACGGAGCAACTCTTTGTGTGATCCACAAATTGTTGTTTCGGGTCTGGTTGTTATGTGTATGTGAACTTGTATGTTTGTAAACGCACCCACGACATAGGAGAAAATCCTAGTGTGGGGCTACGTTTAAAAAAAAAAAAATTGATTTCAGATAACAATGGACGATGCTCGTTTCGAAGAAGCCCCGATAAAAAAGGTTACAACCAGCAACGACTACCGCGCGCCCCGACGGTTGGAGCACTTGGACGAGATTGGACAAAACTTGGAACTGCTAGGAAAGAAAGTCGGCCGTAGGTTCGACAATAAAGTCGGACCAGCCAACCTGGATACAATAAGCTTTGAGAGCGAGAATCTGAAGACTAGCCATAGCGAGAGCTCTTCTAGACGGAATAGTGATGATGGGGGCCGAGCTGAGAGGCTCAGAGCTGGTAAGAGTTTAATGTCATTTCCTACTAATCTTACTAATACATATTATGGATGCGAAAGTTTATGAGTTTACTAGCGGACCCGACAGACGTTGTCCTGTCTACACGTCTTTAATTTGAAAATTTGTCGGATCCAATGTAAAACATTCCAAAATCAACAACTACTAATAAATTAAAAATTAATTAAAAAATCATTGTCCAGCGGACAAAACTGTGAATCTGAGAATGGTTTACCATTCTCAGATCCCCTTACACACAAAAAATTTCATCAAAATCGGCCCAGTCGTTTAAGAGAAGTTCAGTGACATACACACTTACAGAAGAATGATATATATAAAGATGTGTTTGTTTGTTACTCAAAACTGCTGAAGGGGTCGAGATGACGTTTGGAAGGCTGTTTTTTTTTTATAAAACGTTGCCGCACATTAGGATTTTCTCCTGTGTCGTGGGTGCGTTTACAAACATACAAGTTCACATGCACATGACACTCAGACCCGAAACAACAATTTGTGGATCACACACAAAGAGTTGCTCCGTGCGGGAATCGAATCTGCTACCCGTAGCGCGGCAGCCAGTTGCCCAAAAACCTGTTCCTGAAAAAATTGAAAACATCACAGAAAGATAATAAAATTTAGGGCCACGTTTAAAAATCTGTATTCTTCTCTTTCATTACAAATACTGATGACCCCGTATCTTCCAAATTGCAGACGGTACCAGCTCAGAGCCTCCAACAGCGAGCGTGACAAACTTCAACGCGTGGGGAGAACTGAACAGCTCCACCTCCACAACTCGGACTGAACTCAGTCTATCTGATGGGGGAGATGAACAGGTGAGGAGAGGAACTAAATTAATTATTGTGTTATCGGCTTACTCACATAACTGTTTGACGAGGAACTCGACTAGTTTCAAACCATGCTAGAGGCTCATATTCATGAGCAGCATTCTACGACACACGACGTGGCGATTGTCGCGCTGCTACTGGCGACTCGAGTTTCGCGCCTATCGCGCCCTCTGCGTTTTTGCGACGACCCGAGAATCGAACCCAACACCTACGCAGCAGCTAGCGAACTAGTCTAACGAGCTGACATAGTCGTGCGCGCCGGAAAATGCGCGTGATTCCGTGGTGTGTAAGAATCGAGACAGGCGTGAGGTTATGTATGTATGTATGGGGCCGTTCAAGTATTACGTAAGCACTATTGGGGTGTGGGGGGGTCTTTATTTTGCTTATTTTGGATGACATGGGGGGTAGGGGAGTCAAGATGATAATTACGTCATCGGTAGTTATTAACTTTATTACACCAATGGCAACATCACATTTTCTATGCTTGAAAACGAAACGCTTTTTCAAAACATTTTAAAATCGGTCCAGTAGTTATTGAGCCTATTCATTACAAACAAACAAACAAAAAAATATTGCCCCTTTATAATATTAATTTAGATAAAAAATACATTTTTATCTGAAAAATGTTTACGTAAGCATGGGGTCAGATGTTAAAGATTTGCTTACTTTTGCTGACAAATGGGATGGGGGGGGGGGGTAAATTATTGTTATAAATCTGCTTACGTAATATTTGAACGGCCCCTATGTACGGACGGTTCGATCGGAGTGATAAGCCTCACAGCAAAGTGGCGTGAAACAACGCTTGCGTAGTATTCCACCATGAGGGTGAGGTCAACAGAGTCCCAATTCTCTATCCTCTACACCCTTAACCCCCAAATCCTCGAATCCCAAACTCCAAATGGCCAGTAACGCATTTGTATCTACTCTAGTGTAGTGGGTGTTGGTGCTTGCTTACCATCAGATGTGATCCATCAGCTCATTTTTCGTCTTATCCTATTACTACATAAATCTTTAAAATAATGTAGGTAACAGACAAAGTGTAAAGACAATCATTTCGTGCAATAATAATAACTAGTGGTCGCCTAGTGGTCGAAATTCGACCATATACGATTTAATTTACAATACCACTTAACATACGTTCCAGGATATTTTTTATTTTTAGTTTTGTAAAATTCAAATTAATATATTCCGGCGCATCATGAACAGGAAAACTCTATTCATATGAGCCGTGAGAATATCATCGCAATATCTGTCGATTTTGACGTTTTGCCAAATACAATCAGATACTATGCATGGTAGTGTGTGTAATGTTTTATTTATTGATTTAATGGACTTTATGAGCATTATTTTTGAAAAATATTAGCGTCCTGCACTTCTCCTACACATAAACTATAAGTGTACCAAATTTTATGCTCCTACGTCCGCGCAATTTTCGTAAAAAGGCGTCCAAAATTTTTGCATCACGTATTAATATATAGATAGCACGATAAAATAGCGTTTTGGACATCCGAAATTCTTAGCTGGCTATATTTTACCGGGATACCATCGTGCTGTTACGTGGGCAGTAAGTCTTGGGGTGCTTTAACACCAGGGGTATACTATGGAAAATGAAAATGAAAAATGAAATGAAAAATATTTATTAGTTCATAAAGGATTGTACAAAAAAGATTGTGATTGGAGCCTCCCGTTAAGCATAGACAGCCTGTATTGGGAGACACCGCTCTTCCATAACTTATTAATATTATGCTTAGAACTAATAAACTTGTTCTTAATATAATTCTTAAGTATAGAGTGTACTATACAATGTGATAGGCGTGGGACTTCTAACCCGTTAAGGCTGAGTACTACATCTAATTTTATCGACAAAAAAAAATAATATGGGGGTTGAACCCCTAATTGAAAATATAGGAAAATAGTGATTTTTTCGGTAAGAATAATTCACAAATTTCTCACCAAAACATTATCAAACATATGAAAAAAGTAATGAATTAGTTAGCCAAGGTTATTAGCTACCGTTTGTCGTCTTTTTTTTGTTTCTACGACGCATACAACCTTTGATATCAAAAAAAGTAAAAAAAATATTAAAATGGCCATAATTTTTAGGGGGAGGGGATTCGACCCCTTCGACCCAGGACTTTTGTCGTTAAAATTAGATGTAGTATTCAGCCTTAACGGGTTAGAAGTCTCGCCCCTATCACATTGTATAGATATGCTACGAAGATGCAATAACTAAGCTGTGAAACAAAGTGAAGCTCGAGTATGCGATGTATCGATTCTAGGGAAGCCACCCATAGCACACATACATAGCTTTAACTAACTGTTCCTGAATCCGTTCCCACCAGTGTTAAGCCATCCACAGCAACGTAGCATAGCACATCTCTGGTGGTAAAGTACACTAAGTCTTATTATATATTAACAAACACCGACATTCATGTTCGTTCTATTAAAAAAATTAGAAAAACTATCTCGGAGATATGGGAATGCAATTAATAGAAATTAATATGAAAATAGTCAAAATTATTTATTCTAGTCTCTAAGTCACACTGTACAAAAATACTAATAACGTTGTAGTCATAAATGATGTGTATACCTGTAATAGGCATACATACCAGTAATGTTATTGTCATGTATCTTTTATATTTTCTGTGTATGTATTGCTGTTGGTGTACCTAATAAATAAATAAATAAAAAAAGTCTTATTCTCGTCAAATTAAGCACTAAAATAGAAAATGGTCATTGACATACAGTAATTATCTACCCTTACAGACGACAAATACCCGTCGCCGAAGTCACGAGTCTGCTCTACCAGGCACGCCGATGCACCAGCGGCCGCCGTGGAAGTCAGCGGACAGTCTAGTGCCCGAGTCGGCGTTTGGAACCTCCCTGGCTGACATTATGGAGAGCCCTGCTAATAAGGTGAGGAACCTTTGAAAAGGAATGAAGAAAATGTGAACTACATCGTCACGCCTTTTATCCCAGAAGGGGTAGGCAGAGGCGCACATTACGGCACGTAAGACAATGTACACCAACTTTTCACTATTTGTTAAGGTCCCATGTAATAGGGGGTAAGATTACTTTTTTATGTTGTAAGCCGGTAAACGAGCAGACGGATCACCTGATAGTAAGCAATGGCCACCGCCCATGGACACCATAGGCGATACAAGTGCGTTGCCGGCCTTTTCGGCGTTAGGAATTTAAGGGTTGTTGAGGAATCGGGGATTGGGAATGGTTGTATTTGGGCTGTATGTATACTTACTTTCTATTTCATCAAAAAAATAATATATTTTTTAATATTTACAGAACATGCCGTTTGGTAGCTACGATGAGAAAAAGGTACTATTTCGTGTATTTTACATAGACGCACTAAGTAGGCAGTAAATACCTGCATATTTTTAGTATGTCTACCTTTTGTGAGACATACTAAATTCATTATTATGTTATCGGCTTACTCACGTAACTGTTTGACGAGGAACTCGACTAGTTTCAAGCCATGCTAGAGGCTCATATTCATGAGCAGCATTCCGCGATACAAATGTCATGGCGGCCCGGAGGTTTAAGTCGCCCGCTTCTCATGCATGAGGGTGCGGTTTCGAAACCTACCAACGGCAAGTACCAATGTAACCTTTTCCAAGTTATATGTACTTTCTAAGATAATTTAGACACTACTGACAAACGGTGAAGGAAAAATTGTGAGGAGACCTGGACTTATAATTTCTGATTATAAGTTTGAAATGGCCAACCCGAATTGAGCAAACGTGGTGGTTAATGTTCTAACCTTCTCCGTGCGAGAAGAGGCTTTGGTCAGCACTAGCCTTATAAGTTGTTGATGTGATGTGATTCCGCGACACACAACGAGCCTCAAACTCAAAATCTTTTATTTGCATGTTTAGTATATCTTAATTTAATATTTAAATATATTTAACAGCTTAATGGCCTTTTTCAAGCGATATAAATTTGAGGGCTATCACTAACTTACCGTGATCCGGAGCTGCGGACTACCTAGCGGGTTTACCGGGGCTCTGGCTCGAAAAGCAGGAGAAGAACGGGGTGGTTTTTAGTCAGTAAGAGTCTGACACTCCCTCTCGCCTCGCCCAAGGTGTGAGAAGTAATTGGATGATTTTCCCCCCTCAAAAAAAAAGTCATTAACTTACCGTATATTACATTTATTTAAATAATGCCTCTTAAATGGCTTGAAACGAGTCGAGTTCCTCGTCGTATAGTTACATGAGTAAGCCGAAAAACATAGTAATCAAGATATATTATGTTTTTATTTGGAAACCTATATGTTTTTATAATAACCGTGTCACTTACAAATTCTTATAGCATTGTGTATATGTCGTATGTATACTTGAAATTACATCTTTTTCTTGTCACATATATGCATGTTTACCGTTCTGCACAAAAATTATAAGTTATATTATTACCGGGGCTCCGGCTCGATAAGCAAGAGTAAAAACGGAGAGGTTTTTAGTCATTAAGGTTTTAGGAATATTACCTGACTAAAGGAGGCGGTAAAGAAAATTTAAGGCAGTTTAAAAAAAAAAGTTTTTTTTATGAAACAAGCCGGTTATCGAGCAGACGTATTACCTGATAGTAAGCAATCGCCGCCGCCCATGGACACTTGAAACACCAGAGGCGTTACAAGTGCGTTGCCGGCTTTTTGGGAGTTAGGAATTTAAGGGTTGTTGTTCGGGAATGGAGATGGGGAAGATTGGGAAGGGGGAAATTGGGCCTCCAGTAACCTCACTCACACAACGAAACACAACGCAAGCGTTGTTTCACGTCGGTTTTCTGTGAGGCCGTGGTATCACTCCGGTCGAGCCGGCCCATTCGTGCCGAAGCATGGCTCTCCCACACAAACAAAAAAAAAGTAAAAAAAAACATCACGCTACGGCCAATAGGAGACAGGTAGCGGGTGAAACTGGGCGAGTAGCTAGTATGTTATAACTGAATTTAATGTTGCTTTGAACACATGCACCTCTGCTTACCCATGTAGAGCTTATAAGGTTTGATTCTATTAAGTATGTAATTATTATGAAACTGGGTAAATATTAATAACAATACCTTGAGTGACCCCAAAACGATTGGAATTTGGCATCGCGTGACACGAAAATGAGAGCATTCTAAAGCTTAGTGTTCACTATAGGTAACTATTATATCCTAACAACTAGGTATAACAAGTGTTTCGGCACTGCTAGGCCGGCTCGACCGGAGTGATACCACGGCCTCACAGAAAACCGATGTGAAACAGCGCTTGCATTAAGTTTCGTTGTGCCCGTGAGGTTACCGGAGGCCCAATCCCCGATTTTCCAACAACCCCAAAAAGCCGATAACTCTCTTGTAACGCCTCTGGTGTTTTGGGTGTCCATGGGCGACGGCGATTGCTTGCCATCAGGTGATTCGTCTGCTCGTTTACCGGCTTATACTGAGTGACAGAAAATTTAAGACACCTCATGTAATTTACGGGCGCCCCTAACCTCACCTGCCACCCGCGGGTATATACCAGCCCTAAAATTTACACTAATAGTTATAAAAATGCGTTACCATTCCTTACGATTTAACTGAATGGTTTAACTCAATTTCTTTACTAGTTACGCTCGCGATGTTAACCGGACTTCTAGTTTATTTTGTAGCTAATTTTAAACCGTAAAGCTAAATATAAACTAAGGTAAAATGTGCAGTAACTACAATATTAATATGAATTCGATTAAACATATTAAATTGAATAGAGTAAATGACATCAAAGTTGGGGCGGTCAGAACCGGGCCGTTTTGGGTGGTACGTATTTTCGTTATCATCATCATCATCATCAGCCTGTTTGGTGGCAGCAGCGCCACTGAGCTCGATCTTCAGCTCTACGGATCCCACTAGCCACCTTGCGAATATCGTCACTCCACCTAGCTGGAGGGCGCCCTACACTACGCGTCTCCTCTCTAGAACACGTTTACCCCAACAGTCATCGGTTCTTCGACAAATGTGACCGGCCAACTGCCATTTCAGCTTGCTAATCCTTTGAGCTATGTCGGTAACTTTAGTTCTCTGTCGGATCACCTCGTTATGGATTCGATTCTTCAGAGAGACTCCGAGCATAGCTCTCTCTCTGCCGACATGAAACAACGCTTGGCGTTGTGTTTCGTTATGTGAGTGAGGTTACCGGAGAAAGTTACATTGGTACTTACCGTTGGTATAGGTTTCAGATCCCTGTCCATTTGCATGAGAAGCAGGCGTCTTAAGCCTCCGTGCTACCACGATACTGCTATGTTCATTTTCTTAATGGAGAATGTTAACATTTTTAGACATGTGTGTAACTATGAACGAATTGATCTGTTTACTTAGTTTTGTCGTACAATCAAAACTGATCAAATTATATGCATCTAAGGTTTTGATGACTTGAATTTCTCATACAAAATTAACGTTGTACTGTGACGTTATAGTACAACGTCTCATATATTTTATTTTTTAATACTTATAACTAAGTAGTAGGTTATCACTTAATAATGTTTTAAAGCTATTTAAATATAAGAATGTGTAGGTATTTTGTTAATTTAAGTAATATTAACATTCTCCATTGTACGTAATGTTACCTTTCTCCTCACCAGGTCCACCTTCGAGATGACATCAAATCCATCCGCTCAGACAGTTCTGAAGAGAAGAAGTCCCGAGGGTGGAGGTTCGTGAGGAACGTGACGTCTGCCGCCGGTGCCTTCACTGCAAAGCCTAAGGATGCTTCCACCACGTTGCCTGGGACTCCTCAGCCAAGTTTCCAGGTATGACTTATTTTTTTTTAGCCTTTGTCGTTCCACTGCAGGGCAAAGGCCTCCCTCCTTCCACTCCTCTCTGTGCAGAACTTTCTGCGGCCAATCCTTGTCGTAGGTGTCAAGTCCCGTCCCGCCATCTCCTTCTGGGCCTGCCGCGACGTCTGTTGACATGGAGTGGGTATTCAGTTGCGAGTATTGCCCACCGCCGCTCATCTGACATGCGGTAGATGTGACCAGAGTAGTTCCACTTTAAACTTGCGGCTTTTTGACCAAAGTCAGCGATTTGAGTTTTGGAGCGCAGCGGGGAGTTTCTTATTATGTCCGTTAATTGGACTTCTAAGATACTGCACTCCATGGCTCGCTGGCAGACCTTAGTATAAAATACAGACCAGGTAAGACTTAAAGTCCTATGTAGGTACGGTGGGGCAGAAGGTGTGCACAGAGGTTCTCCATCTCGATCGGTCTTGAGTCACCATTTGTGTTATAAGCCTCAAGTAATAGGGCGTGAGCCTATTGCCATTTACTGGGCACAATTCCAGACTCCGACTGAGACATTTTGTGAAAAAACCGAAAAAAAACTACAGCACTCGCTCTTGCGACCACTCGACCAACGAGGCAGTCGACGAAAAGCTTTGTGACTTAAATTTATATTATTTCTCTTCTAGTCCAAACCGGACAGCAAGAACTCTGACTACGGCAAGGACGACAAGAAACCATCGTTGCCATTCTATCCGAATGAAAAAGATGAAAATGTTGGAGAAACGAATTCAGAAGTAAGTTTTTCTTTCAAATGGTTCCCTTTTTTAAGTTGGGAAAATCGTCCAATGACTTCTCCCGCCTTGGACAAGGCGATAAGGAGTGTCAGTGTCTTACTGACTAAAAACCACCCCGTTCCTACTCCTGCTTTTCGAGCCGGAGCCCTGAGCAATGGTAAAACCGCTAGGTAGTCCGCAGCCCCGGATCAAATGGTTTCCTATGACTAGTGTTATGTTTGTAACGGAGTACCAAAAAGTATTTGTGAAGTTGTTCGCCGCTGTTAGAGCCATATTATAGCGGTTGGCAAGCACCTGTGAGACGAGCGCGAGGCGAATGTGCCACGAACATGCCGCGGTTACACAGTTAAGACGTCGTTGCAGACGCTTTTTTTTATTTATTTTTTAACGTTGCCCCACTGTAGGATTTTCTCCTGTGTCGTGGGTGCGTTTACAAACATACATGTTCACAGACACCCAGACCCGAAAAAACAATTTTTGGATCACACAAAGAATTGCTCCGTGCGGGAATCGAACCCGCTACACCTTGCGTGCCTTTTTTATGGTATAAGCCGGTAAACGAGCAGACGAATCACCTGATGGCAAGCAATCGCCGTCGCCCATGGACACCCGAACCGCGAGAGGCGTTACAAGTGCGTTGCGGGCCTTAAGGGCTGTTGGGGAATCGGGGCATTGGGAGAATACGGCATTAAGTAAGACAACTTTCTAATTTCTAGGGTTTAGAACCAGAATCTCTATTGTTCCGGGACGGGAGAAGAAGAATAGACATGGTGTTAGCGTATGAAGAAGAAGATTATGGAGTTATGACAGAGAACGAAGCGAGAAAGAGAGAGCACAGAAGAACATTCCAAGTAAGTAGAATATAAGTATCTACCCCTTTTCTACCAAAACTATAAGTAGGTATATATGAATGACGAATGATTGATTAGCTTCTGCCAGTGGCTTCGCCTGCATTCCCGTGGGATAAAAAGTAGCCAATGTGTTATCTATCTAGACCATAATCTACCCCTGTTCTAAATTTTATCCCGATCCCTTTAACCGTTTTGACATGATTGAGTAACAAACATACATACAAACTTTTGCATTTACTTATAGTACTTACTAGTCTGACTAGACTTGTCGTGGTAGCCCTGAGGTTTAACATGCCCGCTTCTCATGCATGAGGATGCGGGTTCGAAACCTACCAATGGCAAAGTACCAATGTGACTTTTTCCGAGTTATATTTACTTTCTGAGTATATTTAGACACCACTGACTAAAGGTAAAGGAAAACATGTGAGGAAACCTGGACTTATAATTCTGTGGCTCTAGTGAAAAGGGATGTAAGTCTAAAAATGCAACTTTACAGGAGACGCAAAAAACGCTTCGCGCGAGGTTTCAATATTTGTAGCGGTCAAACTGCTGCCGAATTAAATACATGTGATGTGTTTTATAGGTAAACGATGTATGTTCTTTCCTTTTATGTGGTTATTTTTTATGTAAACTTAGTAGTTTCCGAAATAGTGACTTATACCAACCACAAAATGAAAGCCTTAAGGGTATAAAATAAGTTATACCCCTTTACATTTAAATCAAAAGTTCATTTACACAAGTGAAAAAGGATACGCATTTGGAATGATTTTTATGATAACTAAGTAATGCAATGGAATAATAAGTGTTTAACTATCAGAAACACGTGTATTCATTATAAACTTACCATCAACATGATTAAAATTTAAAAAATATGAAAAGTAATTATTTGTTCCCTTTTTCACATTGATTATAGACAAGTTAAGGGGGACATAAAGACTTATGTGAATCATTTTGTGTAACTTATATCTATTTTTTAACACAAGTAAAAGTAATAAATTACTTTATAGTGTTTTTTATTATGAAAATAATTTATAAAATCAATTAAAAAATAAAAAGTGTCATTCACACATAGCCCTTGGAGAATAGCTTTCGGAACACGGTGGTATAGATTAGTCAGTAACCCAATCATCTTCGGTCATCATTGCCATATCTTTGTGAACAAGATCTATCAAACGATTAATGCGACCGCGATCAGCAATTCAAAAACAAAATATTATTTACTTTAAAAAAATACCCCTGGGAAACGCTGCAAAAACCTTTGGCGTATAAAGTGGATGTAAGTACGAAATCGAAAAGGAAAATTGGTGTACTTATACAACTTAGGCAGATTCCATAGCACGGTTCTAAACCTTAGTGGTTTTTTGGTTGCTATTTGTTATTTATTGTATTATTGTTTTGTGTAAATAATAAATAAAGTAAAAAAAAAACTAATACTGAGTCATTCCCGCTCGTCCACACCCTGTCACCTCACGTCTAGTCTAAGAGTTAATAAAGAAAATTACTTTAAAAGTACATACCTACTAATTCTAAAGTATTTTTTGGGTATTTTATATTAAATGTATAGCATAAAATGTTTCACATTTTAATTTTACACACTGAGTATTGTATCAATATGAGTTTAAATACAATTAATATATAAAAAGTTTTAAAAGATACAATCTCCTGGATATACTAATATTTAAAATAAAAAATGTAAAATTAAAATGTGACACATTTTTATGTTATACATTTAGTAGGTATAAAATCTTTAAATTTATTAGAGAAATGTAGTTTTAAACTAATTTTCATATTTTCTTGATTAACTCTTAGACTACACGTGAGATGACGGGGTGCGGACGACTAGGAACAATGCGTTCTATACGTCCACAGAGAAGATGAACAGAACGCAACATTCCCAGCTGTCCGCAGTGGGGATGAGCGGGAATGACTCCTAATACTTAGTGATAACAATAATAACATAAAATAGGTCCGCATGACAGTTTGTGGCGAGCTGTTGGGCAGTGGCGACCCCACGGACCTGACTCCTGAGAGAGGCCCTATTTTTCGACTCCGGTTAGTACCTGCGACTAACCGGAGAGGCCTCTCCTACCTCATTCTTGCCTTAACCGGCTGGTTTGAGTGGAGATTCGCAAGAGTGGAGTTGCCTTCAACTCCAACTCGGGGGAAGGATGTATCCCAGTAAGATGCTGGTCCCCTACCAGCATCTTACCTTGACTAACAGCTGTGGGATGCCCCTCCTTCCTCAAGCAGCTCAACGTATGTTGCCCCCTTGTCGCTACATGCTAGCGGCCGTTTCCGGGGGCCCATTATTGAGTTTGCGAGTCACCCCCTGCCTGTTTATCCGTATGTATCAATATTGGTCAGGGGCAGGGGCCATAGTACCCCATAGTTAACCGGTTAACTATTCCACAGCCACCCACACCCATATCATTTCTTTTTACCATATCTCACAATAGTTCTGCATCAACCGGGGATTGTCCTTTGGTGTACTTCCATAGTGCATACAGGGATTCATATCGCCTTCAGGGATAATCGCCGGCTGATGTCCCATTACATTTAGATTAAAAATTTTCAACGGGCCTCTGTGAGTTGGCTTCGGCTCCTCGTATGCTTTCAAAGGAGGAGATAGGAAAATAACAAACATAAAATAGTAACAATTAATAAACGGAATAACAAAAAAAGCACCGAGTAGTAAGTAGAATAACCTATGTCTAGGATAGACTAGAGATAGCCTTCTGCGAAAAAAGGAATAACAAATGGCTCACTATTTCACCGGGCCTAGCCTCCCTGATCAATGGCAGCACATCCAGAACAAGTATGCGACGCAAAGTCTATGATGCACTACCAGACATGAAACTGTTGGGTCGAAGCTGTCGATTGTTGCGAACACGCAATAAAACAATCGCAATGTTTTCCAGCGTCGACTCTATAACTGGTTTTGCACAAGCATGTGAGGTGCTGTCAGGCGTGGGTGAGTGGGGAGACGTAGAAGGCATACATTCCAGAATAATTAGCGTAGACGCTGCAGTGGTGGCTTATGAGAAAGGGAAAACGGCAGACCTTATGGGCTGCATTAGGGCCTCGGAACATCATGAGGTCATCGTGTACGAGGACAGGGGGGAAGATTTGAGCTTCCTCAAGAGGTCAGTTCAGCGCCAGCCAAGGGTGGATTCTCCAAGCGGCTCAGAGCGTTTACAGCAACAATATTTGCAACAGAGCGCTCTGCAACAACAACAGCGGGCCACCGAAAGGGAAAATAAAAAACTAGCGTCCCGAGGTAGAATGTGGGCAATAACAACAGCCATATGCTCAGTAACCGGACTCATTGCGTCACCTTTCAGGAAAAACGCATCCAAGTCCACTCAAAGATCGGAGAGCTGTCCCACTCAAATACAGTCTGCTCATTCTAGGTCATCCCCAACAAGAGCAGCTATGGGCCACGTTTGTCCACCGAAGCTTCGACAAGCCACCACTCCCAGAGACCATCTCATAAACGCTTTTCTCGAGTTTGTCGCAGTAATAGAAGCAACTAAGCAGGTTAACTTGCGGAATTGCGAAGCCATTCTGCAGACCTATCTGCAGGGTAACGAGCTGATACTGGACGATAGACTCGAAGCAGCAGAAGCAGTCATATACGACAATAATACATCGAGAGTGCTGAGAGGAACCTCTATAAGTCGTAGTATGGCAGCTTACAATGCCACTGCAGGATTTGTGTCGCTGGACGAGAAGGAATCAAATCGATGCGGAGTAGTGAAGTTTAAAACTCCCCCCAACGATTCCCTAGTGGTGGTTGCAAAGTGTACCAGGATTATGCTAGACGATGGGATATTAGAAATGGTAAAATCCATATCGGAATCCGGACCGGACGGCATAACCTTTGAGAACTGGTGCACTCCGAGGTTTCACTGGACGAACGGGGTCCCTGGATGCGGTAAAACGACTTGGATAGTGGATCAATTTGATGCGGACAAAGATTTTATTGTCACCACAACAACTGAAGCAGCAAATGACCTCAGAGGCAAACTATCTTGCCGATTTGGGGGACTACTAGTCAAATCTAGGGTTCGAACAATGGCGTCCATCTTAGTAAACGGCTTGAAGGGGCGAGAGAGCTGCACTCGACTAATGGTAGACGAGGCTCTTATGAACCACTTTGGAGCCGTGGTGATGGCCGCCCGAATAACTTTAGCCAAGGAGGTCCTGCTAATTGGTGACATAAATCAGCTCCCGTTCATTGATCGTGACAACCTCTTCCCTCTCCACTACGGCCGCCCTACACATATCACACCCATAAGTCAGGAGTTGCTGTGTACCCACAGGAATCCGATGGACGTGGCCTATGCTCTCAACACAGTTTACAGTGGCATATACTCATCCAGGTCGGGCGTGAGATCCCTCGAGACAAAAAGATTCTCGGGAGCGATGATCCCAAAATCACTCCCCGACACCTTACCCTGGTACACACCCAGGCAGAAAAGGAATCCCTTAAGAACCAGGGATACGGGTCGGGCGAGGGATCACGCATCCTCACTATACACGAGGCTCAGGGACTTTCGTCCGCGAAGGTGGTAGTTGTGAACACAGCAACAAAGAGGCAAAAAATTCATGATAGCGTACCACATGCAGTAGTTGCAATTTCGCGTCACACACATAGTTGCATCTACTACACGGACAACTGTGATGACGCGATAAGTAAATTGATCAGAAAGGCTGCTGAAGAGAGCGACCATGGGATTATGGACTACAACCTGAAAATGGCCATCAAACACAGAGACGCGGCAGTTGTGGGGGCGCTTTTGGGCGAGAAATGTTCCTCGGACTAAAATAAAAATTTATATAGCGGGAGGTAATGTGTATGCGGAAAACGTAAATAAGAATATAATTATATAATTGGTAACTCTTTGACTTCTGTAAGCTCTGTTGAAGTCAGCCCACCCGACAGGGGTTGAGGCGTCATGCACACATAAATGTCCTACAGTCGGTGGCGCTGTGTGTTGGGTTGTTCCGTTCCCAACAAAATGGTTGACCGGACCAATTGCTGACACACACGTCATACTCGTGAACGAGTGCCTTCTGCTGGGGCAGGTCGGCTCTCCCAGCGCGCTGGTGGACTGACTTGGCAGAGCCGCCGGTAAATTTAATTTAGTTGATTAAAAAAAAAACAAATATAAATAATAGTTGTGGTTAATTGTAGTGTGTAAGGTAGATACCATATTGATAAGATTTATTGTAAAAAGAAAAACAAATTGTATGACAAGGGCACGGACCAAGAGTCCGTGGAGAACATATGTAAATAAACATATTAAAAAAAAAAAAAAAAGAATAACCTATATCGATAAGTTACGACTCTTTACAGGAATAAACACTTATCATTCGTATTTAATTTTATTATTGTAGGAAATATTATTAGAACAGAGACTAGAAACTTAGTGTAAAACGGTACATGTTGACTAAAATCCATAAAATTTTATGATAACATTGAAATAATCGACTAAAACAAGTGGAAAAGGATACAACTCACTCGCGTAATTATCGATTTTCAAAAATAATAATCAATAAACGGAATAACAATAACAGCTTTGGTTTAGCAAAAATGCATCGAGTAAATCGAGTTGCAGCGCGCTCCCCACCCACCCGCACTGTACCCCGAGTCGTACATTCGTACTTTTTTCACGTAAAATGAAACATACTCGTAGAATACAAATACAGTTAAATCGATTTAAATTTATTAATTTCAATATTAAAAACGTGAAAACAGATGTCAACAGACTTGTTTTTGATTTTTCTGTTTTATGTAGGTGAAAAGAGATTTATGTCTAGTAAAACCATTATTCACTAAACATTTTTTAAAGAACAAGTACACTTAAGCCGTTTTACGCCAAATAAAACGAAACGCTGGAAAACTATAATTAGTTAAATTCCTACTCACTAAGTAAAGATGTCATAGTTCTGTATAAAGAAATTTGAATATACTTATACCCGAACTTTCAATTTTTTTTTGTTTGAATTAAACCCTTTTGCACACAGTAACTTCTTTATTTTTAGAGATAGGTTAGATCCGTTTTCACCAATCGATAGAGCGTTTTTTTCTGAACATTTTGGTGTACTTAACTCATTTTCGACAAAATCGGACTTATACCCCTTTTCACTAGGGCCACAGAATTTCTAATAATTATAAGTTTGACATCGCCAACCCGCATTGAGCAAGCGAGGTGATTAATGCTCAAGCCTTCTATATGCTAGAAGAGGCCTTTCGTCAGCAGTGGCCACTTATAGGCTGTGGATGTAGAGTCTTACTAGATAGTAAGATAATAAGAATATTTGACTTTTTTTAACTTAAATTTGATTTTTCCCATAGGAAAACCTAGTAAAAGAAGGTCTAGAATTAGAATTAGAAAATAAATGTTTATCCTTTGACGAGAAGACGTGGTTCCTCAAGATCCACATACCGTGGAAGACGGAAATGAGGTTGGCGGAGGTGATCGGAATGAAGCTGCCTACGAGACGATTTATCACAATATCAGTAAGAGCATGGGTAAGAATATTTAGCTTTGAAAATGCACGTGCTGTTGATTTTTGAGGGTTTTCTCGGGTACGATAAAATGGGTAGGTTTTTGGATTTTTTCGCAAACCGATACAAATCCAATTTAGGTAAGGCTACTTCGGTTCTTGAATGCGAATTTCATATTGAAACCTTCTCGACGTGAGACCCATAAGGTTTTATGTCCGAATCATCAAATTTGGATTGCCGGAATTCGGATTTAATTGATGCCGGTCGATGGCAGCGGTCGGTAGATTTATTATATTCCGGCCTACCTATGGATCGACATGGACCAATCCATTCCACCATCGATCGATGGTATTTATCGGCTATAGATCGATTGGTGCGGTAGAAACTATCGATTGACGTCGACTAATGCATTCTACTATCGATCGGTATCGATCGACCATTGCTCGATTGGTGTGGTAACACCCCGATAGAGAACAAATTAATATGAAAACTATCCTAAACGTAAGTTACATTTAAATAGGTTGGTTGGCTACAGATTAAATTGTTTGCATTTCGTTTTTATGTACCCTGCTTTCAAGTTTTCTAAAATCAGTTTTCTCATATTGCAATATCTATACGATACGATTTCTGACAGCAATCGGATTTTAGAATAATTTTGATATATCGGTCTCATGCCTAAAAATGGGAGTGTTTCAAACTTTTATATATTGCACCTTTGCTTGCATCTTCGGGGATTAAAGGAGGTAATTCAATAGATATTGATTATAAACGTTTTACAGAGTGATGAGAAGCAAGCCGAGAAAGATAAGCACTGGTACTCAAAATGGCGTCGGCGGTGGAAACAGTTGTATGAATATGAACATACTAGAATCACCCCGGAACCGTCATTCTATGGGGCTGCTGAAGAACGTGGGGCCAGACGGGAGGAAATGTCAGTATGAAATTAAAAAAAAACCTTTTTGTTCTTCTATCTATACTAATATACATATATACATATTATAAAGCTAAAGAGTTTGTTTGTGTGAACGCGCTAATCTCCGGAACTACTGGTCCGAATTGAGTAATTATTTTTGTGTTGGATAGTCAATTTATCGAGGAAGGCTATAGGCTATAAAACATTACGCTATGACCAATAGGAGCCAAGTAGAGTGAGTGAAACCGCGCGGAAGTAGCTAGCTAGTAATGTGTAACAGATGTACAGTATAACAGCTGACACATAGGACTCCACTTAGTTTTAAGTCAAATTTTCGGGTGCTTGGGCTTCTCCCAGTTGTGCAGTTTCTTTTGTGCCTTTAGGCTTAAGTCATTCTGTCTCCTGCATTAAATTCACCGAGGGAAGTGGAAACTGTCGTTTTCTTTTTCTTCTCCTCTAATAATATCTTCTGATTTATTTCGTTGCGGGATCCAAGACAGTCATTCATGTCCCTGGGACGCACCGGACTTCAGTGTTCCGGTGTTTGCATGGTTGTATCTACTGTAGATCCTGGTGCACAGGAGTTGCAGCGGTTTTGGAAGGTTGTGGCGGGCTTGTCCCATTATAAAAATGCCATTAATTTACCAGTACCCTAAGTACGAAAACGAAACGAGAGCGCGTTTGGCGTTCTGATTGGCCGGCCCGAATGAATCGACCAATCAGAGCACCAGTTTTCGTTTAACGTAATATATAAGGCAAACACGTACTAAGGCTACAGGTCTTCTAAAATATTGTAATTCCTATCGACAGATTCCTAGTAAAAGATCGGCACACACAGTTCTCACCAGCACAGAGGAGTCTACTAGTCATGCAGATATTACTGCGAGCCAAATATGACAACAATGAAACCAAGGTAAGACTTCTTGGGTCTTTCGGGAAATTTCTGTATCCTCATTCAGGGCCGAATCAACTGCTTTTTTTATGGAACAAGCCGGTAAACGAGCAGACGTATCACCTAATGGTAAGCAATCGCTGCCGCCCATGGACACTTGAAACACCAGAGGCGTCACAAGTGCATTGCCGGCCTTTTGGGGGTTAGGAATTTAAGGGTTATTGGGGAATCGGATTGGGATTGGGAAGATTGGGAAGGGGGAAATTGGGCCTCCAGTAACCTCAGTCACACAACGAAACACAACGCAAGCGTTGTTACACGTCGGTTTTCTGTGAGGCTGTGGTATCACTCCGGTCGAGCCGGCCCATTCGTGCCGAAGCATGGCTCTCCCACACTTATAACCGTGCAGTCACTTGATTGTAGACTACTTATTATGCATTTCAGATGGGAATCCGCCGTCTCCTAAACGACGGTACCTACACAGCGTGCTTCCCTCTGCACGAAGGAAGATATGAAGTGAACATGTCTGATGGGACCGTTACTGATAGAAGAGTAAGTTTATTTTAATTATTATACTTTTTTTAGGATAGGTCGGAAGGCGAGCGGATCTACTGACTGATCAGCAATCAGCACCGGGATTTTTGTTTGGCAAAATGAGATTCGGGATTGATAATATAAAAGTATTTTTATAGTAACTATTGTGAGACATACTAAATGAACTAAAAATTATGGTTTTCTCACGTACATTAAAGGAGAAAGGCTCTACTAGTTTCGAGTCACAGAGAGGCTAATCATGAGCAGTGTGCGTAGATATAGCGCAGCCTACTCTGTAAGACGTTGTGACAGTATGAAGATGACGTCCCTTTGTGACTTGAAACTAGTAGAGCATTTTCCATTAATTTACGTGGGTAAACCGTGATTTCTAGTTAATTTTAGTGTGACTCTTCTGGTGTTGCGAGTGTCCATGGGCGGTGCTGATCGCTTGGTATTAGATAATCCGTCTACTCGTTTGCCTCCGAGTGGTCTCTCGAGTGGACTGCCGGACTAGGGGTCTCGGGTTAGATTCCCAGGTCGAGCTAAGTATTGGACTGGACTATTTTCGATTTTTCGAAAAAAATCTCTGTAGTGGCACAGAGTCTGGAATTACATATGGCAATAGCCCCCTATTACATGGGACTTATAACACAAATGGTGAAAAGTGGGAATATTGTATAGTGGCATTACGTGCCGGAATGCGCACCTCTGCCTACCACTGCAAAAGCGTGGATAAAAAAACTCCTATAAATATTTTGTCACTTTCAGCTTTTATATCTAGAATGGGCTCGACCAGCGAAATGGTATAAAAAGCAGCCTCTTTGGCTGGTCCGAAGGTATTTCGGTGATAAGATCGGCCTCTACTTCTGTTGGCTGGGTTTCTATACAAAGATGCTGTATGCCCCAGCCATAGTAGGGACCCTCTGCTTCCTATACGGATTGGCCAGCATGGACTCTGAAGATAATATTCCTAGGTAAGTTAGTTTTTTTTTTTATTAAACAAGCCGGTAATCGAGCAGACGTATTACCTGATGGTAAGCAATCGCCGCCGCCCATGGACACTTGAAACACCAGAGGCGTTACAAGTGCGTTGCCGGCTTTTTGGGAGTTAGGAATTTAAAGGTTGTTGTTCGGGAATCGGGATCGGCCTTGGGTTATATTATACTTGTGGCGACACCAGACTAGTGACAGATAACAGAAGTCGCACATATACTATCGACGAGCAAATCAACGGATGACGTCATAAATATCCTGCATTTTACATGCGAATAAACATGGATAGAAAATCCCAACGAACAACAGTTGGGCAGAAAGCCCGCCAGACATGATCACCTCGCCTGGTCGGAGGATCCTCTTTTTCTTAGGGAACTTTACTCTCCGTTTCCTAAACTATTTTTGGTAAATTTCTAATTTCCGTGCGTTTAGACGTTTTTGCCATACCTATTATTGGAAGCAAGTATAACAGCTCACACATGGGGACATTAATTAGTATTTTACTTTTAAGTAAAATTTCCGTGGTGCTTGGCAACTGGGCTTCTCCCAGTTGTGCAGTCTCTTTTGTGCCTTAAGGCTTAAGTCATTCTGTCTCCTGCATTAAATTCACCGAGCGAAGTGGAAACTATCGTTTTCTTTTTCTTCTCCTCTAATAACATCTTCTGATTTGTTTCGTTGCGGGATCCAAGACAGTCATTGATGTCCCTGGGACGCGCCGGACTTCAGTGTTCCGGTGTTTTCATGTTAGTATCTACTGTAGATCCTGGCTTACAGGAGTTGCAGCGGTATGGGAGGTTGTGGCGGGCTTGTCTGTTGGTAGGCTCCGAACTCCGATAAGTTATCTTAAGATTCTCTTTCTTTTCGCAGTAAAGAGATTTGTGACACAAAAGGGCCTGGCAACACGACCCTCTGTCCTCTCTGCGATAAGGCCTGCCAATACCAGACCCTCTCAGACTCCTGTCTCTTCGCCAAGCTGACCTACCTATTCGACAACCCTGCTACCGTCTTCTTTGCCATATTTATGTCTTTTTGGGGTAAGTAGACCATGATACATGAATAAAAAAATCGTTATTTTAATTATTATGTTTCTCGGTTTACTCAGGTAACTGTTTGACGAGCAACTCGACTAGTTTCAAGTCATTCTAGAGGCTCATAATTATATATATTTTTTTGTTTTAAAAACATTGTCCCACACTAAGATTTCCTCATGTGTCGTGGGTGCGTTTACAAACGTACAATTTCACATGCACGTGATACCCAGATCCGGAGCAACATTTAAAGAGTTGCTCCGTGCGGGAATCAAACACGCTACACATTGCACGGCAGCCGGTCGCCTAACCACCGCGTCAACTGTGCAGTCTTTAGGTACGCATCCACAGGCCCGCATCGTACGCATCGCACGCAACGGATTTTAGTTTGTCTTGTATAGAAACTCATACAACTGCGTCCACTGATCCGCATCGTAAGGACCGCATCATCGGCAATGCCTACATGCGATGCGTACCGATGACGTCATACGGAATGCGTACGATGCGTGGGATAAGTACGATGCAGGCTTGTAGACGCGTACCTTTTGGCAGCAATCCGCGACACACGACGCGGCAACTATCGCGCTGCTACTAAAAACATTATAATTAATTTTGTATGTCTCACGATAGTTATAATATGATTCGAATGTAATTTTCATTCATTTTTCAGCGACAACATTCCTTGAGCTTTGGAAACGAAAGCAGTCGGTGTTACGATGGGAGTGGGATATGGGTGGTGTCGATCAGGTATACAAATACATCACCTTCCTTTTGAACAAGTCGGTTACAAAATACAAAGTTACCTACGTATCTTGCAATGCGTTTTACTATGATAATAAGATGTTATGAAGCTAAGAAGTGTAGTAGAGCCATAGTTCGATACAAATGGGCCGGCTCGATCCGAGTGATACCACGGCCTTACAGAAAACCGACGTGAAACAATTCCCCCCCTCCCAAATCTTCCCAAACTCCGATTTCCCAACAACCCTTAAATTCCTAACCCCCTAAAAGGCCGGCAACGCACTTGTATAGTCTTCGGCACGTAACTTGGCAATTTTTTTTAAATAATAAGAATGTTCCGCCAATCGCACAGGGATTGATCCTCACAAGCATCGTGCGCAGACGCGGCGACGTTGCGCTGACTATTGAACGTCCGCGTCCGCGTATTTTTAGTAAATAAAATAATATTCTTGAAAAAAATGATAACAAAATCTTGCCAAGTTATCTGCCAACCTTTATAACGCCTCTGGTGTTTCGGGTATCCATCGGCAGCGGTTGCTTACCATCAGGTGATCCGTCTGCTCGTTTACCGGCTTATACCAATCTGCACCGCACTTGTAACTCCTTTGTCCATCAACGACGCCAATCATCTACCGTCATATATAGATCCATCTGCTTTCATGATTCCTTAAACCAAAGAGTATAATAATTATAGGGGAACTTAAAGTTGTTTTGAACTAGTCCACAACTGTTTTTCCACATATTTTCAGGATGAAGACCCTAGGCCAGAATTCGAGGCTTCAGTGAAGACATTCCGAACGAACCCAGTGACGAGAGAGAAGGAGCCATACCTACCCAACTGGCAGAAAACTGTGAAATATGTAGCTAGCAGCTCTGCTGTGCTATTCATGGTACGTATTATAATACATATAAGGTGTTCTGTGACTGCCTCATTGGTCGAGTGGTCGCAAGTCCCACCGCGACCGCCAGACTAAGGGTCTCGGGTTCGATCCCGGGTTGGGCAAAGTATTACTGGTCTTTAACGGTTTTTCAAAATTCCTCAGTAGTCTAGAAGTGCCCAGTATATGGCAATAGGCTCACTCCTATTACATGGTATTTGTAATACAAATGGTGAAAAGTGGATGTACATTGTACAGTGGCATTTCGTGCCATAATGTGCACCTCTACTCCTTCGAGGATAAAAGGCGTGACGTTGCATTATTATAAGGTGTTCTAAAATTATCTGCCACACAAAGTATACGGGTGAGTAAGGTGCTAATACTGAGACCAACAAGACAATGTAATGTAGAAGACTTTATTGAATACTAGCAAACCGTTCGCCACTACGTTACGGAACCCGAGACCTTTCCAACGAATGCAAAACCGTGGAAATCGGTTCGTACGTTCTGGAGTTATAGCGTCAGGAAGGAAACCCCGACTTATTTCTATATTATAGACTAGCTACTTCCGCGCGGTTTCACCCGCTCTTCTCGGCTCCTATTGATCGTAGCGTAATGTTTTATAGCCTATAGCCTTCCTCGATAAATGCACTACCCAACACAAAAATAATTATTCAAATCGGACCAGTAGTTCCGGAGATTAGCGCGTTCAAACAAACAAACTCTTCAGCTTTATAATATTAGTATAGATTAGTATAGACTAGTCCTGTAACTTTATTTTTCTCCATCAGATCGCGATAGTAATGGGGGCTGTACTGGGCACCATTATCTACAGGATATCCATGGTGTCGGTCATCTACGGCGGCACGGGAATCTTCATCCAGCGCCACGCCAAGATCTTCACCACCATGACTGCTGCCATCATCAATTTAATCATCATCATGATTTTGACTAGGGTAAGCAAGAATGTTTTTTATTGGTAACGGGTAAGGTTTTGTCCGCTATCTCGCCTGATGGTAAGTGATGATGCGGCCTACGATGGAACACGTCTACCCATAAGCAACCTATTCACTCGGGCTTTGAAGACACCCAGGGGGACGGAGCTATACAACCTACATAGCTGCGTCCTCTCACTGCTCAGTGATCGACCATTCTAACACAATTGTAATAGCAGACTAAGGCCCCAGGTTACTCAGGAAACTCATTCAGTTTGGTAATTAAACTCAGTGGCATACTGTTTTAGAGATCTATATCCAGCAGTGTAAAACAAATTGATGATGAGACAAACTTCAATAATTTCTCAGTACTACAAATATAAAGCCACTTTTTTAATGAGAAAAGCCCGGCACAATCTCCCAAAACTGCTGTTCTCCTTTAAGCCAGGATCTACAGTACCACCATACAACCATGCACACACTAGAACACTGAAGTCCGGCGCGTCCCAGGGACATGAATGACTGTCTTGGATCCCGCAACGAAACAAATCAGAAGATGTTATTAGAGGAGAAGAAAAAGAAAACGATAGTTTTCACTTCCCTCGGTGAATTGAATGCACTATAAGGTCACAGCCGCACTCAGAGTCATTTAATGGTTACTTAACCCAGTCTTTAGCAATAGTTTTCGGAACAAAATCGTTACTAAGGAATAGTTAAAGTAATCATTAAATGTCTCTGAGTGCGGCAGTTAAACACCCTCAGTCAGAAATGAATGCCATAAAATAAGTCTGCTCGTTTACCGGCGTGTTCCATAAAAAAATAAGTGTATATAGTATTTTCCTGACTTACTTTTGAGGGTCCGTTCACACAGACCGGCTCGGAGAGCATCGGCGCACATTTTTCTTTTCACACAGACCGGATCGTATACGCTTGGAGTCGGTCGCTTAGAGTCGCCAACTATGTCACATACACCAACTGGAAGCGGATGTGCTCGGAGCTCCGTTTATTATTTCACACCAAGCGCCGTCAAGCATTTTTAAACAAAAAATCAGTGCACATTAAAAAATAAACGTTAATACAAATGCTTAAATCTCTATTTTCAACGTGACAAAATTTTGCTCTCCTCTCCGAGCCGGTCTGTGTGAACGGACCCTGACTGTGTGGTTTCCCTGACATTTTCCTATCAAGGAATTTTGAAAGCTTTCGGACTCTACGCCAAGTCACTCTCGCATTAACCACCCCTTATCCTAAGTCATTTTGAGTCACTGCAATAATATAACTTTTCATTTATCTCATGATAAAATATATTTTTCAGATATACGCAAAAATAGCAGTGTACCTAACGAACATGGAGAATCCTCGCACACAGACAGAGTATGAAGATTCCTACACGTTCAAGATATTCTTCTTTGAGTTCATGAACTTCTACTCTTCTCTCATCTACATTGCCTTCTTCAAAGTAAGTAATAGATATAACTAGAGCTGTATTTACCTCTAAGGCCTCCCCTACATTATCCCCGCTGCGTGAGCGTTGCTTGTTGCCGCCGTGTGACGTGTGTGTAGCGATCGTGTGGCGTTTAACCCCCTTAGGCAGTTGTCCCACCGGCAACGATTAACTAGAAACGAGTTAGCGAGACGCGTAGAGCGAGTGCATAGTTCCGATATTTGTGTAGCTCGGCTATAATCGAGTGTGCGAGCAAGGCGGGCGATTTCTCGCATCACTACGATACACACTGTAGTGAATTGACCACTGGTTGTTCTCTCGGCGTAAGTTCTAATCGCTTGGCGAGTGTCGCCGAGCGACTGTTATCTTTCATAGCTCTTGTCGCTCAGCGACAAACTAGTGAAGCGAGTGCTCGCCGGCAGTGTGAACAGTCAGCGATCAACTGTTTGTATATGCATCTCTTTTGTTCACACGGAAAGTATATCTATTGTACGTTTCTTGAGCGAGAAAATAGCCGATAGTTAGTCGTTTTCTCGCCGTTGGTGGGACAACTGCCTTAGTAGCGGGCGGCGGAGATAGCAGCGTTCGCGCTACTCATACGCCCGATGATCGCACACGCCTTATGTGGGGTAAGCCTTATACGACGTCCTGCGTGAGCGATCTAGCCACGAAGGCGATGCGGTGCGGAAACAACAAACTGCCAACATGTATTGACGTGGCCTATATGACTAACCGCACGTCGAAACGAAACATGCACGTAGGACATAGCCGCCGTCACACCACATCGCGTTGAATTCGCGTGTCACCGCACCGCTTCGCGTTCACGTCTAGACCGCTCATGCAGGGGTCTTAGACTGCTATTACAATTGTGTCAGAATGGTCGATCACTGAGCGGTGCGAGAGGGACGATTCTGACACAATTGTAATAGCAGACTAAGGCCCCAGGAAGCGCGTTAGTAACGCATTGGCATTACTACTGTACGGCATTGTAAGTTAATGACTTACACACGTTAGTAGCAATACTGGCGAGCTTTCAGTGAACGGATGACAGCATCGCTACAAAAAGTCACCCTGGCCGAGGGCAGGGGCATACGATGCGTTGCGGTAGCGGTGCGGCGCCGAAACGGTGTCGTATCGTCGTCTTACATACAAATATCTGTGGCATATCACACGATGCACCGGACTTGCAACCAAGACGAGGCGGGGAGGGGGGATGCGTTGCGACGTCGGAGCGGCACCGCTCAGTTGTTTTGCGTCACAAGGAAACTTTCATTAACAGACTGTCCAACGCTGCAACGCCGCTGCGACATAACAACGTTGCGGCGCCGCACCACTCGCGTGCTCACCGACACGGTGAAATCTTTGCAACGCATCGTATCTCTCTCTCTCTTTTTGCTGACGAGGAAACCTTCAAAAGGCGCCTAGCTTTTTGGGGAAAAAAATAGGAAGTGTGAGATTTTTACCTCACCATCTACACCTAAAAGAGGCACCGGATCCTCTTAGTAGACCAACACCGGAGACGGGGATATATATATATATATATATATATATATATATATATATGTAGCGAGAATATCATCCGTCGCGTCGTTTACGTGCTGTGTTATAACGAGAATATCATCCGACGCGTCGGTTACGCGCTTCGCGCGCTAACGCAAGCCGCGGCGTTCCCACCGCTCCTCACGTCGCCAGTCGGCCCTACACGCCCGTAGTGAAAGCACATGCGCGCGCGACTGCGTCGCGCGGCGCCCTACCTTGTACCTAGATTATTGTTTGAACTATATTACTGCTGTCTGTGTGTTACCTAATTGTGATTGTCTAACTGTGTAATTATAATATAATAAACTTTTGTACATCCATTACAAAATTGCGCCCAACTCGTGGCTCGTGCTCAAAGTACCTACGCGAGTGCGAACGTATTCCACGCTCTGTTGAAGTCTGTTGTGTACCTACTGTACCGAGGCTGTAACCGTCGTGTCTCGAGAAGATGCCGAAAACACGCGGACAGACGGCCATCGAGAACCGCAGTAGTGATAGTGACGAAGAGTTCACGGATACGCGAGTGGCGGGAACCGCCGCGGACGACAACATGGCGGCGGCGTCACCTACCACAACGGACCGACGCGATACGAATATGATCACAATGACGGAAGACCAGCTATCTAGGATCCTGGCCAGCGTGATGAGGGGGTCGACTCAACCTCCTGCTGCAGGAGTGCACGCGGTGCACACTGCGCAGAGCAATTTTACCCGGTGCACGGCTCGGTTCGATGGAGCCGCCTGCAACGCCGACGTCGTGGAAGCGTTCATCGAGAGCGTGCTCGTCTACAAGGAGTGCGCAGGCGTCTCAGACGACCACGCGTTACGAGGACTGCCGATGCTGCTGACCGGAGACGCCGCCGTGTGGTGGCGAGGAGTGCGACCTACGGTGGAGAGCTGGGACGACGCGTTACGCCGGCTGCGCTTCATGTACGGCGCGGCGCGCCCAGCCCACAGGGTCTTACGCGACATATTCGCGACAGAACAACAAAGTGAAAGTGCCGACGTATATATTTCGCGTGTGCGTGCTAACATTTCGCGGTTACCATATCCTTTACCAGAACAAATGCAACTCGATATAGTGTATGGCCTGTTACACCGTAGAATCCGCAAACGTGTTCCGCGTGATAGCGTAAGTAGTGTCGACTGTCTACTTGAGAGAGCTAGGTACGTAGAGGAGATGCTGGGCGAAGCGAACCAATCTAGTACATCGTCTCACAACAATAATACCGCGAACACGAATTTACGTGATAAAGATAACCCTTCAAATGCGACCGGTAAAAATATTAACCCGCAAACGGCTGCGGTGAAAAATGTTACCCCTCAAACGACTACGTCCAACTCTAGTTCGAACATAGATAGTAGTAGCGCGACTTCTAAACGTGTTAGACCACGCTGTGCACGCTGCAAACGTTTCGGACACACGATGGACGAGTGTAAGTCGAAAGGTAATGAGTTAGCTTGTTATGGTTGCGGTCGTGAAGGTGTTATTCGGTCGAAATGTCCCACTTGTAAAGGCAAGTGCAAAGAAGATGCACCAGCCGCGGCCGCCGACGGGAAGGTAAGTTTCCAAAGTGTTTATACACACGATTCCTCCACGTCGCAGCCGACGATAAATATTGAAGTGGCTTCGTTATTAGGTGTCGCTGTGCTTGATACCGGCGCTACCGAAAGCTTAGCTAGCCCCGGTTTATATGCTATTTTGTTGAAGAACGGGACTAGTTTTACATCGGCCCGCCGCACGATAGGGTTGGCCGACGGGACCCAACATACACGTGACGTGTTGTTGTGCGATACGAATGTTGTAGTACAGGGACGTATTGTACCTACAACATTTATTGTTATACCAGGGGCGGAGAATAGGACGCTTCTCGGACAAGATTTTATTACGAAATCTGGTATTTTGCTTGACCTTCAACGTGGTTGTTGGTATTTTTCAGATTCGACAAAGGTGAAGGTACCCTTTGTGCGCTCTTACAGTCTTATGTCCACCAGTGACGCAGAGCTGATGCAGGTTAACACCACCGGCCTGGCACTGAGAGAAAACGAAGGATCTAAGCTGTCACCTGCTCAGAGGACGCAGCTCAACCAGCTGATAATTTCTAAGGCTGCGCGCTTCGCCACCGAGGGACCAGCTACATCTTACGCTACTCACCACATTCGAGTAGGCGAGAGGCAGGAGCCTACCGCCTCACCACCCTACCGGATGTCGGCAGGTAAGAAGCAGCTGCTGGACGGTGAGCTCGAGAAGCTGCTGCGAGCAGACGTTATAGAGGAGTGTGAGTCGCCGTGGGCCGCGAACGTAGTGTTGGTGAAGAAGAAAGACGGTGGCGTCCGGTTATGTGTGGATTACCGCAAGCTCAATGCTGTGACGGAGCCTGACCGGTACCCACTGCCGCGCATAGAAGACGTTCTTCATGCCGCGAAGACCACCACCTACATGTCAACGCTCGACCTTCATTCTGGCTATTTCCAGGTAAGTGTCGCGGAAGAGGACCGTGACAAGACCGCGTTTGTTACGCCTTCTAGTACCTACAGGTTTAAGAGAATGCCCATGGGATTGCGCAACTCCGGTGCCACGTTCCAGAGACTGATCGACCGGTTCCGGTCGAACCTGGTTGTACCAGCGCGGACACTCGAGACCAGTGACGGCGCTGTGACGTCCTCAGACCCCCGAGGTGGTGGTAGATCGGTAAGTATCCTAGGCTACCTAGATGACCTGATTGTTCTGTCACCCACCTTCGAACAACACCTCGAGGATCTGGAGGCAGTCTTCGATAGGCTGGATAAATTTAATCTGCGTGTTAACCGCAAGAAAAGTTGTTTTGCCTGTGATTCGGTGCGGTTCCTGGGGCACATTATTGTACCCGGTGGTTTGCAGGTAGACCCGGAGAAGACCTCAGCCATAGCTGACATGCCTGCCCCGAAGAACGAGAGGCAGCTTAAAGGTTTCTTAACTACGTCAAGCTGGTTCCGGCGATTTGTGCCGAATTACGCCGCTGTCGCGAAGCCTTTAACTGACCTTCTCAAGAAGAATAGCTCGTGGAGGTGGCATGAGGAGCAGCAGGCTGCGTTCGAGCATATCAAGAGGCTCCTGGTCACCGCGCCCATACTCCGTCAAGCCGACGAAAGTAAGCCCTTCTCTCTTAATACCGACAGTAGTAGTTACTGTCTCGGAGCAGTTCTGATGCAGGGGGAGGGCCCTGACGAGAGGCCTGTGGAGTACGCCAGTCGGTTGCTGTTACCAGCTGAGCGCAACTATACCACCACGGAAAGGGAGGCACTAGCTGTGGTCTGGGCGGTGACTAAGTTCAGGGGCTACATCGAAGGATCGGAGGTCATCGTCAAATCCGACCATCAACCCTTACGTTGGTTGATGAGTTTGAAGTCCCCCAGTGGCCGTTTGGCAAGGTGGGCATTGACCCTTCAGGCTTATAACTTACAGATCCAGTACACCCCCGGTAAGGTGAACGTGATTGCAGACGCGCTAAGCCGCCCCGCCTGCTGTGAAAAGGACCCAGGTGGATGCGAGGTATGCTTAGTAACTGTAGATATACCGCACAGGGCACCTGCCGACGTACGTGATAACCAGCTCAAAGACCCCGAGCTGAAGACGATCGTAGAGGATCTGGAGGACTCCGATCCGTCTAGGGGGAGGGGCTGGTCAGAACGAGGTTATCTGATGTCTGATGGAGTATTGTATCGGTGTGCACCCGAGGCTGACGACGCTGACTCCGCTTGTCTCGTGGTACCGAGTCATGAAAGAGAGGGCATCCTTGCTGACTTCCATGACGCTCCCACCGCAGGTCATTTCGGTGTTGAGAGAACCCTGCAGCGCATCAGAGCTCGCTACTTTTGGGTAGGTATGAGAACCTTCGTTGCTGACTATGTTAGACGTTGTGCTGCTTGTCAGCGTTATAAAGCAGACAACAAGAAGCCTGCAGGACTACTGCAGACGCCTGCTGCGACTCGCCGGTTCGAGGTCGTGTCAGTAGATTTGTTTGGCCCTTTGCCGAAGACGGCTAAAGGTAACCGTTGGATTCTTATTATAGAGGACGTGTGTACTCACTGGGTTGAGTTGTTTGCGTTGGAGACCGCCACCAGCGTAGAGTGCGCTGAGATTTTAATCGGCGAAGTCTTCTTGAGGTTTGGAGTCCCGCGTAGGATGGTCAGCGACAACGGAGTTCAGTTCGTAGCTGAGGTGATGCAACAGGCATGTCACGTGATGGGTATCAAACAGTCTTTGACGCCGTTGTACCACCCGGAAAGCAACCCCGTTGAACGCAAGAACCGGGACCTCAAACCCCAGTTGGCAATTCTGGTGGGGAAGGACCACGCCTCTTGGGATCGCCATCTCGCAGCTATAAGGTTTGCGATGAATTCAGCCGTGACAGCGAGTACGGGGTTTTCACCGGCTTTTCTTACCTTCGGAAGGGAGCTGCGCGCACCATCTGACGTCGTGGCTGATATGAAAGCCACTGTGGATAACGATAATTTCGTACCGAGTATTACGCCTTACCTTCGTAGGTTGTCGACAGCGCTTCTAGATGCCAGGGATGTCCATGAGCAGGCCCAGTCCATCAGGAAGAAGTATGCTGATGAAGGTAGACGTACGCCTCCGGATTATAAGGTAGGTGACCTTGTCCTCCTAAAGACGCAGAGTATGAACGACGCAGGCCGTGGACAAACCGCGAAGTTCATCCCTAGGAGAGACGGCCCGTATCGTATTCGGGAAGTGGTAAGTCCCACCACATATGTTATCGAGGGACTTACGCGAGCTGAACACATTGGACGGTACCATGTGTCACACTTAACGCCATTCGTCGGCGACATCGTGTCTCCGGTTCGTGAGAAGCGCAAGCGTGGTCGACCCCGTAAATTCGATGCTAGTCCGAACGCGAGGGCGCTATGTCCGAACTAGAGGGGAGTGTGTAGCGAGAATATCATCCGTCGCGTCGTTTACGTGCTGTGTTAAAACGAGAATATCATCCGACGCGTCGGTTACGCGCTTCGCGCGCTAACGCAAGCCGCGGCGTTCCCACCGCTCCTCACGTCGCCAGTCGGCCCTACACGCCAGTAGTGAAAGCACATGCGCGCGCGACTGCGTCGCGCGGCGCCCTACCTTGTACCTAGATTATTGTTTGAACTATATTACTGCTGTCTGTGTGTTACCTAATTGTGATTGTCTAACTGTGTAATTATAATATAATAAACTTTTGTACATCCATTACATATATATATATATATATCTCTCTCTCTCTCTCTCTCTCTCTCTCTCTCTCTCTCTCTCTCTCTCTAACATCAACCAATGTTCCCAGGGCCGTTTCTACGACTACCCAGGCGATGATCAAGCGAGAAAGTCGGAATTTTTCAAACTCAAAGGCGACATCTGCGACCCGGCGGGCTGCTTGTCCGAGCTGTGTATACAGCTGGCAATCATCATGATCGGCAAACAATTCGTCAACAATTTTGTCGAGCTCGGCTACCCGTACGTACGTGTGTTTGTGTATGTCTCTAGTTTAAGTGTGGGAGAGCCATGCTTCGGCACGAATGGGCCGGCCACCGGAGTGATACCACGGCCTTATAGAAAACCGTAGTGGAACATGACGTTGTATTTCGCCATGTGATTCAGGCTTTTTTTAAGGGAAAATCATAAAATGACTTCTCCGCTTTGGACGAGAATATAAGGAGTGTCAGACTGCTCCTGCTTTTTGAACCGGAGTCCCGGTAAACCTGCTAGGTAGTCCACGACTCCGGATTGTTATTCAGGCTACGGCCCTATTTCCTTGTATCCAAATCTCCCAAAGACAAGCAAAACACTTGTGTTGCGAGTTTCCAAGGGTGGCGACGATTGCACTAAATTCCGTTTAGTAGTTTCAGCGTGTTTGACGGACAAACATCCAATAGTTCATCACGTTTCCTTACGAATCTTACGATATCTTTCTTCATGCTTTGCCAAGAGTTAATAAATTAATTTAAAACCTGTGTATTACTTGGAAAAAGTATTTTTATTAGAAAAACCATTGCTCCACACAAACATACAATTTCACATAGGTGCACATGGCACTTACACACACAACGACAAATCGTGGGCCACATAAACAGTACCTTCATGTGGAAATTTGGCCCTTTTTTATGGAATAGGAGGCAAACGAGCAAACGAGTCACCTGATTGTAAGCGATGAGCGCCGCCCATGGACACCCGCAACACCAGAGGAGTCACAGGTGCGTTGCCGGCCTTTTTTTTTTTAAAGGACTATGCTCTTTTCTTGAAGGTTTGAAGGTCGTATCGGTTCGGAAATACCGCGGACGACAGCAATTCCATCTAGTTCTTGAGTAGCAAGGTATCTAAAATCCTTCTATTTACCTTCATCCCCAGGAAATTCCACAACTGGTGGCGGCAGAGGTCTCATAGAGCAGTGACCAGGGACCTTAGCAAGCCGCACATGGCTTGGGAACAAGACTATCACCTGCAGGACCCTGGGAGGCTGGCGTTGTTTGATGAGTACCTGGAAATGAGTGAGTGTCTTGATCACAACTTAGCTTTACGTACAGTATGTATGCCAAATTTTTCTTTTTTTAAAAACCTTGCCCCACATTAGGATTTTCTCCTGTGTCGTGGGTGCGTTTACAAACATACAAGTTCACATGCACATGACACCCAGACCCGAAACAACAATTTGTGGATCACACACAAAGAGTTGCTCCGTGCGGGAATCGAACCCGCTACACGTTGCACGGCAGCCAGTTGCCTGGCCACCGCGCCAACCGTGCAGTCGAAACGTGATTTTTAGATTTCGGTAGTTAACAAGGAACCCTTATACATAGTTTCGCTATGTTTATCCGTCTGTCTGTATGCGGTTTACTCAGAGACTATAAGTGGTAAAAAACTGTAATGTGGTATAAATATGTGTCTGCCTCGTTGGTCAAGTGGTCGCAAGTGCGACAGCCAGACAAGGGTCACGGGTTCGATTGCGATTTTCGAAAATTTCTCAGTACTAGCACGGAGTCTGTTATTGTGGCCAGTCTTACGGAAAAAACACTTTCGAATATGTATATCGATTTCAAATATCGCGTGACGTCACTTCTATGTACATTTTATACATAGAAATGACGTATTTGCTCCCACCCCTAAACGTTTGATTCGTTTTATCTAAGTATTGTTTATCTTATATGACAAAATAAAAACATACGTGTCTAATATTTTTCATTACCTAACTGACGGACTAAATAGATTTTTAATTTTCATACCCCGTCATCATCCATATTCCAGTTCTTCAATACGGCTTCGTAACTCTGTTCGTGGCTGCGTTCCCCCTCGCTCCCCTGTTTGCTCTACTCAACAACATCGCGGAGATACGACTGGACGCTTACAAGATGGTGACCCAAGCTCGAAGGCCGTTGGCTGAGCGAGTCGAAGATATTGGAGCTTGGTAAGTGATTTGCAGGTCTCACTGAAATTAGTACAGTAGAAACTCGATTAACCGGACTAATTTTCCGGATAATCGAATTTACGAAGAAAAGCGAATTTTGTGCATACATATTATGTTGTAAATTCGGTGTTATGTATTTATTAAAAACAACAAACACATATGTATGAATGAAAATCAATGTTTATTAATAACTAGCTACTTCCGCGCGGTTTCACCCGCTCTGCTCTGGTTCCTATTGATCGTAGCGTGATGTTTTATAGTCTATAACTTTCTTTTATACTATTCAACACAAAAAGAATTATTCAAATCGGACCAGTAGTTCCGGAGATTAGCGTGTTCAAACAAACAAACAAACAAACAATCAAACAAACAAACAAACAAACTCTTCAGCTTTATAATATTAGTATAGATTATTATGAGACACATCTTCTTAGATTGCATACATACATGTACGTTACGTTGCATAAATTCGACTTGTAAGTAATTTTAATATAATGAGTCGGTAGTTCGGATAATCGCGAATCCGTATAACCGGGAGCCCGGGAGCCGGATAATCGAGTTCCTACTGTAGTATTTTTTTATATGGCCGCTGCTAGGGTAAATAGAATTTTAAATTGAGACCACGTAGCGTAGGCCAACGAGCCGTTGGATGTAGGTTGCTTCCAACCGGCCTATTTGGAAGTAATTTTTGCCCTACACTAGGTACTATTTTATTCTGTGTCGTGGGTGTAAGATATATATATTGCACCTCTTCTGGTGTCAGGCAGAGCTTAAAACGAAGCATCTTGATTGGTCTAATCTAGGATAATCTTCTTTTTTTTTTTTGAGTGGGGAAAATCATCCAATGACTTTTCTCGCCTTGGGCGAGGCGAGAGGGAGTGTCAGACTCTTACTGACTAAAAACCACCCCGTTACTTCTCCTGCCTTTCGAGCCGGAGCCCTGGTAAACCCGCTAGGTAGTCCGCAGCTCCGGATTAGTCATCAGCCCTACTGGGCCCCATCTGTGGTGGTCTGATGGCTCTTTGAGGCGCGCGCGGAACGCGACGCGCCGCACGCACGGGTATCTAGGATAATCTCTCCTAGATAGAATCACCTATCCGAATAGAATAGAAAAAAAAACGTAATACCTATAATTAATTATTTTTTTCAGGTACGGCATTCTGAAAGGCATCACGTACGCTGCCGTCGTATCAAATGTAAGTTTCACAATTAATATTATTGAAACTTATGTAAAAATTAAAATATCAAAATAAATCATTACTATAAAAAAACGCCATCTACAATCAATCTCTAGTAAACTGTACTATGTAGTTCGTAATCTTGTCCAACAGATGTCGCTATAACGTAGTTGTTCGTAATCTTGTCCAATAGATGTCGCTATAACATAATTTTGTTTCCAGGCCTTCGTGATAGCCTACACCAGTGACTTCATACCTCGTATGGTGTATAAATACGTGTATTCACCTGACAATACATTAGCTGGATACATCGATCACTCTTTGTCTCGTAAGTATTTTATATGTTTCTTAATCATATAACCTAAATTAACTAAAAATCTCGGTTTACTCACGTATGTTAATGAAGAAAAGATCTACTAGTTTTTAATCACAGGACAGGTCACACACAGGCGGCGACGTCGCGTATCTTACGTTGCTTCATAAAAATATGACCTAGTTTCAATTCGCTAGGAATGTAAATTAAGGATTAAATATATATGTATACTGCTAAATATATATCTGATTGCTAAAGAAATAAGGGGTTTCTCATATAGTATTTTGTAATTGGGCAAAATATTATTTCATTTTCAAATTTCGTCTCCATCTTCTTTTATTAATAATTTTTAATACGAACGATTTCTTTATCAGTATTCAACACATCAGACTACCAAGAGGATTGGGGGGCTGATGAGAACGAGGTGGACCCCCCAGTATGTGCCTACCGAGGATACAGGAACCCGCCAGACCATGCTGACCCGTATGGCTTATCTCCTCACTATTGGCACGTGTTCGCTGCTCGACTGGCGTTCGTTGTCGTTTTTGAGGTAAGCGCCATCTGTTGTTGATTGGAGTGAAACTTTCTTTTTCTTTTCTGGAAATGAGTGAGTGTCTTGATCACAACTTAGCTTTACGTACAGTATGTATGCCAAACGTTTTTTTTTTTTAAAAAAACGTTGCCCCACACTAGGATTTTCTCCTGTGTCGTGGGTGCGTTTACAAACATACAAGTTCACATACACATGACACCCAGACCCGAAACAACAATTTGTGGATCACACAAAGTGTTGCTCCGTGCGGGAATCGAACCCGCTACACGTTGCGCGGCAGCCAGTTGCCCAGCTACCGCGCCAACCGTGCAGTCAAAACTATTGGCGCCATTTCATCATCATCATCAGCCAACAGACTGCCACTGTTAGTTAGTAGCCTTAGTCCACCACGTAGAACGACAAGCCGCCACCTGCATCCACTGGCTCCCCGCGACTCTGAGGACATCGTCGGTCCATCTAGTGAGAGGTTTGCTCACGAAGAGCCATCGAAATCTCATACAGGTTCATGTCTGGGTGCCATCTAGCGTAGTGTTACTTTAATCATAAGAGTAGTTAGATAGATTACTTTGTGTTTAGAAATTATTAGATTTTTCTTATGAGTAGTAGAGTATCTTTGCCACAAAATCTGTTATTTTAAATATCTATGCATACAGACACACCGAAAGCGGAAAGCAACTTTGTTTTATACTATAGCTTTGCACCCCAGCTTTGCACGTATGAAATGGTGCCATACTATGCACGTATTATACATAATTATAAACCTCTCTCTTCAATCTATCTATTAAAAAAACCGCATCAAAATCCGTTGCGTAGTTTTAAAGATTCAAGCATACAAAGGGACATAGGGACAGAGAAAGCGACTTTGTTTTATACTATGTAGTGATAGTGATTAAAAACCTAATATTCTTCGCAGCACGTGGTCTTCGGCCTAACAGGTCTTATGCAGCTCTTCATACCAGATGTACCGAGTGAATTACGGACTCAGATGCAAAGGGAAGCTCTTCTGGCCAAGGAAGCGAAGTATGAACATGGGAGGAGAAGGTTATCTACTGAGTACCGACAGCTGTTGACGCAGAAGAGTGACGGTGGAACTGGTAAGTAAAGCATCATCAGCATCCACAAAAACAACCTGTGAGAGTTGTTAGTCCATTGCTGGAGTATGGGTCTTCTCTATAAAACATGAGTTTGCTATGATCTCTACGACAAAAAATCGCAGTTTAAAAAAAAATCAAGTGTGGGAGAGCCATGCATCGGCACGAATGCGCCGGCTCGATCGGAGTGATACCACGACCGAGCAGACCAACGTGACACAACGCTTCCGTTGTGTTTCGTTGCGTGAGTGAGGTTACCGAAGGCCCAATTAACCCCCTTCCCAATCTTCCCAATCCCCAATTCCCCAACAACCCTTAAATTCCTAACCGCCAAAACCCAGCAAACCACATGTAACGCCTCTGCTGTTTCGGGCGTCCATGGGCGGCGGCGATTGCTTACCATCAAGTAATTCGTATGCTCATTTATCGGCTTATATCATAAAAAAATTAGAGAACGCTGCTGCTCTTTCACGTTCAGACGTGCCTTCTTGGTCTAACTTAAATTAATCATTTTGACTTTGACTTTAATAAACTTATTTTTAGTTTTTTTTTTTTATTTGGGCTTAAATTAATCATTTTGACTTTGACTTTAATAAACTTATTTTTAGTTTTTTTTTTTTTATTTGGGATAAACTAATAATTGTACAATGTTTCTTACATTTGATAAACTGAGCTAGTGTACAATTCACTACGTTTCCGCTGAATAGTTCCACAGGATAGTAGAACTAAATTAAAGTGTACATAATTATTATAATTTTCTATACATAATCTGTTACAGAAAAGCCTACAGGTGGTGCTTGGCTTAGACGAGCATCGCGCGCATCAGATGTCCTGGACGCTCACATATCAGTCTCCCAAAGACCCACCTCACCTCGGATAGTTCACTGACAAAGGATTAATTAGTTTCCTAATAATTTAGAAACAAATACATTAACAGGGATGATGACTGGGTCAAAAATTAATTATTACAACTTTTCAATACAATAAAATATTAAAAAATAATCACACTCTCATTCATAAATTTTATGAACTACTTAATTTTCGTTTTTTTCTAGCTAAATTTCTAGAAATAAGTCTGCTATTTAACGTAAAAATCTGATGACGTCATAATAGAGTATTTCATACAAAGTTCATAGAAAATATCGTTTTTGACGTTTCGAAAAAAGTATTGAATTTGAGTAGTAGGAAACTAGCCTATTCTGGATATTACATGGGTACACATCGAGCTATTAAACCAGTATAAACTGGCCGTCAAATGTGCGGAAAGATCGTCCAAAGCGAGAACATGATAAACTGTTCGAACTTAAGACGGGATATTTACCATGTTTATTTATTTCGATGAGTTTCCGATATTTCGGCACTGTTGCAAGCGCCATGATCACGGATGAACTGGAGTATATGCAGACAAATCAGTCTACCCTCTTTCTAGTTCGTTAATAAACATAGTTAATATCCCGTCAAGTTCTAATGATATTAGTAGTGACCATGTCAGTTTAAAAACTTATATCATAATAAATTGGTTTAGCAGCTTGATCTGTAGTCGTGTGGAAGAATAATTGTATGAAACCAAATATTTTCCTAATAAAATAAATAAAATTTAAGGTATTATCCCGTAATTATTTAACGAGGTTACTTACTTAAATGGAGACATAAACCGCGTCAGGTGATAAGCTCTTGTAGCCAACAATCCGCAGCGCACTTGTAACTCCTCTTTCTTTAAAGGGGGATCGGAAAGTCATCCCATGACTTCTCCAGTCTTGGACGAGGCGAGAATGTCAGACTCTCACTGACTAAAAACCACTCTGTTCCTTCTCCTGCTTTAAGCCGGAACCCCGTAACTTATTACGTTGTCCGCAACTACGGATCGGGCATCAACCATACTAGGCCTCATCTGTAGAGGTTTGATCTTTGAAACTTGTTATTCCTCTAGTGTTTCGGGTGTCCATGGGCGGCGCTGATTGCTTACAATCAGGTGATCCGTCTGCTCGTTTGCCCACTATTCGACACTTCAAAAAAAGTCGGTTGGGCCGCCCCGCTGCTTCGGTTTTTGCGCAGACTACTAAACATTATGGATTCCCATTACGGGTCCCTATTTCTCTCAAGGCTTGAAAATAGTCACGTAACCTTGTCAAATAGTTCCTTGAGTAAGCCTTACGACCTAACTAAATTAAAAATTAAATTTACACAACGGTGTTCACATAGCTAATGTTTTTCAGTAAAAAGTAAAAAAATGTGTTTTGAAGATTTTGAATTCATTTTATCATTAGAAAAATATTTGGTCATCATTAAATTGATTTGAAACTGTTGCATTTAGGTAAAGATAAATTGCAGAATCGATGTTTTCTAAAATATAAGGTGTTCCAAAATTATTTGCAACGGCTTTAATGGGAGGTAGTGTTATGTGTGAAGATTACAATAGTAAATATAAATGATTGAATATGAGTATATTTTTATACAAAAAAATCTGCTTATGCGTTTGTTGTGAAAAAGCTATCATTACTGTCTCTGTCGATTGCGAAGCGACGCATCGTGCGTATTTGTGAACAACTTTATGCAAAGCAGAGTCAATGTTTATTTTACTACTTTCTTATGTTCTCAATTGAACTAACTGGTCCGAGTGGTCCGGGGTACGAAATTTCTTCACTAATGTAATCTTAAAACACACTCCCATTAGAGCCGTGGCGGATACTTTTAGAACACCTTATATACCTATATGTAGAAGACATATTTTAAGGGTCCAATGTGTAAATATTGATGCTTTAAAAGTGCGACTTTCTCTAATGATCAGTGATTGTAAGCATGACTACTGAGCGTGGGGTAGTATGCTTGCAATGGATTTGATTCTAGAGATAGTTTTTTTTTTTATTAAAATTAAATATTTAATAATGAAATGTTTGAATATTTGGAACCACTGTCTACCCATTTGTCCTACTTTTATAGCATCAGACAATGTTTCCTAAGTCTTAGATAGTTAAACTATTTATTGTTAACATTTATGTACTATTTTAAATTAAAATAAATGTCTTTAACTATATCGGCGTCGTTAAAAAGTAAAATATTCAGTCGACATGAATTGGACATGATGCAAGACGTACTTTGAAGAAAATTTTAAAATAGACATTTATTTTATTTTAAATTTTAATATTAAGGCGAAAACTCTTGATATGAATAACTTGGTATTTAATGAAATGACACGATTCAATTAAACACGGTTGTACAATTTCATGTCAAAAACTACTAACACAAAAGGAAAAATAGTTTCAATCAGCAGTATTAATGAAAGCGCCATCTAACGCAATAGTTGATAAACCAAGTTTGTTGGAGTTCAAATATAGATGGCGTTTTTCTACATTTTGATTTAAAAGAAGTATAATTTGAATATGTATTCAGAAAAAAAAATTCTATTTTGTAGCAACAAGGTCTGTTCAAAGTTAAAGTTCAAAGAATGCGTTATTTGGCACTTAGCAGGCTAGTCGAAAAAAATTAAAAGTTTAGGTTTATCGGAGATAGCTCATTTGCTGCTGCCTGATAAAAATAAAACTCATGAGTATACAAAACAAGTTTCTTTGGGAAAGTTGTTTGTAACCATGAGTACAATCACGTGTTTAAATATCGTTCACTAATTACCAGTCACCCTATATGTAACTGGTTACTTGACTAAAAATGTACAGCCGTAATTTTCGTATTTATCTTATAATAAAGTGTCAAATGATAAAGCCATACACATTATGTCTGGGTTTTACTAAAGAACATGATGTTTCATTATATTAAATAGACATTTTAAGTAATCTCATGCACTACGGTGAAATTCAAATTTCAAACTATGTTAAACCCAAATTATGAACTCACTTGCTACTAATTTAAACAAAAACCAATGTTTAAGGTGAATATAAGATAATAATGTTAAATTCCTTAATGAAAGCATTGTATTCATCAAAACCGGTTTCAAAATTATATTGTTAAGTTAGTATGTAATGTATGAGGCGAGAAAGAGTGTCAGATTCTTAGTGACTAACCATCCTGACCTGCTCTTCAAGCCGGAGCCCCGGTTACCCGATAAGCTGTCGGTAGCTCCGGGTCAGTCATTACCACTACTGGGCTCCATCTGTGGTGACCCAACGGTTGTTTTTCATGATCTTAACTCACATATTTTGATACATTTAATTTGGAATAAAAAACGAAGTAATCAGAAGCTTTTATAGCTATTATAAAATAAAATAACAAAGTTATTACATAAATATTATTACATATACCTAACTTTTGTGAGACATACCAAAATAATTATTATCATTTTCGGTTTACTCACGTAATTGTTTGACGAGGACTTCGACTAGTTTCAAGCCATGATAGAGGCTCATATTCATGAGCAGCATTCCGCGACACACGACGCGACGACTGTTGCGCTGCTACTACAAACTGTATCCTTAGTACGAGTTTACTTTACATTGAACTAAAATGAAACGAGAACGCGTTCGGCGCTCTGATTGGCCGGCGCTAATGAACGAACAGATCAGTACCCTTAATATCGTCGCGTCGTGTGTCGCGGAATGCTGCTCATGAATATTAATACTAAGGGTACTGCAAACTTAGTATGAGTTTGCTTTACATTTAAATAATAGAAACGAGATCGCGTTCGGCGCTCTGATTGGTTGGTTTATTCGAGGCGGTCAATTTGATTGGTTGGTTTATTTAATGCGCTCCCGTTTCGGTTACTTTAAACGTAAAGCAAACTCATACTAAGGGTACAGAACGCCGAACGCACTCCCGTTTCGTTTTTGTTCAACTTAAAACAAAAACTAATTCTAAAGATACTGTTAAACTATCGGGTACCTCGTCAAACAGTTACGTGAGTAAGCCGAAAACCTTTATTAAAATTTATTATAACTTTCGTGAGACATACTCAATTAATTATTATGTTATCGGTTTATTCACGTAACTGTTTGACGAGGAACTCGACTAGTTTCAAGCCGAGCTAGAGGCTCAGTAGCAGCGCGACAATAGCCGCGTCGTATGTCGCGAAAAGCTGCTCATGAATAGCCTCTTGCATGGCTTGGCACTAGTCGAGTTCCTCGTCAAACAGTTACGTGAGTAAGCCGATAACATAATAATTAATTATTAACTTAGGTAATGTAACGTTGTTATTGTCCCAAAATAAATGTGATATTAGTTATTTTCACTTTAGGTACAGTAAGTAAAGAATCTCTATGTATAAGATTATAAATTAGTTACTGTCTATTTGTGGTCGAATACTCAATTTTCTTTAATATATTTGTTTCCAATTATATTATTTGTGGTGTTTTATTTTTTTACCTAAACAAAACCTACTCCTGACTCTCTTTTAATTCTTAATCAAGAAAAAATATTATTCATCGTTACGCCTTCTATCCCCGATGGGGTTAGGCAATAGTGCACATTATGGCATTGTACAACGTACACCAACTTTTCACATTTTTTGCTGAAAGTTCAATGTAATAGGGGGTGAGTCTATTGCCACATACCGGACAAATTTCTACACTCCGTGCTACTACTGAGAAATTTTCGAAAAGCCGAAAAACAAAGCCAGCTGTACTTTACCCGGGAATCGAATCCGATACCCCTTGCCCACATACTATTACAAACATAAAGACATCAATTTTTAATTGTTTACTGTACGACATCTATTGACAGTTAAAATAAACTAAATAGTTTGTAATGTCTATAATAGATGGCGTTTTAGCACAAAATGAAGATTATTTAGGTAGTATAACACCTTTTTACACCTACCACCCACCTACTATGAATCAGCTGATTTAAAACATGTCCGATGGCAATTTTGATAGAAATAGAAAATAGGTAAAGTTGACATCGCCAAGCGTCAAACTGACATAGTAAGGTTCTTTCCACACGCTCGTTTTACCGACTATCTCAAACGTAAGACACGGTCTTCGGCGCAAATGGGCCGGCTCGACCGGAGTAATACCAGGGCCTCACAGATAACGAGTGAAACAACGCTTGCAACACTTCCCAATCCCCTATGCCCAACAACCCTTGAATTCCTAACCCCCAAAAGACAACGCACTTGTAACGCTTACCATCAGGAGATCCGTCTATTATTAGAACTTATGACTGGATATTTACCATGTTTATTCACTTCGATGAGTTTCCGATATTTCGGCACTGTTGCAAGCGCCATGATCACGGATGAACAAAAAAAAAAGGAGATCCGTCTGTTCATTTACCCATTTAGACCATAAAAAAGCTTGTTAAAAAACAAACACGATGGTTTACCTCTTCTTTAAAAAAACGGATTGAAGGTTAATATTTTCTTTCTAACTTAAAATCATTCATCATTAATCTACATACAAAACTATAACCAATTCACAAAAGACTGCTTAGTGATAACCAGTGCAGATTTAAAACGAAGGTGGTCCAAAGAGCGGATATACCTACAGAACTTTTTTTTGAGGGGGGAAAATTATCCAATGACTTCTCCCGCCTTGGGCGAGGCGAGAAGGAGTGTCAGACTCTTACTGACTAAAAACCACCCCGTTCCTACTCCTGCTTTTCGAGCCGGAGCCCTGGTAAACCCGCTAGGTAGTCTGCAGCTCCGGGGTAGTCCGCAGCTCCGGGGTAGTCCGCAGCTACGCTTCGCAACGACAGTAGAACTGACGGACTTTTTTTAGGCACCAAACGAATAGAATGCATCACCTGATGGTAAGCAATTGGTGGCACCCGCCGCTATATCAGAGGAGTTGCAACTATGTTACCGGCCTTTTGCGATTGCAACAACTGACACTGGATCAAAAGTCGGTTACAAACTGTCAGTCAAGCCTAATGTGTACCAGTTCTAACGTCTCTAAAATACAACTGTCATGACAATATACAAAGCGTATTTCTTTAAATAAAATAAGAATAAAATTCCCAATATTTCACAACACCTACTCAACATGGCACTTAATTTAAAATGTGTCTTCTGTCAGAAATATGACGAGAGTTTGATATTATTCACGGACGAAACATTGAAGAAATGTCGAGTGATATTAAAGCATAGGAAGATACATAATTTGAAGTACAAAGATGTTATGCTACCAACAAATGCTTTGGAAGCTGGTTTCCACCGACGCTGTTACAAATCTTTCACGGGCTTAGTGACAAAATCTTCTTCGGGAAAAGTGGGAGCGGCTCGAAGATCTCGGTCTAGGTCCAGACAAAGAGTATTTCTATTGAACAGAGCTGAGAATCCAGCTGCCGTACCCGCTCGGCCTGAACCGTACCCGCTTCCTGTTTCCACAACTATTAAAAAGCAACAGCCTATTGTTCAACTCGACTCTTCTTCGAGTGCAGCATCTATTTCTACAGTCGGCAATATGTCTATAGACTTTATCTTGAGTTACGCTACTATACCTACAGAGAGTGCTACCTCTTTCTCATCTACTGCTACCAGCCTAGGATCTCTGTCAACAGTTGAGTATACGTCTTCTGTTTTTACCAGAAATCTAGGAACTTAATGCTCAAACCTTCTCTATGTGAGAAGAGGCCTTTGTTCGGTAGCAGCCATTATGTGAGCTGATTTCTAAATTTGATGATGTATTTTTTTGGTTTTTTGATCCCCCTCAATGAAACCCATGCCATGACTTCTCCCGCCTTGGGTAAGGCAAGAGGGAGTATCAAACTATTACTGACTAAAAACCACCCCGTTTTTACCCCTGCTCTTCGATTCGGAGTGCCATTTTTTCACGTCCGATAACCACAGTGTCCTTTCATTCATTATTTATTTAATTATATCCTTTCATTTATTTATTTATTTAACTGTCGATTTACCATTTTAATTTCAGGTAAAAATAAAAAAATGGCAAGGGCCTCCATCCGGAACCACGCCGATACCCCCAATGCCCGCTATACCCCCCGGAGCTCCTACCCCCCCTGCACCCCCAGCGCCTCAGAAAGCCCCGAGGAAAAGAACGCGCTCTAAAACTCCAAATCTAGATCCGCAGATGCAGAAAGCACCACCCACGACAGCTGGTACTACAGATAGCTCTGCAGATAAGGTGAGAACTTTTTTTATATATTTAATGGGTCGACGTTTGGCCGCTATCTCGCCTGATGGTAAGTGATGATGCTGCCTACGATGGAGCACGTCTGCCCATAAGCAACCTTGAATAGGTTTTGAAGACACCCAGGTTATACCCATCAGGAAACACAGACTTTTGACCTAAGTCCAAGTTTCTTTCTGTGAATTACTAAGGACTGGAATTCTTTGCCAGTCTATGTTTCCTGAAGGATAACGTCGGTGTCTTCAAAGCCCGAGTGAATAGGTTGCTTATGGGCAGACGTGCTCCATCGTAGGCCGCATCACCGGTTACCATCGGGCGAGATAGCGGACATACGTCGATCCACCATGTAAAAAAATTAAGAATCCTTGAACTGAACGAGCTATTCTTCAGGACTACTCTATGAAAAAATAGGTGGAAAAGTACATCATCATCATCATTATCATCACCAATTATCGTCAAGTCCGATAGTCACAATGCCATTTCTTTACAGCCTAAAAGACCAAAGCCTGCGTTACGAACCACACCGATACCCCCATTGTCCCCAACACCCGCAATGCCCCAGAAAGCTTCAAAGAAGAGAGCTGTCATTGCTCTACCCCGCCCTAATAGCCTTGAGGCAGACAAGCAGATGAGGCAGAAAGCACTATTGAAGACAGCTGCCGAAACTAAAGACATCTCGGCCAACAAGGTAATATAGACTAAAGCCTTTTGTAGGGGTCGAAAATCATCCAACAACTTCTGTCGCCTTGGGCGAGGCGAGAGGGAGTGTCAGATTCAAACTGACTAAAAACCACCTCGTCCGTACTCCAGCTTTTCGAGCCGGAGCCCCGGGAATAGGGGTAATTGGGCCTCCGGTAACCTCACTCACACAACGCAACCGGTGTTTCACGTCGGTTTTCAGTGAGGCCATGGTATTACTCCGGTCGAGCCGGCCCATTCGTCCCGAAGCATGGCTCTCTCACACTTAATTGTCGGCTAGACAATATCACGCTATGTTCAATAGGAGACGAATAGCAGTGCCGCTTAACGAAAGGTTTTCACCGACCAAAGTGAGTCTTGGTAAGAAATGGTTTAGGCATGGTTGGTACAACGGCCACAAAGCTTTTGGTCCCGTAATTTTTTGTTTACAGGTAGATAATTAAAAATGAAAGTACAGAGACAGTAGCTACTGAGCTAATAGCCCCAGTAAGGTCCTTCAACGCAACCCCATTTTGATTCCAGACGGCGAAATCTCGCCCAAAGAGTCTGAAACCTGCTTTACCACCCACGCCGATACCTGCAGGGACCCCAATACCCGCAGTGCCCGAAAAAGCCCCATGGAAGAGAGTTGTTGATACTTTAACACGGCCTATAAGCCCAAAGCCAGACACTAGCCAAACGCCTGTTTTGCCAACCGCAACGCCGATTCCTACAAGGACCCCAATACCCGCAGGGCCCGAGAAAGGCCCATGGCAGAGAGTTGTTGATACTCTAACGCGCCCTAAGAGTCCAAAGCCAGATACTAGCCAAACGCCTGTTTTGCCAACAGCAACGCCGATTCCTACAGGGACCCCAATACCCGCAGGGACCCCAAAACCCGCAGTGCCTGAGAAAGGCCCTTGGCAGAGAGTTGTTGATACTTTAACGCGTCCTAAGAGTCCGAAGCCAGACACTAGCCAAACGCCTGTTTTACCAACCGCGACGCCGATTCCTGCAGGGACACCCGTACCTCCAATGCCAGGTGCCGATGGTATAAAGAGCCCTGGTGATCAGGTAAGAACTTCTTTTACCAACTTTACATAAGAACGTGCCATTTTTTAACCGACTTCAAAAAAAGGAGGAGGTTCTCAATTCGACTGTATTTTTTTTTTATGTTTGTTACCTCGTAACTTGCGACTGGGTGAACCGATTTTCATGATTCTTTTTTTATTTGAAAGCTGGTGCTTCCCGTGTGGTCCCATTATCACCATTTCAATATCTGATGATGGGATCTTGTAGAAATCGAGGGAACTCCTCAAAAATGAACAGAATGTGCTCTGCGTTTGAGTTTAAGTGATGTATATTAGCTTATCTTTCTGAGTAACCATAAAATTCAGGACAGATAGTAGCATATCTGGTATAGAATGATGGGTAGCTTGATGTGCTGTCTGATTAACACGTGTATGTAGGTACCTAATCTGTTTGTGTTTGACAAATGCATATCTCTGGCAGTTATAGTCCGATTTGAGAAATTCTTTTTGTGTTTGAAAGAGTACGATGTCAGTGTGGTCCCATATAATTGTTTTCAAAGTCTGACCATAAATGTGGAAGATAATCCAGGGAACTCCTTAAAAATGAGCAGAGTGAGCTCTGCGTTTACATTTAAGTGATGCATACTAGCTTATCTTTCTCAGTAACCATAAAATTCAGGACAGATAGTAGCATATCTGGTATAGAATGATGGGTAGCTTGATGTGCTGTCTGAGTTACCTACATGACTGTATATGTAGGTATCTACCTAATCTGTTTGTGTGTTTGACAACTAACTATGTATGTGGTTTATGAACAGGTTACTGTCAGCTGTCGGCTCAGCAGATCATAAGTTAGGGTATCAGGTTAATATACATTTGAAAATAATGTACTTATGCGTCAATATGGATAGATATTAATATTATTGGTATAAACGGCGCTCTCTCATATGAGCAACGCGTTTAATAGGTCTACCCATACTCAAATAAGTAATTCACTAAAAATCAAGAAATAAAAAACAATTTTAACAAAAAAAAACCGACTTCAAAAAATAAATATTCCAAAACAAATTAATATGCACTAAAAAGTAAAAAAAATAATTGCGTATTTTTCGACAACTTAATAGATCAACTAACTTTACTAACTCATCACACACATTATAATGTAAGTAGGTACAATTATTGTTATTTTTGGAGTCGGTGTCAGCCTAGGAAACGCCAACAACTAGCACGGCACGGGCACGGCACGGGCGGAGTGGTGGTTAACTACCTACTTACAACTGGTGTAAAACTGTAATGTTTTGTTGTGATAATAGGTAAATAACAAACCCATCTTAGTTGGCTGACACCGACTCCAGAAGTAACAATAATTGTACCTACTTACATTATAATGTGTGTGATGAGTTAGTAAAGTTAGTTGATCTATTAAGTTGTCGAAAAATACGCAATTATTTTTTTACTTTTTAGTGCATATTAATTTGTTTTGGAATATTTATTTTTTGAAGTCGGTTTTTTTAGAATAAAAAACGTCGTTCAATTATCACTCTTAAAAAACCTTTAATTATGTTAAAATTGTTTTTTATTTAAAAGAATGGTTTACTGAGGTTCATATAGTGTCATCAAAACAACATTTTTTTTTTTTTGGTATTACGTTAAGCTAAATTCATGCTTAACTTAAGTCATTTGTGTAACTCTAAATCTTTAATGTTATTCATATCTGAAAATAGCGACAGGCAAAATGTATCCTATACATTTTGTGCTCAAAATATGCATGCATGCCATTAATGGCACGCGTGCCAATGGTTCGCCATCCCTGCAGTATACCTGCAGAGAGTGCAACCTCTGTCTCATCCACTACCATCTTTATCAACAGTTGAGTATAAGGGGCGGGGTCTTTAGTTTAAGGGGCGGAGAAAATAAAATGTAAAGGGTATCTATTAGTATACAATTTTGACATTTTTATGTGATAGGGCCATGTTGCGGCTAGGGGATGAATGGTAAGCAATGGACACCGCCCATGGATACCAAAAACACCAGAAGAGTTACAAGAGCGTTGCCGGCCTTTGGAGGTTAGCGATTTCAAGATTTTAGGACAGACGGATCTTTAAGGCCACGTTTGCATATATAGGTGGAACTCTAGGAAAAACTGCCTAAGGTTATGCTGAAACAGACGTTGCACCGTGGGGGTTTTACACCCAGTGCCTCTTATGGGTGCAAAAGCATGCTCCCGCTACTGATCGGCTCCTATTTTTAAATGTTATTCTATTTTATAAGTTTTTAAACTGACATGGTCACTAACATTTACCATGTTTTTCATTATTTATGAGTTTCCGATATTTCGGCACTGTTGCAAGCGTCATGATCACGGACGAAACGTGGTAAATATCCCGTCTCAAGTTCTAATGATTACAGTATAATAATCAGATAAATGTGCAATAATTAAAACGACAAACCAAAATAAAAAAAAACATATATTAAAATAAACATAAACTAACATCACAACGGTTCCAATTTCGATTGCGTATTCCTATTAGTCAACTCGAAAGCAGACGGTGTTTCATCAGCTGGTTCAAACGTAAAGACGTGCGTCGCGATCACTATCACAAAATCTATAGCACTTAAAATGACGATACTAAGGGGGATGATTCTCAAATATAGTAACAATGGTTGAGGCTTTAAATCTTCAGATTGGAAAACAGTAGTAGCGAGGAAGATCTCTAAGAAAATGCAGAACGCTAAAAAATACGCTTGCAAGAATTTCGACGCGTACACATTCCTTATAGCGCCAATGTACAACGTTCCTATAGCTATATACACGGTGAATATTGTAATTGGTGCTAGAATGGCATAGGTTATATTATAATAGTCTTCCTTTTTGTTTTGTTCACATAAAAGATCGCCGGTATTCAGAGCTAATATAAAGAATCTTATTCTTGTCGAACATGGATCTGTCATTTGCAATTTCTATACTTTCTTTCGTCGCATCCTTCTAATCGATCTGTATTCTTTCGCATCTGTATAGTTTTATTTGTTAAAACTGTTTATTTCCTTATTATTGAATTGTTTTGTTTATTTATTATAAAGTTTTCCGGGGTGATGACAGTTGACAATTTGCGTTGTTAGGTTTCTTGTCATTTATTGTGATTGGTTATGTCGGGTGATTGGTGACCATGACAGATTTCGTCAAAGAGTTTTGGTTTTGTATCTTCCAAAGAGTTTAAAGTTTATTTTTATCTTCTTCTTTCTCTATAATATAAAAATAATTAGTCGGGTTTTCCTTCCTGACGATATAACTCCAGAACGCACGAACCGTTTTCACGGTTTTGCATTCGTTGAAAAGGTTAGGTTATAAATAAAAAAATACTAATTTATATTTTTTTTATGGAACAAGCAAGTAAACGAGTAGACGTATCACCTGATGGTAAGCAATCGCCGCCGCACATAGACACTTAAAATACCAGAGGTGTTACAATTACGTTCCCGGCCTTTTAGGAATTTAAGGGTTGTTGGGAAATCGGGGTTTGGGAAGATTGGGAAGGGGGAAATTGGGCCTCCAGTAACCTCACTCACATAACGAAACACAACGCAAGCGTTGTTTCACGTCGGTTTTCTGTGAGGCCGTCGAGCCGTCGAGCCGTCGGCCGGCCCATTCGAGCCGAAGCATGGCCCCCCACACTTTAAATATTCAAACACGATGTTGTTCTTTCAGATCCAACCAGGCCAACAAAAGAGAAAACGTAAAAAGAGAACACCAAAGGACGACTGTGTGGGACGAGTATTCAATGTGGATGTGAGTAGAAAACAACAGGGTGGTGCATAGTCAGTTAGAGACCAACAGTACCAACACTCCCACTCACTCCTCCACCCAGAATAGAAGGAGTCATTTGATAATTTTCTATCTTTATAAAAAAAGGAGTGAAGTGGTGTCCCTTAAAACCTTCGCTGCGGTAAGAAAATTAATTATGTACTTTCACCTGGTGCGGTGGCGGTCCAAACAAGCCTGACATAAACTTTCAGACAGTGCGTGGCGGACCTTTTGAGCCTGCCAATACTATAATGTCCTGTCAAGTCCCGCACCGGCGGAAAGTTCTCACATTTCGCGTCCGCACTAACTGGAAGACCCGCAGACCGATTATGCATCCGCAGTGAATGTGTTAATTTAAAGAAGAACGAATTTATTTAAGGAATTTAATTTAAGAAGGATACTCAGACTAAATTATGTTGGGAAGTCCAACCCACTATAACCCGTATGCAAACTTTGGCCAGATGCGGGTGAAGCTTCACCTTTAGATAGATAGATAGATTAATCTTTATTGTACATCATTAACACGTTCACTGCGGATCGCCCATAATCGGCCCGCCGCGGGACTTTCAGCCGGAGCGAAATGTGAAACTGCCGGTGCGGGATCCGCCATGTTTATGTACCGCTACCAGGAGGAAGTAATCCATTTTATTGCCGTAGCGAAGGTGTTTATAAAAATAATACAAAAAAATAAACATTAATAAAGATATGGTTACAAAGACGGTCTTAAATATTTTATTTGAGATGCGTTTGCGACCGCTCGACTAACGAGTCTCGGGTTCGATTCCCAACAACGGGTCAGGCAAAGTATTACTGGGCTTTTTTTCGGTTTTTAGATAATTTATCAGTAGTAGCACGGAGTCTGAAATTGTGTCCAGTATATAGCAATAGGCTCACTCTCTATTACATGGGACTTTTCACCATTGGTGTTATACCAATGGTGAAAAATGATGCATGTGTACATTGTATAGCGGCATTACGTGCCGTAATGTGCGCCTCTGCCTACCCCTTCGGGGATAAAAGGCGTGACATTGCGTGTAATACCAAAGACCATAGTATCCAATTCTTGTCATATTCATATTCAGGGTCTGGATCCAGAATCTCTGTTCTTCCGCGACGGGAAACGGAAAATAGACATTGTGTTAGCGTATGAAGAAGATCCAATGGCCACATCAGAGAGTGAGATAAGGAAGAGAGCGTATAGGAAGACATTTCATGTAAGAGTCACGTAGGGTTATAAAAGACTTCAAGAGCTGCGGATAATGTAACGGGTTACCGGGACTACGGCTCAAAGCAGGAGTAGGAACGGGCTGGTATTTAGTCAGTAAGAGTTTAGAGAGCGAAGGCAGCCCAAGGCAGGAAAAATGAATGATTTACTCCGCTGAAAAAAAAAGTTATGATATAAGCCGATAAACGAGCAGACGGATCACCTGATGGTAAGCAATCGCCTCCGTCCATGGACACCCGAAACTCTAGAGGCGTTACGCAAGCGTTGTGTCACGTCGGTTTTCTGTGAAGTCGTGGCATTACTCCAGTCGAGCCAGCCCATTTTTGCAAAAGCATGGCTCTCTCACACTTAAATACTACTTTCTTTGTGAAAATTTAATATATTTACAGGAAAACTTAGAAAAAGAAGGTCTAGAATTGGAATTAGAAGACAAATGCTTATCCTGGGACCATAAGACTTGGTTCCTCAAAATCCATATACCTCGAAAGACGGAGTTGAAGGTGGCCGAGCTGATCGGAATGAAAATGCCAACGAAACGGTTCATTACCATACCTATTGAAACTTCGGAACAGGTATTTTGCTTTTTTATACTATAAGCCAGTAAACGAGCAGACGGATCACCTGGTGGTAAGCAATCGCCGGCGCACATGGACACTTGAAACACCAGAGGCTTTACAAGTGCGTTGGTTGGCGTTAAAGGTGGTTGGGGAATCGGGGATATGGAAGATTTGGAGGGGTGGTGACTGGGCCTCCGGTAACAAATATCAACGAATATATTATAAAAATACAAAAATATGAGCCGACCGGTATCGGGAGCATGGCCTAAGCTACCGGTGGTTAGGACTCCAGAGACAGAAACCTCCTCACAATACGTTTGAGGAGCACTACCTTCTGCATCAGGCCCTTAATCCATTGACCCAACGCCAGCCTCCTAAGATGGATGTCGAGGCTTTTAGGGATGAACACATTGGCCGACACGATGGGTACTCACTTAGCTGTGTAGCGCGTAACGTATTAAGCTGCGTCTACGCTAGGAGAGCCAAGCACGAGCGGAGCTCGGGCCGAACACAATTCGTCTAGTGTGGACCAACTTAAGGTCGATTTACATCAAACGAACATAGAGCTAGAGCTAGAACAAGAGCATTCTTTCGTAATCTTTTAGTGTAAACGAAAGCTAGAGGTATCGATTTACATCAAACGAACATAGAGCTAGAGCTAGAACACTAAAACGCTTTGATGAGACCGCTCAGTGGCGCGAGCACGTCCGAACTCGCTAGAACGATCTAAGCAACTGTTCGCGCGCTCTTGCGCCGTTTACATCAAGCGAGCGAGCATTCTTAGAATATTCCATAGAATCTTTGCGAACGCACTAAGAACAACGAAGGAATGCTCAACGCCTGTTTACACTAGAAGAATTAGCTGTAGTGGGGATAGAATGAGCATTCGCTCGTTTGATGTAAATCGACCTTTACAAGTCTCGAACGAGCGAGCATTTCGTTCGTGCTCGGCTGCGTTCCGCCATTTGTCGGTTTTTGGACTTGCTTCGCGCTCGCAGTGTGTTGGTTCGTTGTACGTCCACACTTGACGCCGCGAACGACGAAGCCGAGAACGGCTCCGCTTGTGCTTCGCTCGTGCTCAGTTCGTCTAGCGTAGACCCGCCTTTAGATATACAATATCCAGTGAGTACGTAACGAGCCCGCTGCGATCCGTGGCGGTATCACTGCGAACACAAAGGTTCGTAGCTAGGTCACAGAATAATAAGTATAGGTACGCTGCGGACCGTGAACCGGCCGTACCATTTGCAGGTTGATACTGTATCTGATACGTTACGTGCTACATAGATAAGTGAGTACACAGCTATAGCCGAATCCACATTCCACATGTCGACAACCTCGTGAGCCACACATACATACATACATAACCTCACGCCTGTCTCCCATAGGGGTAGGCAGAGGCAATGGAACGCCAATTGCCTCGGTTCTTACACACTTCTTTCGCATCATCAACAGTCATCAGTCTTTTCATGCAGGCTCGTCGGTTAAAGGTACTTTTAATTTGACCCTTTTTTAATAAATCGCCAATCTGGTCGCTATATGTCCGTCTGGGGCACCCTCTACCGACGGTCCCACTCATATTTGCCTTGTATATTTCTTTCGTAAATTTGCTTTCATCCATCCTTTCTACATGTCCAAACCATCGTAACATTCCCTTTTCAATCCTTGTCACTAGATCGTCTTTCAAACCACACTTTTCTCTAACAACACTATTTTTCACTCGATCACTAAATTTTACTCCAAACATACTTCTCAGGGCTCTCATTTCCATCGCATTAATCCTGCTTCTTCTGCCACACCCATGATTCACTATCATACATAAGTGTAGATGCTAGTACACGCTGTATTACCGCAAGTCGAGCTTTGCTGGATATAATTTTACTCGACATTACAGAGTGTAAAGCACCATTGACACTATTTCCCGCTTTTACTCTCAACCATGTCCAACCGTGAGCCAAGTAAAGAGATTTTTTCTATCATTCTTATTATTTCTTCAGCTTGAAAAAGAGAAGAAGAACACAGCCTGGTATTTAAAATGCTACCACCGATTGAGGAAATTGTATGAGTTCGAGTATACTGCAGTAACACCGGAACCGTCATTCTATGGAGCTGAACAGCGCTGGAGGAGACGGGACGAAATGTGAGACATCCTTATTATATAGGTCTTACTAATATTATAAATAATGTGATTTCATTTTAATTTTTGTATATATTGGCCCCTATCTCGCCTGATGGTAAGTGAAGATGCGGCATACGATGGAGCACGTCTGCCCATAAGCAACCTATTTACTTGGGCCTTAAAGACATCCAGGTCATACCATCATGAAACACAGACTCCGGCAAATAATTCCTCTCCTAGCTGTTTGCATAAGGAAGCTTGAAGCTAAGCGCTTCGTGCGAGTGGGTAGGATATCTACCATGAAGCGGTGGCACTTTTGTATTGTGGTTCGATGATGGAAAGGTACAATCTCCGAAATGTATCTGGTAAAATACCGAAAACGAAGGACTGCACGGTTGGTGCGGTGGCTAGGCAACTGGCTGCCGCACAACGTGTAGCGGGTTCGGTTCCCGCACGGAGCAACTCTTTGTGTGATCCACAAATTGTTGTTTCGGGTCTGGGTGTCGTGTGTATGTAAACTTGTATGTTTGTAAAACCACCCACGACACAGGACAAAATCCTGAAACGGGGCAACGTTTTTTTTTAAAAAAATGCTTGCAAATTTTGCGTCTGTGTTCAAGGCATTGAAGCCGGGCCTCCACAAGCGCATCATCATTGATTAGCTTCTTGGCACGCCTTTCGATGTGTTCATACCCCGTCATCATACCTTAAAAATGTGAATTATTTATTTATCCTGACAGATTTATACTAAAAGACCGGCACACAAACTTCTCATCAGCACAGAGGAGTCTACTAGTCATGCAGATACTAGCAAGAGCCAAATATGACAACAACAGCACCAAGGTAAGACACATCACAATGACGTCACTCACATATCCACTCACAGATTATTGAAATCATACGACACCAATCGAGCGATCGTCGATCGAAGTCATCGATCGATGGTAGAATGGATTAGTCGACGTCAATCGATAGTTTCTACTGCACCAATCGATCGATAGCCGATAGATACCATCGATCGATGGTGGAATGGATTGGTCGATGTCGATTGATAGTTTCCAACCGGAATATAATCAATATACGTCCACCGATGCCGTCGACGAGCAATCGATCGATTGGTTAGTCGATTGGTATCCGTGGATCAATTAAAGCTACAACACCAATTGATTAATGTCGACCGATGTTGATCGATGCCATCAATGGACTATCGATCGATAGGTGGCTTTCTATGGGTGTTACCAACACCCATAGAAAGCTGAAAACACATCAAGCTATGTAAAACCAATGTAAACTGATCTTTGAATGTGCAGAAAAATCATACAAAGTGAGACCAATATAAACTGGATTTGGGCGCGCGTGATAATGCAATTTTATTGTTTTGTTACTGTGATAAAAATAAAACTAATGAGTATACAACAACAGTTTCTTTGGGAAAGTTGTTTGTAATCCCGAGTACAATCACGTGTTTAAATATCGTTCACTAATTACCAGTCACCCTATAGAATACTACATACTATACTTAGTTGTCTTCTATGGCCGCAGATGGGTATCATGCGTTTGCTAAAAGACACAGCCTACAGTGCCTGCTTCCCTCTGCACGAAGGAAGGTATGAGAGGAACATGTCTGATGGAACCGTTACTGATAGAAGAGTAAGTACCTGTATTATTACATTTAGTCAAAATCAAAAATATTTATTTCAAATAGACCGAGAAGGCACTTCAGAACGTACGTTTACAATGGAGCACGTCTGCCCATAAGCAACCTATTCACTCGGGCTTTGAAGACACCCAAGTTATACCCATCAGGAAACACAGACTCCGGCAAAGAGTTTCACTCCTTAGCAGTTCGCACAGGGAAGCTTGAAGCGAAGCGCTTCGTGCGAGTGGGTGGGATATCTACCATGAAACGGTGACGCCTCGCCGATTGTCTTGTGGTTCGATGATGGAAAGGACTAGGGGGAATCAAGCTGTGCAATTCCCCCGCACACTCACCTTGTCTTCTCTTCTCTCATAATTCTCATTACTTCTACTACTTTCAGCTATTGTACCTAGAATGGGCTCGTCTCCGCAAATGGTATAAGCAGCAACCTCTCTGGCTAGTCCGAAGGTACTTCGGTGATAAGATCGCCGTCTATTTCTGCTGGCTTGGCTTCTACACCAGGATGCTGGTGCCCGCGGCTGTAGTAGGAACCTGCTGCTTCATATATGGGTTGACTAGCATGGATTCTGACGATAATATTCCAAGGTAAGGTTACATTCCGGTGCTGCGGACTACCTAGCGGGTTTACCGGGGCTTCGACTCGAAAAGCAGGAGTAGGAACGGGGTGGTTTTTAGTCAGTAAGAGTCCGACACTCCCCGCCTCGCCCAAAGCGAGTCATTAGATCATTTTCCCCCATTAAAAAACAAAAGGTAAGGTGTAAAAGGTAACATGACTGTTGATGAAGCGAAAGAAGTGTGTAAGAACCGTGGCAATTGGCGTTCCATTGTCTCTGCCTGCCCCATGGGAGACAGGCGTGAGGTTATGTATGTATGTATGTACGATTACATATCACTTTCTATCTTTCAAGGAATTTTGACGGAAAATGGTTTTAGGAACCTTTATTACCGATAACTCTCTCTATTTGCAGTAAAGAGATATGTGACCCTAATGGGCCAGGCAACTCGACCCTCTGCCCTCTCTGTGATAAAGCTTGCAAATACCTGAAGCTATCAGACTCCTGTCTCTTCGCCAACCTGACCTACCTCTTCGACAACCCTGCAACCGTCTTCTTCGCAGTATTTATGTCTTTCTGGGGTAAGTAGACCATGATACTTTATGGTATATGGCCATGGTACGTAACTCCCTGCCGAGGTGTTGCCAGTAGGCTACAATATGGTGTACTCCAAGATTTCTTAAGAGTCGGCAAAGTGCATGTAATGCCCCAAGTGTTGCAAGCGTTCATAAGCCACGGTAACCACTTACCATCAGGTGGAACTTGGGATTTCGTGGTATAAAAAAAAATGTCAAGCCTAGGTTTATATAGCTGCACGTAAAGCCATGCAAATCTATATATACTGACCGTCGAATGTGTGAAAAAATCATACAAAGCGAGGTCATGAGAAACTGGTTTTGTTTAGCTCGATGAGTAACCGTGGCAAAGCGACGTTGTCCAATGTCAAAGTGACAGTGTCCAATGTCAAAGTGACAGAGTCCAAAGTGATCCAATGTCACAATGACAGTGTCCAATGTCAAAGTGATAGAATCCAATGTCATAGTGACAGAGTCCAATGTCAAAGTGACAGTGTCCAATGTCAAAGTGACAGAGTCCAATGTCAAAGTGACAGAGTCCAATGTCAAAGCGACGTTGTGAAATGAAATGATATGATTTTATTTTTCTATCGGACTACTCGAAGTAATTTACCGAAACAGACTCAAAGAACATAGTCGCTTTTAAAAGTTCAAACAAATCAAGTCGAAATGTGAGAGAACCGTGCAAGTTGATTCTGTAGTAGACTTTTGAGGAAAAAACTACCATAAAGTTAAAGTGACAGTGTGCAATGTAAAAGAGACAGTGTGCAATGTCAAAGTAACGTTATCCAATGTCAAAGCGACATTTTCCAATGACAAAGCGACGTTCTCCAACGTCAAAGTGATGTTGACGCAGTTTCGTAAACGAGTGATCGTATGCGGTGGGCCTTTTTTATGATGGGGGAAACCTTCAAAAGGCGTCTAACGTTCTGGGGATAAATAGCCTCAAAGAGCCATCAGACCACCACAGATGGGGCCCATTAGGGCTGATGCTTGATCCGGAGCTGCGGACTACCTAGCGGGTTTACCGGGGCTCCGACTCGGAAAGCAGGAGTAGGAACGGGGTGGTTTTTAGTCAGTAAGAGTCTGACACTCCTCTCGCCTTGCCCAAGGTGAGAGAAATAGTAATTGGATGATTTTCCACCCTGAAAGAAGGGGCTTCCAATAAATCCATTCTACGTTTAATTTTCTTGTATTTTTCAGCGACATCGTTCCTTGAGTTTTGGAAACGAAAACAGTCCGTGTTAAAATGGGAGTGGGATTTGAGCGTCGTTGATCAGGTACTGTACCCTTAGTACGAGATTGTAAACGAGCAGACGTATCACCTGATGGTAAGCAATCGCCGCCGCCCATGGACACTTGAAACATCAGAGGCGTTACAAGTGCGTTGCCGGCGTTTTGGGGGTTAGGAATTTAAGGGTTATTTGGGAATCGGGAATTGTGAAGATTCACTCACACAACGAAACACAACGCAAGGGTTGTTTCACGTCGGTTTTCGGTGAGGCCGTCGTATCATTCGTGCCGAAGCATGGCTCTCCCACACTTAACGAAGAACGAAAAGGAAATTAGAGCGTGTTCGGCGCTCTGATTTGCCGCTGCGAATGAACCAACTAATCAGAGCGCCGAACGCGATCTCGCTTCGATGCGGACGTACAGACAGAAAATCTATTGGGGAAGTCGATTAGAAACTTAACTAGTATGTCTAGTATTTCACCGTTAAAGTGAGGTCATCCAAGACCTAACCCTCTTCAAAATACCAGTGAGGCACTTGTAGCACCTGACGTGTTGAAAGGTAATGACGGCGGTGTCCACTTAACATCAGGTAGTCTGTTCTTTTGTCCCATCCCCATAAAAAATATCAAGCTTAATAATAATAAGGAATTCGAGGGTTTTTGGGGAATCGGGAATTGGGAAGGGAGTAATTGGTCCTCCAGTAATCTCACTTACATTATACATAACGGAACACAACGCAAGCGTTGATTCACATCGGTTGTCTGTGAGACCGTGGTTTCACTCCGGTCGAGCTGGCCCATTCGAGCCGAAGCAAGGCTCTCCCACATTTCACTCTCGACAGTGTGAGCAAGAGTCTGAAACTTCCTCTCACAATTAAAGTAACTTGATGATATTGCCTCCTCAAAAATAGAAAGGTAGACCTACTATACCTTTTCTGCGCGCGCCGCAAAAAGCCATCAGACCACCGCAGATGAGATTCAGTAGGGCAGATGCCTCCGGAGCTGCGGACTACCTAGCGGGTTTACCGGGGCTTCGGCTCGAAAAGCAGGAGTAGGAACGGGGTGGGTTTAGTCAGTAAGAGTCTGACACTCCCTCCCGCCTCGCTCAAGGCGGGAGAAATGATTGGATGATTTTCCCCCCTCAAAAAAAAAGACCTAATATACCTTGTTCTCATATGTTTCAGGATGAATTCCCACGACCAGAATTCGAGACTGCAGCGAAGACGTTCCGAACTAATCCCGTGACGAGAGAGCAGGAGCCATATTTGTCTACCGGGCAGAAAACATTCAAGTTCATTATCAGCGGCTCGGCTGTGCTATTCTGTGTAATAAAATGTCACCTTATCTATAATATACAAATAAGTAAGCTTCATAGTAGATATATCCCACCCACTCGCACGAAGCGCTTCGCTTCAAGCTTCCTTGTGCGAACTGCTAGGGTGTGGAACTCCTTGCTGGAGTCTGTGTTTCCTGATGGGTATAACCTGGGTGTCTTCAAAACCCGAGTGAATAGGTTGCTTATGGGTAGACGTGCTCCATCGTAGGCCGCTTCATCACTTACCAGCAGGTGAGATAGCGGCCAAACGTCGACCGATCAAACGTAAAAAAAAAGTCGGGTTTTCTTTCCTAACGCTATAATTCCACAACCCACGAACCGATTTCCACGGTTTGCATTCGATGGAATGGTCTCGGGCTCCGTGAGGTTTATAGCAAAGAAAATTTTGGAAAAATTCAAGACAAAAGCAGAACAGCGAAAATCATTGGTGGCGAAACGGAGTTCGCCACCAGCAAACCTGCTAGTTAATATTGCAAAAGCGAAAGTTTGTGTGTATGCTTGTTACTCAATCACGGCTGAATGTATCGGGATGAAATTTGGAACAAGTTTGGTCTGGAATATCACTTCTTATCCCACAGCAACGCGCACGAAGCCGCCGGCAAAAGCTATTTATAGGTACATAACTGTACTTTACTCAACTCCTCAAAACTGACTGGGTCAAAGTCAATATCAAAGTCAAAGTCAAAGCCAAAGTCAAATCATTCCAATTAAACCATAAATAAGTACTTTTGAAATATCAACAAATTAAGAAATAAATAATAGTCTGTCAGTCTGTCCGTCAGTGTAGCTGGGTGCTCTTTTCCTAATTCCTATGTGTCTCTTCCATCAGATCGCAATTGTTGTGACTACGGTGTTGGGCATCATTGTATATAGAGTATCCATGGTGACCGTGATCTACGGAGGCTCGGGATACTTCATCCAGAGCCACGCCAAGCTCTTCACCACCATGACCGCTGCCATCATTAATTTAATCATCATCATGATTATGACTAGGGTAAGCAAAAACTAATGTATTTTCACGCCTTCTATCCCCGCATAGGCAGGCAGAGCTGCACAATGTACACCCACTTTTGACCATTATTTTGTGTTATAAGTCCCATGTAATAGGGGGTGAGCCTATTGCCATATTATAGGCACGATTTCAGACTCCGTTCTACTACTAAGAACATTTCGAAAAACCAAAAAAAGCCCTGTAATACTTTGCCCGACCCGGAAATCGAACCCGAGACACCTTATCCGGCAGTAGCACTTGCGGCCACCAGACCAACGAGGCTTAAAGACCGAGTTCAACAACTTTCAATACCCTTAGTACGAGTTTGCTTTACGTTTAAAGTAATCGAAACGAAAGCGCTGGACTCGCTCTCGAATAAACCCACGTTTATTTGAGCCTTTCGATTACTTTAAAAGTAAAGCAAACTTGAAAAAGACCGCGACGGACCTACAAAATATGTCTATGTCTACAACGTGTAACAAAAAGGGAGTATACATATCAATTGCACGGTTTCTAGATAACATAACAAACGATACGGGAACGGTTTTTTAAATTCATGTTTTGATGGATTTGTATCGTGTGAGGAGTGACGGACGCAACTATGCCGCTTCTTGAATACCAACAATAATTAAGGAACAGTCCCTCTCGCGGTACCTAAGGCTTTTTTTTTTGAGGGGGGAAAATCATCCAATGACTTCTCTCGCCAGGGCGAGGCTAGAGGGAGTGTCAGACTCTTACAGACTAAAACCACCACGTTTCTACTCCTGCTTGTCGAGCCGGAGCCCCGGTAAACCCGCTAGGTAGTCCGCAGCTCCGGATCAGGCATCAGCCCTACTGGGCCCCATCTGTGGTGGTCTGATAACTCTTTGGGGCGCACGCGAAACGCGCCGCGCCGCACGCACGGGTCTGGTTCTGGTCGGGCGATGAGCTACCCTTGCTCGCCGTCTGCAGGCCCGCACTTACGGTGGCTGGAGATCGTCGTGATCCCCGACGCCCGGAGTGTCTCTCGCAACGTGCGTGAGGAGGTTCGTTCTCTCACGCGCCCCGCCTCCTCCTTAGCTAGCATGACTGCTTCGCAGAAGGAGGAGACGGCATCCCAGTCCCTCTCGCTCCGCACCATGGCCTGAACCAGTGCCGGGCGCGAGAGGTCGCCGTCGCCGACCACATCCCTGAGGAATTGGCGGTGGGGCACCCAAGGCTGGAGGAGCAATTGGATGACTTACCCATTAAAAAGAGGCTTATCTATCAGTAACATTAATAGTCACATTTATTTCAGATATACGGACGAATAGCACTGTACCTAACAAACATTGAGAATCCTCGCACGCAGACTGAGTATGAAGACTCCTACACATTCAAGATATTCTTCTTTGATTTTATCAATTTCTACGCTTCTCTCATCTATATCGCCTTCTTTAAAGTTAGTATTATAATAACCAGTTATACATAAATAATAGTTTTTACGTTAACACACACACACACACAACGTCACGCCTTTTATCCCCGAAGGGATAGGCAGAGGTGCACATTACGGCACATAATGCCGCTATACAATGTACACCCACTTTTCACCATTTGTGTTTTAAGTCCCATGTAATAGGTGGTGAGCCTATTGCCATATCCTGGACACAATTCCAGACTCCGTGCTACTACTGAGAAATTTTCAAAAATCCGAAAAAAGCCCAGTAATACTTTGTCCGACCCGGGAATCGAACCCGAGACCCACTCGACCAACGAGGCAGTCGCGCGCTAATCTCCAGAACTACTGGTCCGATTTGAATAATTCTTTTTGTGTTGAATAGAGCATTTATTGAGGAAGGCTATAGGCTATAAAACATCACGCTATGACCAATAGGAGCCAAGCAGAGCGGGTGAAACCGCGCGGAAGTAGCTAGTGTATAATACATGCGTAACATATCGCCATTGCAAAGCTGAGGCGGGTCACAAGATTTTCAAAAAACTTTCCTCTTGAATCACCCCATCTATTGGAACCAGGGATGTTATGGATATGAATACGGATAGTGGATTTTTTATATCGGTTTCGGTTTCGGATACGGATAAGAAATTATTCCAAATTATCCGGTAGTTTCGGATAGTTTCGGTTACGGATAATTGATTTCTAAGGAATTTTAAAAGTAACATATAAATAGATAATCAAATGATTTTATTTAGAAATAGGTCTTCATTTGGCAGACACTTCAATCTACCTATAAGTAAATTATTATGTTATCGGCTTACTCACGTAACGTTTTGACGAGGAACTCGACTAGTTTCAAGCCATGCTAGAGGCTCATATTCATGAGCAGCATTACGCAACACACGACGCGGCGATTGTCGCACTGCTACTGGCGATTCGAGCTACGCGCCCATCGCGCCCTCTGCCTGGAATCGCGCGTACTATCCGGCGCGCGCGACGATGTTGGCTCGTTAGACTCGCGCGCCGGCGCTCCTAATTTCAACAGAGACGGTGGCTGGGCATTACCTCCTGCCTGGAAGCCAAGTCTGCAATCTGCGTCAGCCTACAATGTTGCGGGTCTGGAGTGTGACACAGTGAGCGCGGTATGTGACACCGTTTTTGCGTCGACCCGAGAATCGAACCCAACACCTGCGCAGCCGCCGGCGAGCGAGTCTAACGAGCCAACATCGTCGCGCGCGCCGGATAGTACGCGCGATTCCAGGCAGAGGGCGCGATGGGCGCGTAGCTCGAATCGCCAGTAGCAGTGCGACAATCGCCGCGTCGTGTGTTGCGTAATGCTGCTCATGAATATGAGCCTCTAGCATGGCTTGAAACTAGTCGAGTTCCTCGTCAAAACGTTACGTGAGTAAGCCGATAACATAATAATTAATTTAGTATGCCTATAAGTAACTTGTCTCATGCCTCATTTAGACTCCGCTCCTATTTGAAATTATCCGGAACATTTATTTTAGTTTCGGTTACGGAAATGGATATTTTTTTATTTCTGATTCGGATAGTTTCGGTTACGGATGTGGATATCCTTAACATCCTTGATTGGAACTTTCCCAAATTTTCCAGGGTCGCTTTTACGACCACCCTGGAGACGATCAAGCAAGAAGATCCCAATTATTCAAGCTCAAAGGAGATGTCTGCGATCCGGCCGGCTGTCTCACAGAGTTGTGCATACAGCTTGCAATCATCATGATCGGCAAGCAATTCTTCAACCACTTCATCGAGCTTGGTAACCCGTACGTGTGTTTCTGTAATTTTATATTATAAACTCCTGTGCACCAGGATCTACAGTAGATACAACCATGAAAACACCGGAACACTGAAGTCTGGCGTATCCCAGGAAAATGAATGACTGTCTTGGATCCCGCAACAAAACAAACCAGAAGATGTTATTAGAGGAGAAGAAAAAGAAATATAAGTTTAGTTAGTGGTTAGTGACGGTGCACCGCTCGTGTGCTCACTGATACGGTGAAATCTTTGCGGAGCGGAGCTGCAACGCATCGTATGCCCCTCACTCTTAAAGAGAGGCCTTTGATCAGCAATGGTCGTCTTGAGGCTGTTGATGATGGAATAGGAGTCTAGGGTTGCCACTTGATCCGGAGCTGCGGACTACGTAAAAGGTTACCGGGGCTCCGGCTCAAAGCAGGAGAAGGAACGGGGTGGTTTTTAGTCAGTAAGAGTCTGACACTCCCTCCTGCCTCACCCAAGGCGGGATAAGTCATTGGATAATTTTCACCCTTAAAAAAAAAAGAGTTGCCACTCTTTGAGTTTGTTACTTAAAACCTGTACAAATATCTTCATCCGTAGAAAAGTCTACAACTGGTTGCGTTGGAGGTCTCATAAAGCCATGACCATGGATCCCAATAAACCACATATGGCTTGGGAGCAAGATTACCACCTGCATGATGCTGGGAGACTGGCACTGTTTGATGACTATTTGGAAATGAGTACGTATTATAGTTTAATTTTTGATTTTGATCTAAAAGAAGCGCAAATGAGCAGAGGAGCTCTTGATGGATTTTTTATGGAATACGGGGCAAACGAGCAGACGGGTTACCTGATAGTAAGCGATTAGCGCCGTCCATGGACATCAGAGGAGTCAAAGGTGCGATACCAGCCTCTTAGAAAGGAGTATGCTCTTTTCTTGAAGGTTTGAAGGTCGTATCGGTTCGGAAATACCACCGACAACAGTTTTGCTGTGCGAGGCAAAAAGTTTCGCTAAGCTAAGGTATCTGGTAAGCTATCAAAGCCGCGTATGGACACTTAACACCAGAAGAGTTGCTCGCAATTACCACAGTGAAACACAACGTAAGCCTCGACTACCTAGCGGGTTACCGAGGATCTGACTCGAAAAGCAGGAGCAGGAACGGAGTGGTTTTTTGTCAGTAAGTGTCTGACCTCTCGCCTCAACCAAGGCGGGAAAAGACATTGGATGATTTTCCCCTCTAAAAAAATAAAAACAGGTCTTACTTTTATATAAAACGGAACTAAAACCCGTTACGTGCGATGCGTTCGATGCGTGCCTGTGGACGCTTACCTTTACACGACTACCTGTACTGCTTTTTTATGAAACACGAGCAGACGTATGACCTAATGGTAAGCAATAGCCGCCGCTCATGGACACTTTAAACACCAGAGGCGTTACAAGTGCGTTGCCAGCTTTTTGGGAGTTAGGAATTTAAGGGTTGTTGTTCGGGAATCGGTGATTGGGAAGATTGGGAAGGGGGGAATTGGGCCTACGGTAACCTCACTCACACAACGAAACACAACGCAAGCGTTGTTTCACGTCGGTATTCTATGAGGCCGTGGTATCACTCCGGTCAAGTCGACCCATTCGTGCCGAAGCATGGCTCTCCACACTTGCTCCTTTATAGATTTAAACAATGGTTTTCTTACAGTTATCCAATACGGCTTCGTAACTCTGTTCGTGGCTGCGTTCCCCCTCGCTCCCCTGTTTGCTCTACTCAACAACATCGCGGAGATAAGACTGGACGCTTACAAGATGGTGACGCTCACTCGCAGACCTTTGGCTCAAAGAGTCGAGGATATTGGAGCTTGGTAAGTTCTTCCACCCATGGGCGTAGCCAGGTTTTAGTTGGGAGGGGGGGGGGGGGGTTCAAGAAAGTCGAGCCATTAAATGTGTGACCGACCGAAAAAAAAATAATTCTTTTTGTGTTGGACGACTATGTAATATAAAACATCACGCTATGACCAATAGGAGCCGAGCAGAGCGGGTGAAACCGCGCGGAAGTAGCTAGTATGTAATAAACAGATTCATTGGTAGTAATAAAGACCTTTGCCAAACACGGGATGTACTATGCTAACTAGAAAAATAACGCTCTGTAATGTCTTTTTTTTTTGAGGGTGGAAAATCATCCTATGACTTCTCCCGCCTTGGGCGAGGTGAGAGGGAGTGTCAGACTCTTACTGACTAAAAACCACCCCGTTTCTTCTCCTGCTTTTCGAGCCGGAGCCCCGGTAAACCCGCTAAGTAGTCCGCAGCTCCCTCTGTAATGTCTAGGTACGCATTTTTCGGGGGGGGGGGGTTCAAACCCCCCTGGCTACGCCCATGCTTCCACCAGCCAAGTGATACCATTAGTACGATTTTGCTTTACGTTTGAAGTAATCGAAACGAGAGCGCGTTCAGCGCTCTGATTGGTCGGTTCGAATAAACCAACCAATTTCTTATTTTTGTTTTTTTTTTACAAACAGGTTAAAATGTAACTCTTTTACACGTCAATCTTTTAAATAACTACATAGATGAGGCCGGCATTTCCTATCGGACTACTCTGAGAAGAAACGTCGAAACAAACTCAGAGATTATAGTCTCTTTTAAAATCCAGACAAAATCAATTAAAGATGTCGGAGAAAATACTACACTACAGGTTCGGTAACCTGAGGTAGGCAGGTAGTGTATTTCGGTCGGGTTCCGGCTCGAAAAGCAGGAGTAGGAATGTAATAGCGTTTAGTCAGTGAGAGTCTGACATTTCCTCTCGCCTCGCTCAAAGCGCGCGGGAGAAGTGATTGGATGATATCCCCAACATAAAGAAATCTATTGTTATACTAAAATTATTAACCATTGGTCGGATCTGTAACCAACCAATGTTTAATGTCTCTGTACTGAATCAATATTTATATTCTTACTTATTACAATAATATTTTAAATGTAAAAGTTTGTTTGTTTGGATGTGTGTCCGTCAATCACGCTGAAATTACTGAACGGATTTTGATGAAATTTGGTATTCAGACAGGATATGAACTGACTTGGGTGATAGAATACTTTTTATCCCACGGCAACGCGGGCGAAGCCGCTGGCAGAAGTTAGTTGTAAATACTAGGCTGACCGTAATAGATGTAAAATTATCGAATGCTTACAGGTTTGGTGTTTTGAAAGCAGTCACATATTTAGCTGTGGTGTCAAATGTAAGTGTTTAATCAATTATAAACAATTAACAACTACATTTTTTAATTATGATAAAGGAGCGCCATCTACAATCCGTCTCCTGTAAACTAGTCTACGTAGTTCCTAAACTGGACCAATAGATGTCGTTATGATACAGTTTTGTTTTGTCTGTTTACAGGCCTTTGTGATTGCATACACCAGTGATTTTATACCTCGCATGGTGTATATATTTGTATATTCTCCTGATCACACTTTATCTGGATATATTTACCATTGCTTAGCATGTGAGTGTATCTATCACAATAATTATGTTTATCAGTTTGTTGTAATGGTCAAAAGAAGGGGTCGTGGTGTCCCAGGGATTTGAAACCTACCAACGGTAAAGTGACTTTTACCGAGTTATATGTACTTTCTAAGGTTATTTAGACATCACTGACAAACGGTGAAGGAAAACATAGCGAGGAAACCTTGGCATATAATTTTTAAAGCATAAGTTTGGTATTGCCAACCCGCATTGAGCAAGCATGGTGATTAACGACTCAAACCTTTTCCGTGTGAGAAGAGGCCTTTGGTTAGTCAGCAGTGGTAAGGTACGCCAATCCTTTTGAAAAGACAAGTATGATAATGAATCATATTTTTTTAAGGAGTCAGTGAGTTTGGTGGTATTTCACCCCCATGCATTGGAAAGCACGTAAGCCCGTTGGTCCTGACCTCTCCGGTGGTTTCGGTCTGCCGTCCCATTGGGTTCAGAGACGGAGGGAACAGAGAGTGCACCTGTGTTTGCGTACACACTTGTGCACTATAATATCTCCTGCGTATTAGGATACCAACGTGATCAAAAATAAATCAGGAGGCATTGGATGATTTTCCTCTCTAAAAAATAAAAACAGGTCTTGCTTTTATACAAAACGGAACTAAAACCCGTTACGTGCGATGCGTTCGATGCGTGCCTGTGGACGCTTACCTTTACACGACTACCTGCTACTGCTTTTTTTATGAAACACGAGCAGACGTATGACCTGATGGTAAGCAATAGCCGCCGCTCATGGACACTTTAAACACCAGAGGCGTTACAATTGCGTTGCCAGCTTTTTAATATATATTTTTTTAATTATATGTACATATATAATTACTATCATTAGATTTTAAGACGGGATATTTTCCATGTTTGTTTATGTCTATGAGTTTCCGATATTTCGGGACTGTTGCAAGCGCCATGATAAAATGAACTGTATATCGCAAAGTCATAAACATAAATAAACATGGTAAATATCCCGTCTTAAGTTCTAATGATAGTGTTAGTGACCATGTCAGTTTAAAAACCTGTATATAATTATTTTTTCTCAGGGTTTAATACATCGGATTACAAAGCAGATTGGGGGGCTGATGATTCTGAGCCGGACCCTACATTTTGTGGGTATTGGGGCTACAGGAACCCCCCAGACCATGCTGACCCGTATGGCTTATCTCCTCTCTATTGGCACGTGTTCGCGGCTCGACTGGCATTTGTCGTCATTTTTGAGGTCAGAGCCATCTGTTGTGGTTTTGGGTGAAACTCTATTATCTATACTAATATATTAATATTATAAAGCTGAAGAGTTTGTTTGTTTGTTTGTTTGTTTGAACACGTTAATCCACAGGACTACTGGTCCGATTTGAATAATTACTTTTGTGTTGAATAGTGCATTAATCGAGGAAAGTTATAGGCTATAAAACATCACGCTATGACCAATAGGAACTAAGCATAGCGGGTGAAACCGCGCGGAAGTAGCTAGTAAGAAATAAACTAATATAATAATAATAGTTCATAATTATTATCATAAAACTATCACACGCATCGAGTCCAATCACAAGTTTTAGATGTTTTGCGGCATAAACGACATAGTATGATTAGTTTTAACACAAATCGCTTTAATTTTATTATAACTTTCGTGAGACATACTAAATTAATTATTGTGTTATCGAGGCAGGCCTTAAAAAATCCAAATTTTCTCAATTACATACTTTATACTTTATTTTACCCTTCCAAATAGTCATAAGTAATTTTTAATTTTAAGTGTGTTTTAGACTTAATTTTCTTCTTTTAGTGTTTAAAATTTTAATTGTAATACCTTTTTTGTTTTTGCATGCCAATTTTGTAAAATATGGCAGCAAACTATTTCATATGTAACTCCATCAGCTATATAGCCATATTTGCAAAATAAATTCTCTTTTATTCTGTACAGCATTTGGTTTTCGGGTTAACGGCTGTGGTACGAGTTTTGATACCTCGAGTGCCAAGAGAGCTGACCACTCAACTGCACAGGGAAGCTGTGGTGAGGAAAGAAGCGAGATACCAGCATGGGCAGGGAAGGCTATCCCCTGAATACCGCGATCTACTCATAACCAAGGTCAAAGCTAGAAGTGAGTCATCTACAATGTGATAGGGGTGAGACTTCTAACCCGTTAAGGCTGAGTTCTACATCTAATTTTATCGACAAAAGTCGGGGGTCGAAGGGGGAGGGGTCCCCCTAAAAATTATGGCTATTTTAATATTCTTTTTACTTTTTTGATATCAAAGGTTGTATGCGTCGTAGAAACAAAAAAAAAACGACAAACGGTAGCTAATAACCTTGGCTAACTAATTAATTACTTTTTTCATATGTTTGATAATGTTTTGGTGAGAAAAAAAATCATTTGTGAATTATTTTTACCGAAAAAATCACTATTTTTCAATATTTTCAATTAGGGGTTCAACCCCCCATATTATTTTTTTGACGATAAAATTAGATGTAGTACTCAGCCTTAACGGGTTAGAAGTCTCGCCCCTATCACATTGTATACATTAATACGTGTTCCAAAACTTTAGACCCCTTTTTACGAAAATTGCGCGGACGTAGGAGCATAAAATTTGGTACACTTATAGTTTATGTGTAGGAGAAGTTGAGAACGCTATTTTTTTTTTTAAATAATGCTTATAAAGTACATTAAATCAATAAATAAAACATTACACACACTACCTTGCATAGTATCTGATCGTATTTGGCAAAACGTCAAAATCGACAGACATTGCGATGATATTCTCATGTGAATAGAGTTTTCCTGTTCATGATGCGCCGGAATATATTAATTTGGATTTTACAAAACTAATAGCAATTCGTTATATAAAAATTATCCTTGAACGTATGTTAAGTGGTATTGTGTGGTTAAATTAAATATATGGTCGAATTTCGACCACTAGGCGACCACTAGTAAATATTAGATAAGGTATGTGTTTAGGGAACAGGGGGCCTACTCTAATTCAACGAACGAAAAAACTTCGCAGATTGCATACTACAATTCTATTTATTGCGAGCTTTCGTGAACAAAAATGAACGAATGAAATGAAGATAAATAAATAGGTTTTGATAATTATGAAATTAAAAATAAAACGTTATTTCAAGTAATTCTATTAGTAAATCAATGAAACCTACGGCCGAAGATTAAACGAAACTTCGGATTCGAGAACCGGTGTAATCCCCCAGAGAGTAAAGTTCTCTAAGATCGGAAAAGGAAGTTAAGTGTTATCATATCAATATTAGGGTGTTACCACACCAACCGAGCAATCGTCCATCGATGCCATCGATCGATGGTATGGATTAGTCGACATCGATCGATAGTTTCTACCACACTAATCCATCAATAGCCAGATCGATATCATCGATCGATGGTGAAATGGATTGGTCGATGTCGATCGATAGATTCCAGCCGGAATTGTATAATCGATCGATTGGTAAGTCAACCGATATCCGTCGATAAATTAAAGCTACCACACCAATCGATCAATGTCGACCGATGACGATCGATGGTATCAATGGACTATCGATCGATAGGTAACACCCTTACATTTATTTTACGTTACAAATAAAATAGATTGACTTGGCCATCGCATGGAAATTAAAAACACAAGTGTTTAGTCTATTTTATGATTACCAATTACGATGGTCTATTGCATGCGTGCGATGGCCAAGTCGATCTATTTTATTTAAAACGTAAAATAAATATAATATTGATATGATAACAATTTACATAATAATTTACGACAGAAAGTCCTTTAAGTTGAGACTAAATAAAATAACCGACTCGGTATTATATGGATCTCACAACGTATTACGGTAGAGAAAAAAGAGGAATGGAGAGATTGGGAATATTGGGAAGGAGGGTAATTGGGCCTCCGGTAACCACACACAACGCAAGCTGTGTTTCACGTCGGTTTTCTAAGGCCGTGGTATCACTCCGGTCGAGCCGGCCCATCCGTGCCGAAGCATGGCTCTCCCACATTTTATATCTACTTTCGAATCAACCCATTTCTTACATTGCATATTTATATTTCCAGTACCTCGCGAGCCAGTACAAAAAGATGGATCTTAATTTGCTCGACCATCAAGAGTTCTCGATATATGTAGCAGTACCACAAAAATCCATATCACCACTGGTAATATGAGAGGATATATTAGTTTGTATTATTACTTTTATGAGACAAACTAAATTAATTATTGTTTTCTGACTTACCGCCATACCCAGAGTCATTTAATGGTTACTTAACCCAGTCCTTAGGAATTGTTTTCAGAACGAAATCGTTACTAAGGAATAGTTTAAGTAATCTTTTTATGTCTCTGAGTGCGGCAGTTAGGGTGATTTTCTACCAGAGATGTGCTATGCTACGTTGCTGTGGATGCGTTTGGCTTCCACCAACCATATTAATTGGTATATATAGCTTGGCACTGGTGGAAACGGACTCAGCTAAGCTATATTTTTTATATGGAAAGATGCATGCTATGAATGGTTTCCCTACTATCGATACATCGCATACTCAGCTAATTAATTTGTGGCGGCGCATCTTCATAGCACATCTTCCTCGCACAACTACATACCTTAGTATCAGTGGAAACGGTCACACAGTTTCACAGCTTAGCTATTACATCTTCGTAGTATAGTTACATAGCACATCTCTGGTGGAAAAGCCTTACTCACGTAGGTGACCATTTGACGGTGAACTCGGTTAGTTTCAAACCACGTTAGGGGTTCATATTCATGAACAGCATTCCACGACCTACAAGAATTAAGTAGGTATAGTTCGGCCGTTCAGAGAATGCGTTCCTGACACGTCGCGATTGAACTGACGACGTAACTTTGTAATGGCGTTGCAGTTACGATAAAAATATTTTTGCTGGTTGTTTACCGTTTTAACAATTGAGGAGTATTAAAACAACATTATTATATCAATAATCAATGAATGTTATAATTTTGTGCCAAACTGAGTGTCAAATAACTTGGTAAACAATATTTTTCTAAATCTATACTGCGCTATTACAAGGTTATGTCAGCGCTTTATATTTTGTAGTGCTGTGCTAAAAAAACAGGCAAGTATCGTAATCTGTTCTTATACAGGAATCGGATCGGATCGGATCGGAGTCTGATTAATATTCTGTCTCATGAATATAAGCCCTAGTATGGCTTGAAACTAGTCGAGTTCCTCGTCAAACAGTTACGTGAGTAACCCGAGAGTAATAATAATTCATTTAGTTTTCTAAGTTTAAAAAAAACATTAAGATTAAAAAAAATATATAACTATTTTGAAGTAATTTGTTTGTTTTGTAATGTCGTATACTTAAGTCTTTAATGGTTAAATTATTTTATTCGTAATATTTTAGCCAATATAAATGTCTGTACTCTTTATGCACTAAATTGCTTTCTTCTTTCATATTTGTTTTTTTTTATATTAAAAAGATATTTCATTTGTGGTTTCTTTATATTTGTATATCCTTTTTTTAATTTTACAATATGTTATCTTTTTTTTTGTTTATTTGCTTTAATTTTATACGTTACTTATGCAAGTAAACGCATGGTCCTGCTTTGCATTTGCAAAATTCGAGCCCTTTTTCAGTTTGCGTGTAAAATAAAAGTTTTCATATAATAATATATTTGTACGTCTTGTTTTCTTTCTATACATAATTATCGACATGATAGTGAAGTTGTGAGACATATTAAATTAACTAAACACTACTACTACTCACGTAAATTAATATTTTGCCTTTTTTTTGACGTTTGTTCGCGATCATCTGCGTTTCTCTGTACGCTTGCACGAGGAACAAAACAAGTCATTCAATAAAAAAAAGATTTATTAATATAATGTGTACGGATTTTAATATGAATTTGATATAAATACATACTGTTAGTTATTTTTTTTATAATACATATATGTAAGTATATACAACGTGTCACAAAAAGGGGGTATACATATCAATTGCACGGTTTCTAGACAACATAACAAACGATACGGGAAGGGTTTTTTAAACTCATGTTTTCATGGTACCAAGTTATGAATTTTTCCAATCGTGCCGCCGCGCGTATTAGAATTAGGTAGACAGGTACTAGGCGATCAGATTGACAGAAGAAATGTTTCGTAATATTAGCGCGTGATCCCTGTAGTGTTTTGACACGTTTGTATGATTTGAAATCAAGAACCATGCGATATCAAGTATTTTGCTGCCCGATCCGGAGCTGCGGACAACGTAAAAGATTACCGGGGCTCCGGCTCAAAGCAGGAGAAGGAACGGGGTGGTTTTTAGTCAGTCAGAGTCTGACACTCCCTCCCGCCTGACCCAAGGCGGCAGAAGTCAATGGATGATTTTCCCCAACATCAATGGATTTTTAAACTTTATCAATGTTTGGTACAGTTAGCAACACAAGATTAAAAATATTTTTTTATAGTTTTTTTTCTTTACTTTCGTTTTGTTCATAGATTATTTCATATTAAAAAATCATGACGAAGTAAGAACCTCTTTTTTTAGTGTCGGTTAAATAATTTATTACCTAAATTCATAGGTTAATCAAAATTACTAAGAATAGGTAATATGTGTGGCTTAAACAATGGTCATGGCGGTCACTTATGAAGTAAATGATAACATAGATAGAATGAAGTTCCTAGAAAATCTTTTGTTTTTAACAAAGTAATAGAACTTTATTATTTCCACACTAACCCTTTTGCTACTGACTGTACCTTATCTCATTGTGGTAGTGACGTGGGACGAGTTGACCACTAAAAATATTATTTTATTTTATTTTCTGCAACTCGTCCCAAATGGGCCGTAGGTATGTGGTCCGAGTTGACTACTTACTCGTTTGTATGATTTAAAATCAAGAACCATGCGACACCAAGTATTTGGTACCAATCTTTTTTAACGTATTTTAAGCTGAAACTTTGTGTAGAGATTCTATTCAACCTGTATTCATCAGTGCTTCTTCATATAGTTATATGGTCACTTTGTTACACGTTGAAGATAGATATATTTATGTTACATCTGCCAGACAGTTCACAAATTGTCGCATATCGTAGTGGGGTCAGCAGGGGTCATTATATCGCTACTTATCTTCATATAATAATCTTAATGTCCGAGAAACGTTTCACTTGTGGTACTTTTTTAATAAATAAGTCATAAACATCAATGTCTATATTGTACATGAAATTATAGTAATTATAAACTACCTTCTTCCAGCGACTTTGCCCGCGATTCTGTGGGTTAAAAAGTATCCTATTACCCAATTTAGGTCCTACCCTGTCTGTATACCAAATTTCAATAAAACCCGTTCAGTAGTTCCAGCTTTATTGACGGACAAACATCCAAACAAAGTTTCACACGTGATCTTCAATTCGTCCACTGCTGACGACTAACAGATAACATCATTTATTTATTTCATATATTTATTTTAAATTCTCTGAAATATTTGTTTTAAATACTACTTTATGAAATACAACATAAATAACATTTAAAAATATAAAAATAGGAGCCAACTGATAACGGGAGCATGGTCCAAGCTACCGGTGTTTAAGGCTCAAGAGACAGAAATCTCCTCACAATACGCGTTTTGTCCAGAAGTATTGCTTTCCGCATCAGGCTCTTGACGCAACCATTTAACGTTAGCCTACTCAGGTGCTGGTCGAGGCTTTTGGCTATGATAATATAATTATCGATCTGTCATCAGTAAAGGGGTAAAAATTAAATGGAGACCCAAACAAACAAACAGGGCAACCTAAATAAAATCTTTTAAAAAACGATGATCCTCATTACGTTTGCACAAGATAGGTACTTATCTATACTATATACTATACTATATAATATTATAAAGCTGAAGAGTTTGTTTGTGTTTGAACGCGCTAATCTCCGGAACTGCTGGTCCGAATTGAATTTGAAAAAATCTTTTTGTGTTGGATAGTGCATTTATCGAGGAAGGCTATAGGCTATAAAACATCACGCTATGACCAATAGGAGCTGAGCAGAGCGGGTGAAACCGCGCGGAAGTAGCTAGTAGAATAGAATAGAATAGACATTTATTTCTGAGTAAGTATATGGTATACATCGAGATCTTAATATAATATAAATAGTTTCACCAATTCACCAATATAATTGAATAGAAAACGTGTGCAGATGCAGACTCGTGTCTGATTAAAATGATTAAATAAATCGACATAAAAGTGACTTTTATCACTTCAATTTATTATGTATTTACTTATGTGCTTAGGTACTTAATGAGTACTTATAATTGGAGAAAAAACAGCTGACAGACGAAAGCTTCTTCCACTTGTCAATGTCATACAGATTACTCACGTAAGTACCGTAAAACGGGGTGAATAGAAACAAATCAGGGGTGAATAGGAACAACATTTTGTTGTGTTTTCACGTAATTTAGTACTGTTTACACCATTTTAATATTTTTTATTAATTTATTATTGAAACCAAAAACACGAAAACAAACTAATAATCCTAATAAAAAAAAAATTCTATTCACCCCCTGAGTTTCTATTCACCCCATTTTACCGTTAGATACTTACGTGAGTAATCTGTATGACTATAAAACTATTTGACGAGGTAATTTGAGTAGTTTCAAAACTCCACGGAGGCCCTAAATTAGGATTGCCAGATCCAGACAAATCATTTCCTGGACATTTCTAAGGCCACGAACGGAATCTGAGCTTTGGTGTCCCATCATCCGAGTCTAAACTCTAAAAGTAGGAATTAAGTAGGTACCTAGAACTCAGCCTTGTCGCCCCTCAACACACGTACAGTACTCTCAACGGATCTTGGCAGGTCTGAACTACGTGCAGAAGGCTGCGCAATAAGTCTTTTTAGAACCAAATGGTGGCATGAGGCGAGGTGCGGGGGGCGGCGATCTAGGCTAGAGATTGACCATTTCTAAATACAATTGACCCTTTACACTTATTGCGCAGCCTTCTGCACGTAGTTCAGACCTGCCAAGATCCGTTGAGCGTACTGTATGTAGTGCGACTTGCAAGCACGTTTTGCAGTCATAGTATTGTATTTTTGTGACAAAAACTAGTATTTTTTCATTCCGGGACAGCTAAGTAAAATTACTGGACACGGGACAGCACACAATATCCCGGGACAATAGTGGAAATCCCGGCCATTTGGCAAGCCTACCCGTAATACGGAGCCACGTAAGACATAACGAATTGCCGGGGCTCTTAAAGAGCAGGAGTAGGAACGGGTGGTTTTTAGTCAACTTACTGACTAAAAACCACCCCGTCAGTAGGAGTGTCAGACTTAAGAGTCTGACACTCCTACTCGCCTCACCCAAGGTGAGAGAATTATTAAGGCGAAATGATTTTTCTTAATTAACGAGTTCATCTATAGTTTAATAAATAAAGATGAAGAGCTTTTTTTGATCGCGCTATTCCCTGGAACCACTGTGTCGAAAATTATATTTAGACTATAGAGTTGAATGTAATTCTATTTATCGAAGAAGTCTATACAACAACACGCTACGACCAATAGAAGGCGAGCAGAACTGGTGATAAACACGCGAGTGAAGGTATGTAGATTATAGTGATGATGAAGTGCGTTTATAAAAAGCCCATTTTTATTTGTTACTACTTACTTATGTACAACGATTTATCATCTTGAAGATATTTTTATTGTGACTGCGTAAATAAGTGTAGGGCAATGCCCTCTTTTGTCTTATATTATGTACCACAAAGAAACAGAAAATATGAGGCAGTCTACGCTTATTTTATCATTTACTATAGGGTGATGTTTTAAGTGGTATTTTTTTGATTTTCAAAAAGGCCTTGCGAATGGGCCATCTGAACCGGAGCCGCGGCCAGCTTCTAGATGAAATCATCATTAAATATTAAATTATATTGATCGTTCTATCGATTCCAATAAAGATTTCAGCAAGTTTTTCATTATTTTTGTGTTTTTTTTTTTTGAAAATCAAAAAAATATCACTTAAAAAATCACCCGTTATAACTTATATTATATACCAATTATTATTGTTAAACGGTTTTATTTAGCTTGCCACGATTGTTTGTTTGGGTCTTTAGTAAATGTAATTTCACCCCCTTCCTGACGACAGATGGATCTGATATTTGGTACACACTCTTAATCTTGACGACCATACAATTTTAACTGATTAGATTAGCTCGCCAGCGCCTTCACGCGCGCTTTTTAAGTATCAAGAAACATAAATTAATTTTTTAGCTTTCTATCTTGAAAATTTTCCATAAGTATAAGCTTCCAACCCCGATTTTACGAAAATGAGGGGTTAGAAAGAGACAAGACGTATCTTATGTCGTTCTCCAGCCTCCCAAATAACTTTATGTAGTAAACCCACTCCGTTGCGACTCTTGAGACGTGAAAAAAGGACAAACCAACAAACTCACCTTCTCATCTATACTATAATATATAATATATATAATATTATTAATATTATAAAGCTGAAGAGTTTGTTTGATTGTTTGTTTGTTTGAACGCGCTAATCTCCAAAACTACTGCTCCGATTTGAATAATTCTTTTTGTGTTGGATAGTGCATTTATCGAGGAATGTTATAGGCTATAAAACATCACGCTACGATTAAGAGGAACCGAGCAGAGCGGGTGAAACCGCGCGGAAGTAGCTATTTATAATATTAGCTCATAATATTGTGTCGGGAACGCAGTACCCGTAGTACGAGTTTGCTTTACGTTTAAAGTAATCGAAACGAGAGCGCGTTCGGTACTCTGATTGGTTCGTTTATTTGAGCTTTTTTTTTTGAGGGGGGAAAATCCAATGTCTTTTCTCGCCTTGGGCGAGGCGAGAGGGAGTGTCAAACTCTTACTGACTAAAAACCACCCCGTTCCTACTCCTGCCTTTCGAACCAGAGCCCCGGTAAACCCGCTAGGTAGTCCGCAGCTCCGGATCAGGCATCAGCCCTACTGGGCCCCATCTGTGGTGGTCTGATGGCACGAGCACGCACTCGTTTATTTGAGCTAGCCAATTAGTAGGTACCCTTAGCTGTGTCCTTAGTATGAGTTTGCTTTTCGTTTAAAGTAATCTTTTCATACTAACCGCCGTACTCAGAGTCATTTAATGCTTACTTAACCCAGCCCTCAGCAATTGTTTTCGATACAAAATCGTCACTAAGGAATAGTTTAAGTAATCATTAAATGACTCTGGGTGCGGCAGTAAGAGTACAGATCTACGCGAGCTACAGTGTATTTTCTACTGTATACCTACAAGAGGTTAAAGTTCAGATTTTTAACACAGCTACGTACCTCCATTATGGATGTCAAACAAAAGGGCTTGGTTGGTAGAATAGAGCTCATTGAAACCGCTTAACATTATTAACATATTTTTTTATGTACAATTACTTGTTTATATAATAGACTATGTATTACGTCTCAATTTGCTACACGTGACATCACACATGACTTCATAGGAGACAAAACATAGGTTAGAAGGCAATGACGTCACATTTCCAAAGTATATAAGATAAGTTCTTGCATATTTTTAAGTAAAGGTTCCGCCAGTACGGAGCTGCGGACTACCTAGCGAGTTTACCGGGGCTCCGACTCGACAAGCAGGAGTAAGAACGGGGTGGTTTTTAGTCAGTAAGAGCCTGACACTGGATCTCGCCTCGCCCAAGACGGCAGAAGACATTGGATTTTCTCCCCTCAAATAAAAAGATTTCGTCAAGATGCCTTTTGTTTTATCGTATAAGCGGGTAAACGAGCAGACGGATCACCTGATGGTCCTGATGGTAAGCAATCGTCACCGCCCATGGACATACGAAACACTAGAGGCGTTACAAGTGCGTTGCCTTTTGGGGGTTAGGAATTTAAAGGTTGTTGGGGAATAGGGGATTGGGAAGATTGGGAAGGTGGGTAATAGGGACTCCATTAACCTCACTCACACAACGCAAGCGTTGTTTCACGTCGGTTTTCTGTGAGGCCGTGGTATCACTTCGGTCGAACCGGCCCATTTATGGCGAAGCATGGCTCTCACACACTTAAAACACACTATTTTATTGAATGCGCTATTCTCCAAAACTAGCCGCGCCGGAGTAATACGGATCTCTATAACTGAACCCAACCAAATACCTAATAATTTTTATAATGATGTAGTTTTTACAGATCACCGTCATTACTTAAACGATTTTCTTATCCATAGTTTTTGATGAACAAGACTACACAACAAGCTAAACAAACCAGTATAAACTGACCGTCGAATGTGCGGAAAGATCATACTAAGCGAAAAAAGCAACGTCACGCCTTTTATCCCCGAAGGGGTAGGCAGAGGTGCTCATTACGACACGTAAGCCGCTATACAATGTGATAGGGTTGGGACTTCTAACCCGTTAATTTTTTTTTTTTTTATTTATTTAACTTTTTGCAACATAATGTACAATGGTGGGCTTAATGCCATAGGCATTCTTGCTAGCCAACCTTTAGGTGATGCAGTGAGAATGTGGTCGGTGCAATAAAGTAGTAATTAAGAATAAAGAAAAGGTAACAAATAATAGACTATCATGTGTATCATATATATATATATACATATATACAATATAATACAATATATATATATAATATAATACAATATATACAACATATACAATACATACATACATATATACATGTACAAATATGCACAATCAAATATAATATATACATACTAGAAGGTTTATGAAGATTCTGCCAACTTTCCCTCCATGATCCACCGACGAACTCCAGCCTTGAATGCCTGCTTACTGACAGACTTCCTGATTTCCAAGGGCAGCCTGTTCCAAAGAAGGATAGATTGGATGTGAAATGAGGAGTGAACAGTATCAGAACTGTGAGAAGGACAGTGTAGAAGGAGATTGTGAGAAGAGCGAAGATTTTTGGAGTGTCCCAAATAGCGGTATTGAAAGTAAGGAGTTAGGTATGAAGGAGGACTAGGAGAATGAAGGATAGAAAAAAGGGTTGTTAAGGCACGGAGAGCTCTTCTCTGTCGGATGGGCATCCATTTCAACTCGGCCCGATACTCAGAAACATGATCGTACTTGCGCAGGTTAAATACAAATCTGATGCAGTTATTGATGAGACGATCAAGCTTGTTGAGCAGGTCCGAGTTGAGATCGTAATAGCACACGTCACCATAGTCGATTATGGGGAAGACGAGGGACTGCACAAGCATTGCCTTGGTCGTGGGTGGAAGGAAGTTCCTGAGCCGGTTTAAATTACGCAAGGCACCAGTTACCCTTTGGCTAACACTGGAGACCTGAGTCCGCCAACTCAGCGTTGCATCAAGATGCAGGCCGAGATTCTTCGCATCAGGGCCAATAGGGATAACCGTGCCACCAAGTGTTATGGGGGAAGATGTGCGACTACCACCCTGCTCATCATACGTGAGCTACCAATTATAATAGCCTGGCATTTCGTGGGGTTTACTGCCACACCAAACCGGTCAGACCATCTGCTCACTGCTTCCAAATCCTTGTTAAGGTTGTCAATAGCTATCGACAGATCTTCCGGCCGAGCTCGAGTGTAAATCTGAAGGTCATCGGCGTAGAGATGATACGCACACTGAAGGTTATGAGTGATGAAGTTTATGAAAATAGAAAATAGTAATGGTGAAAGTATACCGCCTTGTGGGACCCCAGCGGCAAGCGCACACCAATTCGACAGCGTCTCCTCGTTGCGAACAGCCTGCTGGCGCCCACGAAGATAAGACCGGAACCAATCCAGTGCCCCAGGCGACACCATAAGATGGGACAGGATGGATTCAAGGATGTCGTGACTGACGGCATTAAAGGCATTGGAGAAGTCTATCAATACCATGATAGTAACTTTGGTCTCACCTATCCCCTCTCTAATGTCGCCAGTCACTTTGAGAAGTGCTGTAGCCGTACTGTGCCCAGGTCTGAATCCAGACTGCAAGGGGCTTAAGAGGTTGTGACGGGCTATAAAACATGAAAACTGCTTATGGGCACAGGCTTCCAGCACTTTAGAGAGGAATGGAAGGATTGAAATAGGACGGAAGTGTGAAGGGAGAGAGGGATTTGTGATTTTCGGAAGAGGACGGACGTACGCATTACGCCACAGGGAAGGGAACTGTCCTGAGAACAAGGAAAAGTTGATAATGTGGGTAATCGATGGAAGGATATAATCAAGGATCGGGATAATCATACTACGACCTATGTCGTCAAAGCCAACGGCTCTGGATTTTATTGAAAGGATAATCTTTTTGATATCGCCCGAGGCAACCGGAGAAAAACTAAAGGAATCTGTATTCCTACGCGGAAGGCCAGCGATGAAGTCTACCGTCTGACGAATGGTCTGACGATCCAAATTAGAAGTGGTGGTGAAATGACGATTGATATCGTCCAGACCAATCGTGTTAGGCAGCTCCACATGGCCTTGTTTACCGATACCCAGAGTTCCAAGGAATTTCCAGATATCGGCCGCGGAGCTAGAAGTGATATTTTCGAGAATGTGTCGGCGTTTAGCATTACGTATCATCTGATTACATCGATTCCTAGCCGACTTGCACAGCACCCAATTATCCTCCGACCGATCCCGCCTATATTTCCTGAAGGCTCGATTTCTTCGCCTCATGGCCATACGCACACCCTTCGACATCCATGGAGCCGGTGGACGTTTAACTTTTATTGATTTGACTGGAGCATGGATATCATATAAGGTTTTTACCAGTTTGTTGAAGACGGACACCTTATCATCGACCGAGGAAGCACCGGATACCTGTGACTCCCACTCGAGCTCAGCGGCATCCCTACACAGTCTGTCGACATCCATTTTTGCAAAACAACGCATGCGCAGCACCCTAGGGATAGGTTTAGGAGGCTTAAGGCGATAGGACAAATGAATTAGGTCATGACGGGAAAAGCAAGGGGCTGGACATTGGCCATGAGAGGAGACGTGAGTAGGACTTGAGGTTAGGGCCAAGTCAAGCCATGTATCCTCACCTCCAGTGCTGCTGTGAGTTGCTTGAAGTGGTAAGACATGGAGACCCACAGACTCAATGATGTTTCGAAGTTTACGGGAACGGAGGGTAGTGTGCAAAAGGTTTGTGTTAAAATCACCCATGATGACGTGATGCTCATACTCAGATCCAATGGACTCCAGAACCAACTCGAGATCAGAGAAATAGTCCACTGCAGGAGGACAGTAGACCACTCCAATGAGAGCCTTAACTCCGTTTATAGAAACTTGAAGAAAGATATACTCAGCAGATGCTGAGTAACCCGGAGGTGATGCAGCTAGAATTTTGTAGGGAAAATTACTACGAGTATAAACTGACCGTCGAATGTGTGGAAAGACCATACAAAGCGAGACCATTATAAACTGGTTCTGTATAGCTGGATATGTGCTTACTTAGTGAGAAGGTAAACTGGTTACTTCCAGATTAAACTAAAGCTAAAGAGTCAATTAGTATAAGAAATCGGTAAAATTTTGAACCTTTGGTTAAAACAGTGTTTCCCAACCTGTACTAACAATATACATTGTATTTTTTATCACGCGGCGTGCAGCACCGCCCTCCCGCCCGAAATTAAATGCTCATGCAGCAGGGGTGCAACATAAAACTCCCACATTTTTTTTTCTTTTTTTTCATGGGACATGCCGGTAATCGAGCAGACGTATTACCTGATGGTAAGCAATGTCCGCCGCCCATGGACACTTGAAACACCAGAGGCTTTACAAGTGCGTTACCGGCTTTTTTTTTTTTACATTTAATGGGTCGACGTTTGGCTTTTTGGGAGTTAGGAATTTAAGGGTTGTTGTTCGGGAATGGGGATGGGGAAGATTGGGAAGGGGGGCATTGGGCCTCCGGTAACCTCACTCACACAACGAAAGCGGCTCCCGCAGCTTGAATTCACAACCTGGGGTCTACGGACCCTGGGGGTCCAACGTATATTTAGGGTCCGCTGTCCCATACGCTTCATACATAAGTGTGGGAGAGCCATGCTTCGGCACGAATGGGCCGGCTCGACCGGAGTGATACCACGGCCTCACAGAAAACCGACGTGAAACAACGCTTGCGTTGTGTTTCACCAGTGTCGTGGTGGCCCGATGGTTTAAGACACCCGCTTCTTATGCACAAGAGTGCGGTTTCGATACCTACCAACGGCAAGTACCAATGTGACGTTTTCCGAGTTATATGTAGGTACTTTCTAAGATTATTTAGACACCACCGACAAACGGTAAATTTTAGGTTACCGGAGGCCCAATTCCCCCCTTCCCAATCTTCCCCATCCTCATTCCCGAACAACAACCCTTAAATTCCTAACTCCCAAAAAGCCGGTAACGCACTTGTAAAGCCTCTGGTGTTTCAAGTGTCCATGGGCGGCGGCGATTGCTTACCATCAGGTAATACGTCTGCTCGATTATGTTAAATAAAAAAAAAAAAAAAAAAAAACATGAGAGTGTACAAAGGTTTGGAACCACTGGGTCAAATCAGTGTTTCTTTTTGTGTGCAACGTGACCGGCTCATGTGTTGACGATGGACGAGGAAGTAACAAAAACTTTGTGTTTAAAACAAAAACAAAACAAAGGTAATAGTATAGGTAGGTATAGTGACTCACGTATTGAATACAATAACAAAACTCAGTTTTTATTTAGGGGCCATCCATTAATTACGTCACACGTTAAGGGGGAGGGAGGGGTCGCCGAAGTTTGGCTCTATGTGACAAGGGGGCGGGAGGGGTCTTAAATTTCGTGACGTCACATTTCAATGATTATAATCTAACTGGTATCTTATATTACTATGCTAAAAAAAATTATTGAAATAAAAAAAAAATCGGAACTGCTGTTTTAATGAAATAATTATTTCTAGATGTAAAATTATAAAATGTGACAAGAACGGGGGAGGGGGTCAAAAATCATGAAATTCGTGTGACGTATTTTATGGATTTTTTTTTTTTGAGGGGGAAAATCCAATGACTTGTCTCGCCCTGGGCGAGGCGAGAGGGAGTGTCAAACTCTTACTGACTAAAAACCACCCCGTTCCTTCTCCTGCTTTTCGAGCCGGAGCCCCGGTAAACCCGCTAGGTAGTCCGCAGCTCCGGATCAGGCATCAGCCCTACTGGGCCCCATCTCTGGTGGTCTGATGGCTCTTTAGTATTTTATGGATGGCCCCTTATCTACTTATAGTTTCTGCCAGCGGCTTCGCCCGCTTTCCCATGATATAAACGGCTGCTCGGTTCGCGCCGTGGCCTGTGCCGTGGCTGAGCAACTCTTTGTGTGATCCACAAATTGTTTTATGACTGAGTGTCAAGTACATGTGAAATCGCCGCCGCCCATGGGCACCCGAAACACCAGAGGCGTTACAAGCGATTTGCCGGCCTTTTGGGGGTTAGGAATTTAAGGGTTGTTGGGAAACTAGGAGTAATTAAGCTTCTGGTAACCTCACTCACACAATGAAACACAACGCAAGCGTTGTTTTACGTCGGTTTTCTGTGAGGCCGTAGTATCACTCCGGTCGAGCCGACCCATTCGTGCCCGAAGCATGGTCAAACAAACAGACAAACTTATCAGCTTTGTATATTAATACTATAAGCAGCTTCTCAGCTTTGTTAAAAAGTGTAGATTTTTAATAATGTTATGCAATAAATCGAAGCGAAACTAAAACAGTAGCCAGATTTTAGTTTCGGGAGGGGTTCAATAAAGTCGACCCATGTAATGTGTGACCAAAAAAAAAAACCTTAAAAACTTCCTTACAAAAGAACCATTTATGTAATAAATATGTAATAAACAGAATCATAGGTAGTGTCCATAGTAGTCATTGAAGAAACCTTTGCCAAACAGGGGATGTACTATGCTAACTAGAAAAATAACGCTCTGTAATGTCTAGGTACGCATTTTTCGGGGGGGGGGGAGTTTAACCCCAAAAGTAGGAGCACGGAAATTGACCCTGGCTACGCCTATGAATCGAAGAAAATCCGACTCCATGTCAATAAAACTATTAAATTTTAAAAATAGACGTGAACACGCAACTCTTTTTTTTTAATACATAATTACAAAATTATTATGTAAAGACTACACAATTGCGTTAATTTCCGTTCCGGTTTTTTAGTTTTTTAAATTACGTTATTTATATAACAATTGTGCCCGGTGTACCGTAATAGGCTCAGGCTTTACATAGGACAGGTTGTGCCCGTCGTATGATAATACATAAGCTCAGATTTTACATGAGACGCAGCGCCATATAGATCTGCGCTATCAATTATAGGTACGGGGCCTCTGGGGCATAAAGCCCCCAGCCGTCGCGAGAGACACTCTGGGCGTCGGGGATCGCGGGACGATCTCCGGCCACCGTAAGTGCGGGCCTGCGGACGGCGAGCAAGGGTAGCTCATCGCCCGAACAGAACCAGACCCGTGCGTGCGGCGCGTCGCGTTCCGCGCGCGCCTCAAAGAGCCATCAGACCACCACAGATGGGGCCCAGTAGGGCTGATGCCTGATCCGGAGCTGCGGACTACCTAGCAGGTTTACCGGGGCTCCGGCTCGAAAAGCAGGAGAAGGAACGGGGTGGTTTTTAGTCAGTAAGAGTCTGACACTCCCTCTCGCCTCGCCCAAGGCGAGAGAAGTCATTGGATGATTTTCCCCCTCAAAAAAAAAAAAACGTGCGTATAAAAAAAACTCTTTTTACTTCTTTTCAGAAATTACAAAAAGTCCAAATAATCAATTCCTTCTTTTTTCGCGTAAAGCATGCCTTTAAAAATTGGCAGCAACTTTAGGAAAATTAACGTCGTCGTAACGTGCCGGCCCTCAAACATGGGCTCACTGTTATAGCATCGGTAAGTCCACTCTTCAAGGCTTGAGAGACAGGGCGGGAAAAGACTAAAAAAAAGGTTCGATGTTTTATTTTATTTTATCTATGAACTTCGTAACGCCTCTAACATTTTTTTCTTACCTTTTAAACCTTTGGGGTTAGGAATGTAAATTCCTAACCCCAAAGGTTTACCTAAAACCCCAAAAAATCTCAAAGAATCCCCAGGGCTTGGGAAGATTGGGAAGGGAGGAATTGGGCCTCCGGTAACCTTACTCACACAACGCAAGCGTTGTTTCACGTCGGTTTACTGTGAGACCGTGGTATCACTCCGGTCGAGCCGGCCCATTCGTGCTGAAGCATGGCTCTCCCACTCTTAAATAATTTATAGATATGCTCATGCTACTAAATTTAAAACCACAAAAATCTCACAAAGATATTGATCAATGTATGTAAACACAAAAATAACACTAGAATGCCCATCCGTGTGCATTAACTGGCGTGAACACGTTTCTATGAATGACCGACGGACCGGTGCCTGATAAGATAAGCTTCGGAAGTGGCCCTCGGTGCCCTACACAATAGTATCATCGTAACTGAATAATATAAACAAAAAAAAAACTGTGACACGAGTTGTGTATTTTTTTGTATTGGGACATACCCGCCTCGCTCTTGTCGTGGAGGTCCCACGAAATTGGGTAGTATCCTCGGTCAAAAATAAATTATTATGTACAACTTTTCAATACAATAAAATATTCAAAAAAAATCCCACTTTCATTCATTGAACTGCTTAATTTTCCATTTTTTCTAGCTAAATTTCTAGATATAAATCTGCTATTTGATGTATAAATCTAATGACTTTGTAATAGACTATTTAATTTTCATAGAAAATATCGTTTTTAACGTTTCAGAAAAGTATTGAATTTGACTAGTAGGAAGTTTCCTACTAGTAAAATTCAATACTTTGTACCATAGCTCCGGCTCAAAGCAGGTGAAGGAACGGGGTGGTTTTTAGTCAGTAAGAGTGTCACAATTGCGGTACGGTACGGATGGGCTGGCTCGACCGGAGTGATACCACAGCCTCACAGAAAACCGACGTGAAACAACAACATTAGGTAGGTAGCCAAAGCTTGCGTTATGTGAGAAAGGTTACCGGAGGCCCAATTACCCCTCTTCCCAATCCTCAAGTCCTTAACAACCCTTAAATTCCTAACTCCCAAAAGGCCGGCAACGCACTTGTAACGCCTCTGGTGTTTCAAGTGTCCATGAGCGGCGGCGATTGCTAACTATCAGGTGACCCGTCTGCTCGTTCACCGGGTTTACCATAAAAAAAAACTGAAGTTAAAAGATAAAATATGTCATAAAATCATGACAAATAATGTGAAGGGTTGATCAAAATAGTAAGATATATATGGAATGCGCGACAAACGAGCAGACGAATCACCTGATGGTCAGCAATCACCGCCGCCCATGGACACCCGCAACAGTGTGCGCTCGCGACAAATATTTAAATATTTTGCATATGACGAAGTAAGTCTCGACTCATATTCTAGACCAAGACCTAGATATAACATTGTTAGGTCATCATTTCGATGACAGGAAATAACAAATTGTAGGTGCAATCTGCTCACTGCATCTTACGGGCTAATTAGAGCAATGACCTCTGTCACACTTCTAGTAGTCTACTACTCGAGCTAACAACTACCTATTCTCTGTATTCATCATTGAGGGTTTTATTCCTAGAGAGGCGACACATCGGAGCTGCGGACTACCTAGCGGGTTTACCAAGGCTCCAGCTCGAAAAGCAGAAGTAGGAACGGGGTGGTTTTTAGTCAGTAAGAGTCTGATACTCTCTCTCGCGTCGCCCAAGGCGAAAGTAGGCACGCTATGATTTTCCCCTCTTAAAAACAAAAAACAGGCGACACATATCAAGTGGCAGGTGACAAAATTCGCACATAGATTATAGACGAACAAATTAACGGATGGCGTCACAAATCCTTGCACATTGCACATTGAAACGAGCAGACGTATTACCTGGTGGTAAGTGCATTGCCGGCCTTTTGGAGGTCAGAAATTTAAGGGTTGGTGGGGAATCGGGGATTGGCAATGTTGGGAAGGGGGTAATTGGGCCTCCGGTAACCTTACTCACACTACGAAAAACAACGCAAGCTTTGTTTCACGTCGGTTTTCTGTGAGACCATGGTATTACCTACTCCGGTCGAGCCGGCCCATTCGTGCCGAAGCATGACTCTCATATTGAGACCATAAATGATAATATTTTCACGCCTAAAAAATATTATCATTCATGGTCTAAATATTAATAATAGTGTCGGCTATCATAATCATGTTTCACACTTTGTAAGGTCGAATTGGAAGGCGTCCAATTGTTTGAAGTTTATCGTAATGCCCTATAAAAATGTGTATCGTCATCAAGTTCACATGTAAACAGCAGCTCATGTAGTGTAGCTGCGGACTACCTAGCGGGTTTACCGGGGCTCCGGCTCGAAAAGCAGGAGAAGGAACGGGGTAGTTTTTAGTCAGTAAGAGTCTGACACTCCCTCTCGCCTCGCCCAAGGCGGAAGAAGTCATTGGATGATTTTCCCACCTCAAAAAAAAAAGGAGTAAATCCTGTGTATTGCAACATTGTATTTTTTCAATGTTCTGTCTTTCACCGAGTGTAAATAACTAAATACCTTTTTACCCGACTGCGCCAGAAGAAGGGTTATGTTTTTCGAGACTATTATGTATGTATGTATGTATAATTGTTTGGCACGCTCTGCAGCCTAAACGGCTTGATGGATTTTGGCTTGAGTGGTGTCGTTGGATTCGTATTTACTGTGAGAGTGACACTGGATATACCAAAATAATAAAAAAATAAAATGGCGGATTTTTGACGCCAAATTCGAATATTGCTCACTCTCTAGCCTGAACGACTCGGTGGATTTCAGCTTGATGGGGGTCGTTTGATTCGTATTTACTGTGAGAGTGACACTAGATACATAATTATATCAAAATATAAAAATAATAAAACTTAAATAAAAAAGGTAATTTAAAAAACTAAAGAACCCGACTGCGTTTCTGAAAATGAAAAAACCCTAAAACAAGAAAGTTATCGTAAAATTGAAGCAGTCGGGACACATTCTAGAAAGCCAGCCGTATGTGCCCTCACTATGTCTTCATATTTAGAATGGGTCCCGACTACTACAATTTTACGACGACTTTCTTGTTTTAGGGCTTTTTCATTTTCAGAACCGCAGTCGGGTTTTTTAGTTTTTTAAATTACCTTTTTTTTATAAAAACTATCATGAGACATACTGAATTAAATAAAAGTCACGGTTTACTCACGTATATTAATAGAGAAAAGCTCTACTAGTTTCGAGTCACAGAGGGACTGTTCATCATGAGCAGCATGCGCCGACGAGGCGACATCGCACATCTTATCGTAGTAGGCGTCTCAGTAAACCGTGATTTTTAATTAACCATAATAACCTTAATTTCATTATTCACATTTTTTAACGACTCAAGAACTAAACTTCGGACATACCTACGCAAACATAACGATTTCAACGAATTAGTAGTTAATAAATAAACAAACACATTACAAACATACGTGTCAATACGATAACCTCATTTCCTCCTTTTGTAAGTCGGTTAAAAAAGCAAAACAAACGAATAATTAGTAAAACTTTAAAAAAAAAAGGAACCGCCTTCTTTTTACTTTACCGACTCTATATTTTTTTTTTATGGAACGTATCACCTGATGGTAAGCAATCGCCGCCGCCCATGGACACTTGAAACACCAGAGGCGGTACAAGTGCGATCCCCGTCTTTTGGGGGTTAGGCATTTAAGGGTTGTTGGGGAATCGAGGATTGGGAAGTCGGCGTGAGGGCCACTGACACCCCGGTCGAAAATATTGTGGCGCCCCCTTGAGGGAAGCAATATCAAGTGTTAGTAGTAGGTTTTAATTTTTTTGGCGCCCTCCAGAAGTTGTCGCCCTGGGCCATCGCCCCATCACGCCCCCGGCCACGCCGGCACTGGTAATATCACTAAAATCTTCTAAGTCTGAAAAATACTATGCTGAAAACCGCATCAAATCAGTTCAGCCAAACGCGAGATAATCGCGCACAAACATACATAGCAACGGGGCGGTTTTTAGTCAGTAAGAGTCTGACACTCCCTCTCGCCTCGCCCAAGACGGGAGAAAACATTGGATGATTTTCCCCCTCAAAGAAAGCTGAGAAACCTGAAAAATATAAACGCAATAAGTCACTAATAACATGTAATAATATAGAAATTTCCTTATTCGCACAAACTATCTATAGTCTAAACTAATAACATGTAGAGAAACGATAAGATTGTACGTATGTATGTATGTTTATATGCTAAACAACAACATTATCGACTAATAGGTACCAGTAGCTACAAGATTACTTCTAACTAAACACTCTAAATTCTAACCACAGCAATTAGCTAACAAAACACTCTATTCAAACGTAATTTTAACAAAAAATCCCAACGAAAAAGTCCAAGAAACTTGAATATAAGATAACCTATTTAAATCATATCATAAAAAAAATAAGTATGTATGATGATAACCTCTTGTTTGACCCATCTAACGATCAGTTGCGCGTGAGAGCCAAACGGGAGCGGTCGCGTCCGTTGTCACAAAAAACTCGCTCCGACAAATAATGTTCTAAAAATTACGATAAAAATGGAACACCAAACTTTAGATAAAACAATGTCGACATCACCAATGCTGCCTAAAGAGGGTGGGGATGACAAAATGGTGATTATCACCCCCAATAACGGTGTGGGGAAGATTTTAATTCGGGAGGACACGATTTTAGCCAATTTACACGGTTGTGCCGGGTGCGGGAAAAGTCAGTTCACGTGTGGGGGGGTGAAAAATCAGTGGTCCGTGTTGTGTTGGGGAAAACAATCGGAAAAGAAGTATTATTGTTGTAAGTACGCATTTTTTTTTTTGGTTCTTTTTTGTACCTTTTACCGACGAGCATGCATGAAAAAAATTATGACTGTTAAGTAAGTTAAGTGTGATAAGAAGAAAAATAAGAATAAATTTATTAACGAATTTCACAATCATTATGGTCTTATACTATATCACAATAATTTGTTTAATTTTGGTGTTGTCATCAAGTGTATCGGTAGCCCCCAAACTAGGATAATCCTGTATCTTGGGGACTTGAGTTGAGACATCTTGAGTACATTATTAGGTAGGACTATTGAGTGAATCTAAATAATAGCGAAATTGATAGATATGAAAAGACAAACTAAGTTGAGTTATACAGCAATATGTAGCATGCTAAGTAAGAGCCTGAAAATTAAATAGTACATGGTGCAAAGCTCTTAAATCGCAAAATAAAAATGTTAAAATTTTTCAAATCTTAAAGTAAAACAAAATCACAAAATAAGGCATGGCAAGGACTATATAAGTGATTGAAGAAGCGAAAGAAGGGTGTAAGAACCGTGACAATTGGCGATCCATTGTCTCTGCCTACCCCCATGGGAGACAGGCGTGAGGTTATATATAGTACGCATTTTTATATAAGTATATATATTTTAAACGTTGTCCCACATATTACCTTTTTCTCCTGTGTCGTGGGTGCGTTTACAAACATGCAAGTTGACATACACATGACACCCAGACCCGAAACAACAATATTTGTGGATCACACAAAGAGTTGTTTCTTGCGGGAATCGAAGCCGCGACAAGTTGCTCACCAGCCAGTTGCCTAGCCACCGCGCCAACCGTGCAGTCGGAGATTGCCCCATATATTTGTTTAGGTCTTTAGTAAATGGAATTTTACCTCCTTCTTGATATCAGATCAATTTAATATTTGGTATACACTCATAATTACAAGTTTTTTTTTTTTAAGTGGGAAAATCATCCAATGACTTCTCCCGCCTTTTAGTGTCAGACTCTTATTGACTAAAAACGACCCTTTAACTTCCTTTTCCAATCTTAGAGAACTTTACTCCCTGGGGGCCTACTCCGGTTCTCGAATCCGAAGTTTCGTTTAATCTTCCGCCGTAGGTTTTATTGATTTACTAATAGAATTACTTGAAATAACATTTTATTTCATATCAAAACCTATTTATTTATCTTCATTTCATTCGTTCATTTTTGTTCACGAAAGTTCACAATAAATAATATGCAATCCGCGAAGTTTTTTCGTTTGTTCGTTGAATTAGAGTAGGCCCTTTGTTGCGTTGTCTGTCCGGATCGGTTAATTACAAGATGACAATACAATATTACCAGATTTTTACCACAACTACGTTTATTACGGATTACCTTCAAAGCTTCAAACGTAAGGGCTTCATCGGTAGAATAGAGCTCATTAAAACCGTTTGACATAAAAAATATTTTTTATGTACATATGTGTTATGTCATCTTACTATGTACCTATGGTACTTAACCTTAAGATCCATTCAATAGTTTTTGCGTGAAACAGTGACAAACGTAGGTACATACTTGTTTTAAGTTATTTTAGTTTTAAATTATAGTAAGTAGTACATATTTATTTATTACTTATTTATTTTTTCTTATGAATACTTAATAAATGGTATCTTTTTTCTTTTGAATAAATTATATATCCCCAAAAACATTCGCAATCACTCTCTTACCTACTAAAGCGAAGGTTTATGTGTGTGTATGTTTGTTTCTCAATAACATAAAAACGGCTGAAATAATCAGGATGAAATTTGGTAGATACAGGTGTAGATTATGGTCTAGGATAACGTATATTATAATACCTACTCTGAAGGTTATTTTTAGCTACGATTCGGGTTGTATTGGGTTTACATCTTGATTTTTATTCAAGAGTAAGCCTGCTGTATCGGACATTGATAGACACACCCCCGATTACATGGGACTAATAACATAACTAATGAAAAGTGGGTGTTGCATTGTCTATACGTGCACCTCTGTCTTCACCTTGGAGAAAGCAAAGGCGTGAGTAACGTAACGTTTGATTTAATAAGAATCAAACCCAGAGCTTTATATCCAGCAATAACGCTCGCGAATTACATCATTACTTTTTTAATGTCGCGATAAAGATTTTCGCGAATAGGGTTCCGTGCGTACCAAGGTTAAGTCTTTGACTGCCAATAGAAAACTCTTAAAGGCAAATCCTCCGCTAACGTCGGTCACCGGTGATCATCATTTTTTTTTTTTGAGTGTTGAAAATCATCCTATGACTTCTCCCGCCTTGGGCGAGGCGAGAGGGAGTGTCAGACTCTTACTGACTAAAAACCACCCCGTTCCTTCTCCTGCTTTTCGAGCCGGAGCCCCGGTAAACCCGCTAGGTAGTCCGCAGCTCCGGAACAGGCATCAGCCCTACTGGGCCCCATCTGTGGTGGTCTGATGGCTCTTTGAGGCGCGCGCGGAACGCGACGCGCCGCACGCACGGGACCGGTGATCACCATGGCGTTCAATGTGTTAATTATCCGGAGCTGTGGAGTACCTAGCGGGTTTACCGGGGCTGTGGCTAGAAAAGCAGGAGTAGGAACGGGGTGGTTTTTAGTCAGTAACAGTCTGACACTCGGTAAACGAGCAGACGAATCATCTGATGGTAACCAATCGCCGCCGCACATGGACACTTGAAACAGCTGAGGCATTACAAAGTGCGTTGCCGACCTTTTGGGTGTTAGGAATTAAGGGTTGTTGTTCGGGAATCGGGGATGGAGAAGATTGGGAAGAGGGGAATTAGGCCTCCGATAACCTCACTCACATAACGAAACACAATGCAAGCGTTGTTTCACGTCAGTTTTCTGTGAGGCTGTGGTATCACTCCGGTCGAGCCGACCCATTCGTGCTGAAGCATGGCTTTCCCACACTTCGTCCTCGTCCAAGGCGGGAGAAGTCACATGATCTTCCATCCTTTTAAAGTAATCTTAATTCAGTCAAGTTTTATTTATCATGTATTTTCTTAATGTAGGAACTTAATATTCTTTTTTTATTATGTTTTAATACATACATACGTATACTAATATCCTGATATACATATAAAGTTGAAAAATCTGTTTGTTTAAACGCCCTAACCTCCAGAATTACTGGTTAGACTTGAATAATTAATAATTATTTATTATAATAATAGAATAATTTTGTGTTAAATAGTCCTTTTATTGAGGAAGACTATAGGCGACAACGATTGCTTACCATCAGGTGATCTGTCCGATCGTTTACCGGATTATACCTTAAAAAAATTAATAAATAAATCATTAGGTAGGTACTATAATGATATTCTTTACTAAACCAACGGCTACTAACGCAAGATTAGACAAGGAAAATGGCGTTCGTTTAATGTGATAATTAAAAAGCTTGTCTTTTTATGATCAGTAATAATAACTTTTATGAGAACACTAGCTTCTGCCAGCGGCTTCGCTCGCGTTGCCGTGGGATAAAAAGTAGCCTATGTGTTATTCTAGATCAGTGGTTTCCAACCGGTGGTCCGTGGGCCACTAGAAGTCTGCAAAAGCCAAAAAAAAAACATTAATACCATAGGTCCTCGGTTAATAAAATACCACGGGTATAGCTCAAATTAAATTTATATTAAAGGAGGCAACTGTTTTAAGAAATCCAAAAGTCACTATATTAATGAATGAATGAGAAAATCTTAGTGTTGTTTTTAGACGACATGAAAAAAGTAATAGTATTAGTAGTCCCTAACTTAACAAAAATTACAAAAGTGGCCTTTGACTAGAAAAAGGTTGGGAACTACTATTCTAGATCATAATCTACCCATGTTGCAAACATATCGATCCCTTCAGTCGTGCTGTCATGATTGAGTAACAAACATGTATGTATATTTTTATTAATCACCAACCCGCATTCTCCAAGCGTGGTGATTAATGATTTTATTGTAACTTTTGTGAGACATACTAAATTAGTTATTATGTTATCGGCTTACTCACGTATTGTTTTGACGAGGAACTCGACTAGTTTCAAGCCATGCTAGAGGCTCATATTCATGAGCAGCATTCCGCGACACACGAAAACCTTATCCGTGTGAGAAGAGGCCTTTGGGCAGTAGTGCCCACTTATAAACTATTGATGTAATGTGTGATAATAAAACAAAATCTAATAATACTTTTACCGACTAAGTTATGTTTGCGAGCTTTAAACTAATGATTATAATGATACAGATATATGATGTGAATGTGTAATTATTGATTTATCATTTCTTAGAAATGATTATTTATCTCATAAAGCGTTTGTGTACATAATAAATTATAATATAATGTGCTTGCACAGTCCGTCTGCACGAGTTCATTAGTGTAATCTAAACTAACGTATCTTACTAGTGTCATACAGTGTGGAGATCACTCATATGATTTAAATGAAACTACAAGTATTACTAGTCTACAGAAGCATTTTGCGTTTTCTTTTTCTTCTCCTCTAGTAACATCTTCTGATTTGTTTCGTTGCGGGATCCAAGACAGTCATTCATTTCCCTGGGACGCGCCGGACTTCAGTGTTCCGGTGTTTGCATGGTTGTATCTACTGTAGATCCTGGTGTACAGGAGTTCCAGCGGTATGGGAGGATGTGGCGGGCTTGTGCCAAAAAAAAGTGTACAAAAGCATAATACATCGAAATATTTCAACGAGAATCCGAAAATAAAAAGAAAAATTTCAAATAAAATAAATAAATAAAAATTATAATAACAAGTATTAAATTCTGTGTGAAGCAAATAGCTTCACTAGAGGACTGACCGACAGACAGACGTTATTAATATTATTATACATAATATTTGCTTCGACGTTCAAAAGTGCCTTCCTGGTCTATTTGAAATATGTAAATAATTTTGACTTTGAACAGCTCCATGTTCCTTGACCACAGAAGAGCTGTAAAGTTGTTGGTTGTCTAGGAATGTTACGGACACGCAGTGCTGTTGGTATAATGCCGTATAATTTGTGAAGAGTGTTTAAATTGGCCCAAAGAGAATAATGCACTTTTTGGCTTAACTACTGGGCCTATTTCGCAAATTTTTCGTATATTGTCAGCCAAGATGATAACAAATATGTGGTTTAAATTAAGTCATAAGAGGCTTCCCTACGGTATATACGGACGTTTGTGAGTTTGTATGTGTGTAACTGAATCACGTCAAAACTGCTGAAGCGATTAGGATGACATTTGGAACACAAGTAGATTATGGTCTAGAATAACACGTATTTCGACAAAAATCTGGAGATATGGCTGCAAACTATAATCATCATTTATTTCACGATAAACAAAATATCATTTAAAAAAAAAACAATAACCTTGGCCTTACCGTCGTGAATGAAACAAAATGTCCCTTTCATAAACAACAGCCGATTTACATAAAACCACGACTGTTCAGACAGAAAATATCAAATTCGGTGCAGTCTTTTAGGAGTTACGCATGTTCATACATACATACATACATTTCGGCGTCTCATATTAAAATGTATGAGGACGGGGGCGAGGCTGAACGATAAGGGATCAGGAAGTGTAACATGTCAGGGTAGTTCGCTGATAATGGATGTTTTGACACGCATGCGCGGAACACGTGAGTTTTTTTTTTAAAGATATTGTTTTAGCTTTTCGTTGCTAGAAGGCATACAATATCTCCGATCATAATGGCCAGTCTTGACTCACTAAACTAAATCACTCCGGAGCTGTGGACTACCTAGCGGGTTTACCGGGCTTCCGACTCGAAAAGCAGCAGTAGGAACGGGGTGGTTTTTTTTTAGTCAGTAAGAGTCTGACACTCCCTATCGCTTCGCCCAAGGCGGAAAAAACATTGGATGATTTTCACCCCTTAAGTGGCAAGAGGCAAACCCTCCGCTAACGTGGCGTTTAAAATGTTAAAAATAAAGACTAGCCCACTACGCCTCAAAAAAAAAACCTGGCACTACTGGCTGACTATACAGGGTTAAAGGTCGACCTAAATCCTTTAAGACGTGATAGTTTACATCATTCCTGACTGATTTGACCATGGGACCCCATATCCCAAACTTAACCGTTTTCAAATTATCGGCATTTTAACTTTTTTGATAAAATTTCCCATTTTTTTGGCTATTTTTCCCTTGTTTTGTCTTTGGTGTCAAAATTTTGTTTTGTTTTTGCTTTTTTGTGTAGTAGATTAGTTGCTTTATTATTTTAAACACTAAAACTGTACCTATTTAGTCCGTCAGTTAGGTAATGAAAAAATATTAGACACGTATTTTTTTATTTTGTCATATAAGATAACAATACTTAGTTAAAACGAATCAAAGTTTAGTAGTGGGAGCTAACTACGTCACTATTCAGTATAAAACGTACTTAAAAGTGACGTCACGCGATATTTCAAATCGATATATCTTCGAAAGTATTAATGTTTCCGTAAGAAAATAAAAACTACGTGTGTACTATTTTAAAACAATCTACAAGACGGACATTACAATAAAAGATAGTCATCTACCCTATTGAGCCCGAGATTCACTTGTTTCGTATCGAAATCAAAGAAAGTAATACTTATGTTAATTAATGTAAAATAATACTGACGAGTACATTGACACTATTTGGCCACGCGCTATCGGGCTAGAGGTCGGCTCAAGTAAATACTTGCATAATTATATGGTATATATGTATGTATGTTTGTCCGTATTTCCACACTAACCTATTTCCTACTTTAAAGTGATTTGCTTGTGATAGGGACGCAGTAAGAAATTGATCGAAGTTCTGTGATGTGACATAAAATCAGTGATGGGTATAGGTAGTGCTTATTAGCTTATACTTTGAAGAACAGAGAAAAAAAACTGACACTGTGGAGTGTGGGAGAGCCATGCTTTCATTCACGAATGGGTTACAGGCTCGACCAAGTTATACCACGGCCTCATAGAAAACCACGTGAAACAACGCTTGCGTTGTGTTTCGTTGTATGAATGAGGTTACTGGAAATACTTGTATATTGCCCCCTAAACCTTCCCAATCCCCGATTCCCGAACAACAACCCTTAACTTCCTAAAGGTCCCAAAAATCATTCGGCAACGCATTTGTAACGCCTCTGGTGTTTCATTGTCCATGGGCGAATACGAAATTGCTTACCATCAGGTGATACGTCTGCTTTTACCGTACCGTGGCGTATTTCATAAAAAACGGTCACTTCCTTAGTACCATATTTTTCCCGGACAACAGATAAATACATTAAACAATACGTTATTTCGAATAAGTTCGTGTTGTTTATTTAAATTGTTTGCGAATAGACATGACATAACACAGTTGTTACGACTATCAACTTTTCTGAATTATATTATATAAAAAACTAAAACGGTAAAAGAAAAATTGATTCAGTGAATATTGTTGTAACAAATATTTATGGTATTTCCAAACACGATTTAATCAGATGTCCGGGACCTTATATCTAGTATTAAAGAAGTTTCCGTTTCTTTTCTCTGTTTAAAGTTTAGGTTAATAAGCACTACCTATTATTCCCATACCTATGAGATGTAAAAATAAAGTTAATAATAAATAAGCTTATTTGACTTATTACGAACCCGGTTATATTTTATAGGGGTCTGAGTTATTAAATGCTAAGACCCTTCATAACCGTGAGGTGTGCAACCTCAGGGAATATTTCTGAAAGTAAACGAGGGTATGCATCGAAAAAAAAAGTAGCAGCAGTGGACAATGGATTCACTCCACTATCTTTAGCAAAAGAGAACTGGCGCAAAAAGTGGTATTAAGCATATTTGTCAATGACCGCAAGGAGGTATGGCATAGCAAGGAGCTCCACGGACGCTGTCTTCCGGGCCCTTCATGGACCCAGTGTAGATTTTCTGACGTCCGTATCTTGGCTACGATCAGTAATCTCTTTGGTGAAACTGAAGGATTTGGCTGTGCAATTATGGACGAAGTTATCAATACGAATAACTACGGACATATATTATTAAGGATGGTCAGACCGTTGACATATATCGTATCGAAATCAAAGAAAGTAATACTTATGTTAATTAATGTAAAATAATACTGAGGAGTACATTGACACTATTTGGCCACGCGCTATCGGGCCAGAGGGCAGCTCAAGTAAATACTTGCATAATTATATATTATATGTATGTTTGTCCGTATTTCCACACTAACCTATTTCCTACTTTAAAGTGATTTGATTGTGATAGGGACGCGGTAAGAAAATTGATCGAAGTTCTGTGATGTGACATAAAATCAGTGATGGGTATAGGTAGTGCTTATTAGCTTATACTATCATCAACTGACACTGTGGAGTATTGTAGAGCCATGCTTCGGCGCGAATAAACCGGCTCGACCGGAGTAATACCACGGCCTCTCATGATAACCGATCGTGCAACGCTTGCGTTGTGTTTCGATGTATGAATCGAGGTTACTGGAGGCCCATTCCCCATGACGAGATACCCGATTCCCGAACAACAACCCTTAATTTCCTAACCCCCAAAAAGCCGGCAACGCATTTGTAACGCCTCTGGTGTTTCAAGTGTCCATGGGCGACGGTGATTGCTTACCATCAGGTGATACGTCTGGTCGTTTACCGTACCGTGGCGTATTTCATAAAAAAAAGACTTCCTTAGTACCATATTTTTCCCGGACAACAGATAAATACATTAAACAATATGTTATTTCGAATAAGTTCGTGTTGTTTACTTAAAGTTTGCGAATAGACATAACATAACACAGTTGTTACGAATATCAACTTTTCTGAACTATATTATATAAAAAACTAAAACGGTAAAAGAAAAATAAGACGCAGTGAATATTGTTGTAACAAATATTTATGGTATTTCTAAACACGATTTAATCAGATGTCCGGGAAAAATATATCTAGTATTAAAGAAGTTTCCGTTTCTTTTCTCTGTTTAAAATTTAGGTTAATAAGCACTACCTATTATTCCCATACCTATGAGATGTAAAAATAAAGTTAATAATAAATAAATTTATTTTATCGTTGACTTAATTAATGTCTTATACTTATGCATTATGTTTTTAACTATCCACATTAGCTACAAATAACTTGAGTGAACCAGTTGTTATTTAGATATAATAATATGTATGTTTTCTGAATAAATTATTTAACGAATATAATATGTATTAACTTTAAATCTGAATGCATTAAGTCGGAGAACCACGCTTCGGCACGAATGGATTGACTCGACCGGAGTGATACCACGGCCTCACAGAAAACCGACGTGAAACAACGCTTGCGTTGTATGACTGTGTTACCGGAGTTACCCAATTACTCCTAACCCAATCTTCCCAATCCCCGATTCGTGCGTTTACAAACATACAAATTCACACACTATTATATTATGACACCCAGACCCGAAACATCAATTTATATATCACACAAAGAGTTGCTCCGTGCGGGAATCGCACTCATAATTCTACTGTTTACTGAAAATAATGTGTTTGTTATGTTTACACACGAACCGACAGACCTTATGTTAAATTAACACTTTAGGGCCGGAACATTTTTCATCTATATGATAATAGGTTCATTATATACAAATGACATACATACATATCGTCACGCCTTTAGTCCCCGAAGGGGTAGGCAGAGGTGCACATTATTACACGTAATGCCACTGTGTACAGCCACTTTTCCCAATTTATGTTGTAAGTCCCATGTAATAAATAGGTGGTGAGCCTATTGTCATATACCGGGCACATTCCAGACTCCATGCTACTACTGAGAAATTTTCGAAAATCCGAAAATGGCCCAGTAATACTTCGCCCGACCCGGGAATCGAACCCGAGACCCCTTGCCCGGCAGTCGCACTTGCAACCACTAGGCCAATCGGCGTCGCCCATGGACACCCGAAACACCAGATGCGTTACAAGAGTAAGTGCGTTGCCGGCCTTTTGGTGAATCGGGGATTGGGAAGATTGGAAAAGGGGGTAATTGGGCCTCCGGTAACTTTAGTCACACAACGCTAGCGTTGTTTCTCGTTGGTTTTCTGTGAGGCCGTGGTATCACTCCGGTGGAGCCGGTCCATTCGTGCCGAAGCATGGCAATCCCACACATAAACAAAGTTCGACTGTACAGTTAAATCGTACAGCCGCTATTTAAAAGTCAAAAGAAGGCACATTTGAACGTCAAAGCAAATATAATAATATTAATAACGTCTGTCTGTCAGTCAGTCCTCTAGTTGCTCTATTTGCTCGTTCCAAAGTGTAGATTCCTATGGAGAAGAACGAGCAAGAATCTCCTGTCAATTAATTGTCAACTGTGAATTAATAAATCATTTGAAACGTGATTACCTATACATATATTATTATTTTGTTGACCTCTAAATATAAATATAAAGAATTATTACTTTTTTTACTGATAACAGAAAGATCATACGATCTTGTTTATAAAATGTTTAAACTAAATAAGTAATGTCTCGTTTATTGAGCGCAACTTGTCACGTTTTAGGTTTGATTCTCGGGTAATGCAAAGCGGAATTGGAGATTATTTCGATTTTATGAACGGTTGGCAATAGACTCACCCCCTATTACATGGGACCCACAACATAACTGGTGAAATGTGGGTATTACATTGTGTAATCGTGTGTCTCTGATTACCTTAGAGATTAAACGCCGAATACTCAAACGCTACTCAATTTTAAGTTGTACTTAAATGTCGTGCTATCTCTGTCATTTTATAAAGAATTGATAGTGACAGAACTACATTTGAGAGCGTCTCAAAATTGAGTAGCGTTTGAGTATTCGCGCATAAGACCAGTAGGTGTGACAGTAGTTAACGCTGTCATTTGATCAAAGCAAGCATACGTCGCAGAAAAATAAGTGGACTTAATGTTGCCGTTTCGTGAACAGTTTTCGTTGTTTCTAAGCAAGATACAAGCATTTAGTAAGACGCTTCAAAGAGTCTTCAGACCACTACAGATGGGGCCCACCAACACAAATGGAAATTGTACGTTTTGTTACGGTTAATTTTGTAAGTAAAGCAAATTCTAGTAGTTCAGAGATTTTTTTATTGAGATATCAGTAAACTGGCTGCCGTGCAACGGGTAGCGGGTTCGATTCCCGCACGGAGCAACTCTTTGTGTGATCCACAAGTTGTTGTTTTGGGTCTGGGTGTCATGTGCATGTGAACTTGTATGTTTGTAAACGCACCCACGACACAGGAGAAAATTCTAATGTGGGGCAACGTTTTAATTAAAAAAAAAAAATAATAATATTCTTGGCTAGTTGTTCCAATACTGTAGGGTAACTCCGGTTCTCGAATCCGAAGTTTCATTTAATCTTCGGCCGTAGGTTTTATTGATTTACTTTTAATTTCATATCAAAACCTATTTATTTATCTTTATTTCATTCGTTCATTTTTGTTCACAAAAGTTCGCAATAAATAGAATTGTACGTAGTATGCAATCTGCGAAGTTTTTTCGTTCGTTCGTTGAATTAGAGTAGGCCCCCTGGTCTTGTAATGAATTTTGACAACATTGACAAGTTACTATGCCCCTTTTAGTTTTTTTTATTAATATGCCCTGCATTAGGATTTTCTCCTGTGTCGTGGGTACGTTTACAAACATACAAGTTCACATACACATGACACCCAGACCCGAAACAACAATTTGTGGATCACAGAAAGAGTTGCTCCGTGCGGGAATCGAACCCGCTACCCGTTGCGCGGCAACCAGTTGCCCAGCCACCGCACCAACCGTGCAGTCAGTTTACATTTCCTTCGCGGCATGCGCTGCCATCGTTCATTTTATTCTATCGCCTCTATACACTACGCACATAGCTACCCAATACGTAAACGGATGCGTTCCTAAGTAATTACAAAATATACCAGAGACTAATAATTACCGATTAATTTCTATCTGCTGACGTCCACATATTGTGCTCAGATGAGCATGAACACTGACCTTCGGAGCTGGACTTAGCTCTTCAGTAATTATAGTCCGCACAATCTAAGATATCAACTCTGACAATTGCCATGTAGTGAGAGGTAGGTAAATAAGATCGGTTGCTGTTTGTGAGCGATTCCTAAATCATTTTGCGTTTAAATATTAGTCATGAAGCAAATACAGATGTCATAACTGGATTTCCCTTTAACATAATGCTTTACACTTTACGGGGAGCGTGGGGGGAGCACGAAGTTACAAACCACGCCCCTCTCTATATTTCAAGAGGTATAGGCAGTTCCATTCTACAGACAATGCCAATTGTCCTCATTGTAATGTGCCAGCATAGGCGTTATAAGTGCGTTGCCAGCCTTTTGGGGGTTAGGAATTTAAGGGTTTTGGGGAATCAGGGATTGGAAAGATTGGAAAGGGGGTAATTGGGCCTCCGGTAACCTCACTCACACAACGCAAGCGTTATTCCACGTCGGTTTTCTGTGAGGCCGTGGTATCACTCCGGTCGAGCCGGCCCATTCGTGCAGAAGCATGGCTCTCCCACACTTAAACTATATTTGCAATATATAATTTTGTATGTCTGTTTGTTTCAGTATTGCTCCTGATTTCTACAACGTTCGTTCTGAGTATGATTGGGACGATATTTTTCTGTTTTACAAACACAATCAACGATGCCATACTCTCAGTAAGTACATTTTCTATCAATTAAATACAACTGTGTCTACTGATCCGCATCATACGGACTGCATCATCAGCAATGTCTACACGTGATGCGTACTGATGATGTCCTACGGAATACACGGTTGGCTTGGTGGCTGGGCAACCGGCTGCCGTGCAACGTGTAGCGGTTCGATTCCCGCACGTAACAACTCTTTGTGTGATCCACAAATTGTTGTTTCGGGTATGGGTGTCATGTATATGTGAACTTGTATGTTTGTAAACGTACCCACGACACAGGAGAAAATCCTAGTGTAGGATGCTTTTTTTTTTAACAAGAAAAAAGAAATGTCGTTGCCAAATATCCAAGTGAAAATGACATCGGCAATCTGATTGCTGATACTCGCGTCGGCAATCCAAAAATTAATCCGTTTGATGCCATCCATCTTTAGGGAACAGAGAGTAAAGTTCCCTAAGAAATGGAGGATCCTCCGACCAGGCGAGGTGATCGTGCCTGGCGGGCTTTCTGCCCAACTGTTGATCGTTGGGATTTTCTATCCATGTTAATTCGCATGTAAACTTCACATGTGCGATGCAGGATATTTATGACGTTATCCGTTGATTTGCTCGTCGATAGTCTATGTGCGACTTCTGTCATCAGAATCTGTCACTTGTCACTTGTCAGAGTGTCGCCATACATCCGATAAGTACGATGCGTATGATGCGGGTCTGTGGATGCTTACCATTAACACGCTTTTATTAAATCGACCTGTAAACGAACTATGTAATAAAATCTAAGAATCTGAATGACTCACACTGCTAATTGTTTATCATCATGAAACTTGGCAATTATACAGTATGGAGATCACTCATAGTCCACAGAAGCATGATACATATACTAAATATTTCAACGAAAATATATATATTTTTTATCCTAGTGTCCGTCTTGTAGATTATTTTAAAACACGTATTTTTATTTTCTTACGGAAACAAATACTTTCGAAGAAATATCGCGTAACGTCACTTCTAGGTACGTTTTATACGCACTCCTAAACTTTGATTTGTTTTATCTAAAGTATTGTTATCTTATATGACAAAATAAAAAATACGTGTCTAATATTTTTTCATTATGTAACAGACGGACTAAATAGATTTCTAATTTTCATAGCCCGTCATCATCCCTATTGGAAGGAAGGTTAAGCTAAATATCGTTATTTTGTTCACAGAGCATGGTGATTCGGAATAATTCTCTAGCGTTCAAAATTTGGAAGCGGCCTGATGTGCAGCCCCATATGAAGGTACACATCTTCAATTACACGAATTGGGAGAGAGTCAAGGAAGGGCTGGATGAGAAACTGCACGTGGAAGAAGTCGGACCTTATGTTTACTCGTAAGTAACTAATTATTAAAACTAATTGGGTACTATCCTCGGTCAAAAATAAATTATTACAACTTTTCAATACAATAAATTATTAAAAAATAATCACAATCTCATTCATAAATTTGATGAACTATTTAATTTTCGATTTTTTCTAGCTAAATTTCTAGAAATAAGTCTGCTATTTGACGTCAAAAACTTATGACGTCATAATGCACTATTTCATACAAAGTTCATAGAAAATATCGTTTTTGACGTTTCGAAAAAAGTATTGTATTTGACTAGTAGGAAAGTAGCCAATTATTAATAGTATAACGCCTTCGGACCAACACATCAATATAAACTGCACACGGAGAAGGTTTGAGCATTAATCATCAACGCCCTTCCTCTCTCCTATTTTGCTGTGCCCGACAGGGTCCATAATTGTGACTAAATACTGTATTTTCCAACACCTGTGTACATTATGGATGCAATACCTAAATACTTGAATACTTGCTCAAGACGTGTATAAAGCACAAATAAAATTATAACGCAAAAATTTTATTACTTGGCTACTAATAAAACGACCATGTTTAATAAAGAATAACTCTGAACAGACTAAGATTTGGAACTTGGCGCCATAGTAACTTTTATTCAGCTCAAAATTACCTATCCAATGATGTAACACACATAGCTATTGGAAGGTGGGACCAGGATTTGCATCCTCCTTTAAATGACAAGTTAATTGCTGGGTTGAACGGTGCGTGTTATACAACGTGTAACCAAAAGTGGGTACCTATACATATCAATTGCACGGTTTCTAGATAACATAAAAAACGATACGAGAAGGGTTTTTTAAACTAATGTTTTCATGGTACTACTAAGTTATGAATTGTTCCAATCGCGCCGGCGCTCGAATCAAAATTAGATAGATAGATACTAGGCGATCAGATTGACAGAAAATGTTTCATAATATTAGCGAGTGATCCCTATAGTGTTGTGACACGTTTGTATGATTTGAAATCAAGAACTATGCGATACCAAGTATTTGGTACTAATTTTTTTTAAACGAATTTTAAGCTGATGCTTTGTGTAGAGATTCTATTCAACCTGTATTCATCAGGGCTTCTTGATGTATATGGGTATTTTGTTACACGTTGTATGTCCTTAAAAGCTTCAGGTAGATTATCAAGCCTTTCAAAGAGCATTGCTACCTAATCTCTGCCTAATGTGTCCTTATTCACCCGGAGCTGCGGACTACCTAGCGGGTTTACCGGGGCTCCGGCTCGAAAAGCAGGAGTAGGAACGGGGTGGTGTTTAGTCAGTAAGAGTCTGACACGACGACGGCGAAAGAAGTCATTAGATTATTTTCCCCCCTTAAAAAAAAATAAAGTCCTTATTCACGTTTTAATACACCCGCGAGAAGACTAGAGTTAGTGATCAATAAGCCATCTTATGTACAGAATAGATACTTATGGTGTTGTGAACTATGTCCCAACGAAGCATCGAACCCACGATATTGCGGTATCATTTCCGCTCGATATGATGTTCAAGGTTGGTAGTTACAACATTGTGGTAGTTTACTAATAGTTAGTTAGTTAACATCACGCTTTTTGTTTCTTGGAGGGGTGAGCAGGTGTGTTTTGAATATAAGGGAAGCATTCTGCCTCGTAGGTTGAGTGGTCGCAAGTTCAACTACCGGGCAAGGGATCTCAAAGTCAAAGTCAAAATTGTTTATTTCAAGTAGACCGGGAAGGTACTTTTAAACGTCAAAGCAAATATTATATGTAATAGCAGGTTTCTTATAATTTCACAATGTTTTCCTTCACCGTTTGTCAGTGGTGTCTAAATAATCTTAAAAACTACATATAACTCGGAAAAGGTCACATTGGTACTTGCCGTTGGTAGGTTTAGAACCCGCATCCTCATGCATGAGAAGCGGACCACCACAACGGTTAGTATGCCTTAGGGATAATATAGCTCTGGTTTACAGCTATATCTAGGCCATATTGTGGGCTCGCCATGCTTCGGCACGAATGGGCCGGCTCGACCGGAGTGATACCATGGTCTCACAGAAACCGACGTGAAACAACCACACAGTTGAATTTCACCATGTGAATGAGGTCACTGCAAACTCCCCTAAGTCCTCCACGTAACGTTTTACGTGGAGGACTTAGGGGTCGTGTTGAGATTTGGGGATGAAGAGTCGTTACTCTTCATCCCCAAATCTCCAACACGACCCGAAAATCAAACCCGACACAAATTAATTACGAATTCTCATTTATTTATCAATATCTACATTATTTATTTAATAAATTGCATTTGTTATGTACTTACTCATTTATTAAGTTCATAGGGCAAGTTATACGAGGGCGGGTCAATAAGTCCGTGACTTTTTGAATAAAATACAGGATTTCGGATATTTTTTAATTTTATTTTTCAACCTACTCTCCTTGAAGATCCACACACTCTGTCCAAAGATTCTGCTATTTTTTTATCCCTTCCAAAAATATGATTTCTCGAAGTCATCAAAATGAGCATTAGTTTGTGAAATGATTTCATATTTGGACTCAAATTTCTTTCCACCAAGCCACTTCTTTAAGTTTGGGAACAGGAAATAGTCATTTGGGACTAAATCCGGAGAATAGGGTGGATGAGGTAGCAATTCGTAGCCCAATTCTTGAATTTTCGACAATGAAACTGCACAAGTGTGCACCCTTGCATTGTCCTGTGAAAAAGAACTTTCTTCTTGGTCAAATGCGGTCGTTTTTTTTTAAACTCACATTAAATTGACCCAATATGTTTTCAAAATATTCACCATTTATTGTTTTACCCTTTTGAAGGTAGTCCACAACATGGATAATGCCGCGTGCATCCCAAAAAACGGTCGCCATGACTTTATTGGCTGACAAACCCACCTTGGCCTTCTATGGGGCCGATTCACCCCGAGAAACCCACTGTTTTGGGTGGTGGTGTGTTGTAGTGGATCCATGTTTCGTCCACGGTTATGAAACGATGCAAAAACTCGTCCATATTACGGTTGAACAACGCCAAACACGCTTGCGAAGTTGTCACACGTTTGCGTTTGTAGTCGATTGTGAGCAATCGCGGCACCCATCTTGCGGAATGCTTTCTCATAGCCAAGTGATCATTTAAAATTGTAACCACTGAGCCATATGAGATGCCTATGGCTTCCACAATCTCTCTCACTTTCAATCTCCGATCGGCCAACACCATATTGTGGATTTTTTCAATGATTTCGGGTGTAGAGACGTCAATTGGGCGTCCAGAACGTTCAGCATCTTCCGTGCTCCTTAGGCCACAACGAAATACTGTGAACCATATTTTTACCATTTAAATTGATGGTCCAGAGTCCCCGTAATATTTATCAAGCTTAGCCTTGGTTTGCGTGATGGTTTTTTTCTCAAAAAATAATGCTTAATGAACACACGAAAATCACTTCTTTCCATTTTCTTTAAATTACGCGGTAGTCTGCTCAATCAATGGCTCTCAAAAACAAACCTAAAGCCGAAGCTTCTTCAAATTTTGCCAGAAGTCAACTGATAGATGCTTGTAGACAGGAGCAATGTTGTCCTTTTAATTAAATAACAAGAAATAAAAAAAGTCACGGACTTATTGACCCGCCCTGGTATATAAAAATATAACAATTGTTATCTGTACAACGAGTTATCGGTCGGGCAGAACTCCTGCGCAGACTGTCGACGCGTGATCATGTTATATTTAATCTGTGACTTTAATGAATTAAAAAGAATGTATGTCTCGTTGGTTGAGTAGTTGTAAATGAGACTTTCGAAAAGAAAACCGCGCGGAAACAGCTAGTATAATATATATCTGGAATTACTGGTAATAAAATATATTTTACCGGCTTAAACCTTAAAAACAATTAATACATATACCATTAGGATTTTCCCCCTTAAAAAAAACAGTATATTATAATCGACTATTAATTAGTATATTATGATTGCCTGCTTCATTGGTCGAATGGTCGCAAGTATGACTAGGGGTCTCGGGTTCCTCTCTTGATTCCCGGATCAGGCAAACAATTGTTAGGCTTTTTTCGGTATGTGGAAAATTTGTCAATAGTAGCACGGATTCTGAAATTGTGCCCCGTATATGGCAATAGGCTCACCCCCTATTACATGAGACTTATAACACATATGGTGAAAAGTGGGTGTACATTGTATAGCCGTAAGTAAGCGGTATTACGTACCCGTAATATACGCCTCTGCCTGCCTTCGAGGATAAAAGGCGTGACGTTTCATATAGTACTAGCGGACCCGACAGACGTTGTCCTGTCTACACGTCTTTAATTTGAAAATTTGTCGGATCCAATGTAAAACATTCCAAAATCAACAACTACTAATAAATTAAAAATTAATTAAAAAACATTGTCCAGCGGACAAAATTGTGAATCTAAACCATTCTCAGATCCCCTTGAACACACACAAAAAATTTCATCAAAATCGGTCCAGTCGTTTAAGAGAAGTTCAGTGACATACACACTTACAGAAGAATTATATATATAAATATAATTATTATGTACTAATTAATGCTTAATAATTAGATTTGCAAGTGCGTGCGTTCATTCATAAATAAGTTAAAATGTATGTATGTATGTAATGTATTATCGGACAAAGTCTAATGACGTGCTCACACATATATATAGGTACATAGATATTGTTTACTTGCTTGTACATAACTGCTTATCTCCGGAAAAGCCAAGAATGAGCAATCGGATCAAGTATTTTGTTATAACGACCAATTAGCTTCATACTCATGTCCCTGGGACGCGCCGGACTTCAGTGTTCCGGTGTTTTCATGGTTGTATCTACTGTAGATCCTGGTGCACAGGAGTTGCAGCGGTATGGGAGGTTGTGGCCGGCTTGTCCCATTAAGAAAAAAAGCACATACATGTGGCGACGCTTGTCAAGTAACAGATGACGATCGACGAACAAATCGATCGATTTAAGTTTGGGAGAGCCATGCTTCGGCACTGCTGGGCCGGCTCGACCGGATTGATACTACGGCCTCACAGAAAACCGATGTGAAACAACGCTTGCGTTGTGTGAGTGTTACCGGAGATCCAATTACCCCCCTTCCCAATACCCGATTTTTTTTTATTAGGATTATTAGTTTGTTTTCATGTTTTTGGTTTTAATAGAGCATTTTTGGTTTTAATAATGAATGTTACTAATAAAAAATATTAAAATGGTGTAAACAGTTCTAAATTACGTGAAAACGCAACAAAATGTTGTTCCTATTCACCCCTGATTTGTTTCTATTCACCCCGTTTTACGTTACGTCAGTATCACAACAACGCCACGCCTTTTATCCCCGAAGGAGTAGGCAGAGGTGCACATTACGGCACGTAATGCCGCTATACAATTTAGGTACACCCACTTTTCACCATTTGTGTTATAACTCCCATGTAATAGGGGGTGATCCTATTGCCATATACTGGACACATTTTCAGACTCCGTGCTACTACTGAGAAATTTTCGAAAAAAGGCCCAATAATACTTTGCCCGGCCCGGGAATCGAAACCGAGACCCCTTGTCCAGCAATCGCACTTGTGACCACTCGACCAACGAGGCAGTCAGTATTACTTAACATAAAAAAAGTAAGACGTGACGTGATGTTAGATTATATGTTACGTCAACATGTCTAGTGACGTCAGACGTTGTAACTTTGTCAATAAATAAATAGTTAATTATAGTATTAATGATATTAATTAATGAGATTAATCATTACTAAGTACTTTACAGTTATTTACTTGTGTGGGGAAAAGGAAAAGTCCACTGCTGGACTATGTACCTCCTCTACGTAAGAGGGGTTTAAATAATAACTTTCGTGAGACATACTAAATTGATTATTATGTTATCGGCTTACTTACGTAATTGTTTGACGAGGAACTCGACTAGTTTCAAGCCGTTTTAGAGGCTCATATTCATGAGCAGCATTCCGCGACACACAACGCGGTGACTTTCCAAACTGCTAGGGAGTGGAATTCCTTGCCGGAGTCTGTGTTTCCTGATGGGTATAACCTGGGTGTCTTCAAAGCCCGAGTGAATAGGTTGCTTATGGGCAGACGTGCTCCATCGTAGGCAGCATCATCACTTACCACCAGGCGAGATAGCGGCCAAATTTTATTTTTTCATTTTCTTTTAGTTTTATCATCAAGTCGTTCAGACTAGAGAGTGAGCAATATTCCGAATTCGGCGCCAAAAATCCGCCATTTTGTTATTTTGATATATTCAGTACACTTCACAGTAAATACGACTCTAACGAAACCTCTCAAGCTGAAATCCATCAAGCCGTTTAGGCTGCAAAGCGTGCCAAACAATTATACGTACGTACATACTCTCGAAAAACATAACCCTCCTTCTGGTGCAGTCGGGTAAAAATTAATTGCTTGCCGGGGGCGATCTCCTGTTAAATCCATCCCTGCCTTATAGGAATGAGAGACGTGATGTCATGTCAGTAGACTTTTCGTCCATAATATGGGTGGGGAACATCAATACAGCAATTCTGTAACCTCCCATAGTCCAATACAATAGTCTGCACCATTGTTTACCCCATTTATGGTGATTACCCCACTTATGTTTTATTACACCAGTGATAACACCCGAAATACACCCATAAAACGATAGATATCGTATTAATTTTATGTTTTGTCTGATGTAACGTCAGCTTTTCGGGCTAAGGGGGTAAGCAGAAGTGTACATATAGCCAAGTTTTCGGTAGTTTTGTTGTTAATTCTAAGTGTGGGAGAGCCAGAATTCGGCACGAATGGGCTGACTTGACCGGAGTGATAACACGGCCTTACAGAAAATCGACGTGAAACGACGCTTGCGTTGTGTGAGTGAGTTATTCTAGACACCCAATTCTTCCCGTTCCCAATCTTCCCAAACCCGATTCCCCAACAACCCTTAAATATCAAACCCCCAAAAGGCCGACAACGCACTTGTAATGCCACTGGTGTTTCGGGTATCCATGGGCGGCGGCGATTGCTTACCATCAAGTGATCCGTCTGCTAGTTTACTGGCTTATACCATAAAAAAGAGCTAAAAAAATTAGGTTCTAAATGTCTTGTGGTTACTTTTTTTTTCGAACCTCTATGTGATAAAACTTCAATTTATCGGCTTTTTGATCCTAGACGTAATTTTGACATACATTTAAACAGTTTTTTTTTTATGTTATAAGCCGCTAAACGAGCAGACGTATCACTTAATGGCACGCAATCGCCGCCGCCCATGGACACCCGAAACACCAGAAGCGTAACAAGTGCGTTGCCGGCCTTTTGGGGTTTGGAATTTAAGAGTTATTGGGAATCGGGGATTGGAAAGATTGCAAATTACCAATTGGGCCTCCGGTAACCTCACTCACACAACGAAATACAACGCAAACGTTTTTTCACATCGGTTTTCTGCGAGCCGGCCCAGCAGCGCCGAAGTATGGCTCTCCCACACTTAATGCATTCAGATTTAAAGTTACTACAACAAGTTCTAGAGAACTATTATTTAATACAATATACATAATTTATTCACAAAACGTATATATTATTATATTATCTAAATAAAAACTAGTTTATTCAAGTTATAGCTGTCAATAATTAAAATAATATGTTTACCATAGTTATTAGTTGCGCATTAAACTGAATATCAACTCAATATGCATATAAGGTATTAATCTAAATAATCAATTCAAGGATAAAAATAAAGCTAGATATATTTTTTACTCTATTTTTACACCTCATATGTCAACTGGTGGTTCGTTCAATTCTAGCTGGGTATTTGAGAGAAAGAAAGAAAGAAAAATCATGTAACGGGTGATTTTTTTAATGGTTAGGATTTGATTTTCGAAAAAATCGATCGAAGCCACGGTAAACCCGCTAGGTAGTCCGTAGCTACGGCGCATTCCAATAACCTACCAGCGGTAGAATTTTGACACATTTTGTATGGAGCTTATGTCAAAATTCAACCGCTGGTAGGCAAATCTACCGATCGGTAGGTTATTGGAATGCGCCGTTAATCGACTTGCGTGCGTTTCATTAGACTGTTTAAATGCTGTTTGGTCATCTCATGTCAAGTCATGAGACATTATGGTATGATTTCACAATTTTAAAATGAATATTCTATGGTTGCTAATTGTTTAAGTAAAAACCCAGTGTAAATTTTATCATAGGTATTACCTATGATAAAATTTAATATGAGAAAATAAAACATGTGAGTGAGAGCCATGTTTCGGCACGAATGGGCCGGATCGACTGAAGTGATACCACGGCCTCACAGAAAACCGACGTGAAACAACGCCTGCGTTGTGTTTCGTTGTGTGTTCAATTCCCAATCTTCCTAATCCCCGATTCCCCAACAATCCTCTAATTCCTAAGCCCCAAAAGGCCGGCAACACACTAGTAACGCCTCTGGTGTTTCTGGTATCTGTCCGCGGCGGCGATTGCTTACCATCAGGTGATCGCCTGCTCGTTTACCGGTTTATAAAATATAAAAAAATACAGAATATTGACATACCGTTACTAGTATACCATAAACAGCAGCTAATAAAATAAATAAATAAAAGAAAAAGTAGTTTTTTTTTCTATTTATTATTTTTATGGGGATTTTATCCATTTTTGACTTCTTCAATAAAAATCACAAAACGTTAACGGCGTCATTATCCTCAACCAAAAGTTAACAAATTATGTTGATTGAAACACAAAATTTTGTTTCAATAAATTCAACCCTCAATCCAATAAAAATAAGGATGATAATAAGCTACCACGATGCTTAATAACGCGAGAGAATAATGATTTGTTAAATAAAAGTTAAAGTTTTTTGAAGAAATACCCCCATATGGATACGTCAACCCCATTGTACCCCGGATCGGGCAAAGTATTGCTAGGTTATTTTCGGTTTTTCTAAAATTTCTCAGTAGTAGCACGGAGTCTGGAATTGTATCCAGTCTATGGCAATAGGCTCACCCCCTATTACACGGGACTTATAACACAAACGGTGAAAAGTGGGTGTACATTGTATAGCGGCATTACGTAGAAAAGTAACGTTTTTGACATTTCGATAAAAGTATTGAATTTGACTAGGTAGTAGGAAACTACCGTATCATATCAGGTGATACAATCTTCCGCATGAGAATAACAAACTTAGTCTATGAATAGTGCCCAGATAGCAACCGTAATGCAAATTAACATAACATAGGTATGTACTATGTACCACAAGAACCAAACTAGTAAAAACTAGATTTATAAACTGGATACCCTTTTGAAACTGGTTACCAAATAAAACTACTTCATGAATAAGTTTAAAATAAACTACTTACAGAATTGAAACCTTCAGACCAGGATGTAGAATTGTAAACGGCTCCCAAACGCCGCAAACATATGATGGTAGATAAAGAGTTTCATTTTTAACTAGCGACCCGCCCCAGCTTCGCGTTGGTCCACCACAGATGAGGCCCAGTAGGGCTGATGCCTGATCCGAAGCTGCGGACTACCTAGCGGGCTTGTTTTATACTATGTAGTCAAAGTCAAAGTCAAAATTATTTATTTCAATTAGACCAGGAAGGCACTTTTGAACGTCAAAGCAAATATAATAATATTAATAACGTCTGTCTGTCGGTCAGTCCTCTAGTGAAGCTATTTGCTCGTTTCAAAGTGTAAATTCCTTTGGAGAAGAACGAGCAAGAAACTCCATAGGTTACTCTTTTCCAATTAGATTCACACAGTGATAGTTGTAATCAACTGCTTAAGGCTGATGTTGCATGAATAACATGAAAACTAAAATGATTAAAGGTTTAAAAACAAAACTAAATGTAGCGTTTTTCGGGAGCGTTCCGTTTACACCCTGTAGGTATACATATAAAATATTCTTCTGTGAGTGTAATTCTTACAATAAACACTTGTTGAAAAAAACCGACTTCAAAAAACTAAAATCTAAAACAAAACGTTTAAACTGAAAAGCATAAAATTACTATTGTAAATACTAACTGATATTTTTTATTTTTAAACTTTATTGTAACTGATGATATTTTTTAACTAATATTATCTTTATTTATTTTTATTAGACAACCAACAGCGACACACTAAAATAACACCAATTAATATTAACAGTACAGTCAGGCCAATTACAGGTTATCCCAGATTTATCTGGAGTATACAACGTGTAACAAAATACCCATATACATCAAGAAGCACAGATGAATACAGTTTGAATAGAATCTCTACACAAAGTTTCACCAAATACTTGGTGTCGCATAGTTCTTGATTTTATAAATCATACAAACGTATCACAACACTACAGGGGTCACTCGCTAATATTACAGAACATTTATTCTGTAAACGGATCGATCCTCACGAACAACGAACAATCTACCTAATTTTGATGTTCGGTTTCTGGAATTTTATTTATTTTAAAAATTCATAACTTGGTACCATGAAAACATGACCCTTCCCGTATAGTTTCTTATGTTATCTAGAAACCGTGCATTTGATATGTATACCCCCTTTTTGTTACACTGTGTATAGTTTGCTTACAGAACAGACAAAATATGACAATAGATTGATTTTCAACTAGTATTCTATGAAGGACCTTTTTTTTTGTTGAAACCTTCAAAAGGTGCCTAGCTTTTTGGGGAAAAAACTAGTGAGTGAGTGTGGGATTTTTACCGCACTAAAACCTCCCCGGTGGCCACCATCTGCACCTAAAGGAGGCGCCGGGCCCTCTTAGTAGACCAACCCCGGAGCCCCCGTGGTGCAACGCCTGTTATGGCACTTCCCTATGGAGACCTATATGTCATCCTCATACCTCTCTGTGCAATGTTGTGCACGACGACACGTGACCACTGTGCCGCCGTCTTCCTTGAGGTCATTGAGTGGGCGTCTAGATTCCCCTAATTTCTAGATTCTATCAAGGAACTAGATACATTTTAACATTTACCATTCAAAAGTTATAAGAATTCGCTCCATCCAAAATCATCATCCAAAATGATTAATAATTAAAACCTAATACGTAAGCTGTTTACAATTTCGTGAACATTCAGTTATTTATATTATTATGATATGAACTAATGGTAACTTACCTATCAGCTGTTTTATGCTATTTAGTTTTAACTTTTTGATTTAGTTTTGGTTTTTTGTAGTCAGTTTTTTATACGCAGTATTTTTATTTTATCTTTTTAGTTTAAGACTACTTAGATACCTAAGTATTTAAGTGTATCGCCTGGACAGTCAACCTCGCTACATCCTTGTTGACTGGACATCTACACTACATGAGCTGCTGTTTACATGTGAACATTAGCTCATGACGATACCTAAGTACGTGTGTCGCCTGGACAGTTAACCTCGCTACATCCTTGTTGACTGGACATCTACACTACATGAACTGCTGTTTATATGTGAACATTAGCTCATGACGATACCTAAGTACGTGTGTCGCCTGGACAGTCAACCTCGCTACATCCTTGTTGACTGGACATCTACACTACATCAGCTGCTGTTTACATGTGAACATTAGCTCATGACGATACCTTAGTACGTGTGTCGCCTGGACAGTCAACCTCGCTACATCCTTGTTGACTGGACATCTACACTACATGAGCTGCTGTTTACATGTGAACATTAGCTCATGACGATACCTAAGTACGTGTGTCGCCTGGACAGTCAACCTCGCTACATCCTTGTTGATTGGACATCTACACTACATGAGCTGTTTACATAATATTATTTGTTTTGTTTCAGACAACAGTTGGAGAGGGTGAACATACAGTTTAATGGTGATAAGCTGAGTTTCCAAGAGAGGAATCACTTCCAGTTTCTGGCCGATAAGAGCAATGGCGCGCACTTCGATCGCGTGGTCGTGCCAAATCTTCCTTTATTGGTAAGTTTATAACAATTGAGTTTGTTTATACAACGTGTAACAAAATACCCATATACATCAAGAAGCCTTGATGAATACAGGTTGAATAGAATCTCTACACAAAGTTTCAGCTTAAAATACGTTTGAAAAAAAATTAGTACCAAATACTTGGTATCGCATGGTTCTTGATTTCAAATCATACAAACATGTCACAACACTACAGGGATCACTCGCTAATATTACGAAACATTTCTTCTGTCAATCTAATCGTCTAGTACCTACCTGTCTATTTGAATAATTCATAACTTGGTACCATGAAAACATGAGTTTAAAAAACCCTTCCCGTATCGTTTATTATGTTATCTAGAAACCGTGCAATTGATATGTATACCCCCTTTTTGTTACACGTTGTATAATCTTACTTCTAAATATAAACTTACTAGCGACCCGCCCCACTTCGCATGGGTGCAATGGTGATATATTATGCATTATACATAGATACCTTCTTCTTGAATCACTCTATCTAAAAACCGCAACAAAATCTGTTGCGTAGTTTTAAAGATTTAAGCATACAAAGGAACATAGGGACAGAGAAAGCTACTTTGTTTTATACTATGTAGTGATAACTCAAAGGTGACTGATATAGTGATATATCAACGCACAGCCCAAACCACAGAACTGATTGGGCTGAAATTTGGCATGCAGGTAGATGTTATGACGTAGGCATCTGCTAAGAAAGTTTGTTGATCCATTTTACCTCTAAGGGGATAAAATAGGGGATGAAAGTTTGTATGAAACTCTGTTAATTTTAAACCGAAAAATGCTCAGCAATACTGTGCCCGACCCGGGAACACTCACCAACGAGTGTGGTGACCAGTAAGTGATGGTCTGATTGAAAATAATCTGGTTGCCCTATGGCAGTAATCTTAAATATCGGAACTACGCACTCGCTCCGTAACTCGCTAACTCGTTTCTAGTTCTAGCTTTACTCGTTACTCGTTAATCGTTGCCGGTGAGACAAGTGCCTATATGTCAATATATTTTGAAGTTATTGTGGCCAGGAGGTTTAAGACGCCAATTTCTCATACATGAGAGTGCGGGTTCGAAACCTACCAACAGCAAGTACCAATGTGACGTTTTCTAAGTTATACGTACTTTCTAAGATTATTTAGACACCACTGATAAGTGGTGAAAGAAAATATCGTGAGGAAACCTGGGCTTATAATTTCTAATCATAAGTTTGAAATCGCCAACCCGCATTGAGCAAGCGTGGTTAGTAATGCTCAAACCTTCTCCGTGTGAGAAGAGGTGCCATCAGCAGTGGCCACTTAATAGGCTGTTGATGTGTTTCTGGTGACACCTGATAAGTGACAGAAGTCGCACATAGACTATCGACGAACAAATCAACGGATGACGTCATAAATATCCTGCATCCCACATGTGAAGTTTACATGCGAATAAACATGGATAGAAAATCCCAACGAACAACAGTTGGGCAGAAAGCCCGCCAGACATGATCACCTCGCCTGGTCGGAGGATCCTCCTTTTCTTAGGGAACTTTACTTTCTGTTGCCTAAATGTTGATGTGATATGTCAATGACCTTCCTCATACGAGGATTTCTAGAAAACATTGTAATAGTGTTTGGTATTATATGTATATATGTATATATGTTAACGGAACATAGTCTCATATCTTGTTTTGTCGTAATAATAGAGCCAGATAAGATATACTGATTATTATTCAGCATTTTATTATATTGAATACCAAATAACATAGTAAATAATGCGTAAGCTTACGATATGTAAACTTATGGGGGTCTGTGGATAAAAATAACTTATTTTTGTGGTATAAGCCTGTAAACGAACAGACGGATCACCTGATGGTAAGCAATCGTCTCCTTCGTCGTCGTCCTTGGACACCAGAGGCGTTACAAGTGCGTTGCGGCCTTTTGAGGGTTAGGAATTTAAAGGTTTTTGCGGAAACGGGAATTAGAATGATTGGGAATTGGGCCTTCGGTAACCTTACTCACACAACGCAAACGTTATTTCACGTCGGTTCTCTGTGAGGCCGTGGTATCACTCCGGTTGAGTCAGCCCATTCGTGCTGAAGCATGGCTCTCTACTTCTAAAATAACTGGGCGAATGTCATTGAGTAGGTACAACATCACATCACATCAAATCAACAGCCTATAAATAGGCCACTGCTGACCAAATGCCTCTTCTCACACGAAGTAACTTAGAGCATTTGAATTTTCATGGTTATATCTATTGTAAATCCTGGTTGACAGGAGTTGTAGCGGTTTTAGGAAGTTGTTGCGGTCTTGTCCCAATAAAAACAAAGTGCACTGTCACGACTAATAGCCTCAGTACTAGTTTGTGTTACGTTTAAAATAATGGAAACGAGAGCGCTCTGATTGGCTGGCTCGTATAAACTAACCAATCAGAACCCCGAACGCGCTCTCGTACTGTTGATGTTACATGATCATGTTGATGATGGTCCACAATTTAACTAATTTCTTTGTTACAGGGAGTAATTTCAAAGGCTTTGAGTATGAACCTGAACAGTCTGGGACAGCTGACGTTGAGCTCCGCCATGACTTGGGCAAACCATCCAAACGCCTTCGCCGAACTACCAGTCCACCGGTAAGATATAAGTCGCCATTTTATTTATAATAACTATCGTGAGACATACTAAATTAATTATTATTGGACGCAAATAACAGCTCACACATAGGACCCTCTTAGTTTTAAGTAAAATTTCCGGGGTGTTTGGCGACTGGACTTCTCCCAGTTGTGCAGTCTCTTTTGTGCCTTAAGGCTTAAGTCATTCTGTCTCCTGCATTAGATTCATCGAGGAAATGGAAACTATCGTTTTCTTTTTCTTCTCCTCTAATAATATCTTCTGATTTATTTCGTTGCGGGATCCAAGACAGTCTGGGACGCGCCGGACTTCAGATTTTCGGTCTTCAAGGTTCCCACCACCACATGGGACTTACAACATAAATTGTGAAAAGTGGGTGTACGCAGTGGCATTACGTGCCATAACGTGCACCTCTGCCTACCCCTTCGGAGATTAAAGGCGTGACGATATGTTGTGTTAAATGTACAAGGTGACTTGTAAATCGACGTATTTCTCTCGGAAGGTAATAATACAACTAAACCTACAAAATTTGCCCTGACGTCTTTGCTCCGAAAATACTGGAAGTTTCTAAGATACATATCACTTTTTGCTTTAGTCAAAAATTCTGAACTGATTATATAATCGTAAATAAATAAAAAAATACTGGTTTTTGATTTAAGCTGCTTTAGTTTTTATCAATGAAGTTATTCAACCCGGTGGTATTTTGGAACGTGGGGATCTACGTCAGACGCAATGTGTTTTCCATTGTGTGTCATACACTTAACTTACTTAAAGTGTGGGAGAGCCATGTTCGGCACGAATGGGCCGGCTCGACCGGAGTGATACCACGGCCGAGCAGAAAACCGACGTGAAACTACGCTTGCGTTGTGTGAGTGAGGTTACCGGAGGCCCAATTCCCCCTTCCCAATCCCCAATTCCCGAACAACAACACTTAAATTTGTAACTCCCAAAAAGCCGACAACGCACTTGTAACGCCTCTGGTGTTTTAAACGTCCATGGGCGGGGCGATTGCTTACCATCAGGTGATGCATCTGCTCATTTACAATAAAAAAAAATATACTGGCAGACGAGAGGTTAATGCTAATTTATAAAGGCGGAAATATCATTCGTTTTAAAATAGCTAGTTTGTATTTTGAGTCTTTTTTTGGTCCATAGAAAACTGGTTTTATTTTTAAAAATATTTACTACACTAAGTGTACCTACAAACTTTTAGAAAAACTTCCTTTGTTTATTAGCTACACAGAAACGTAAAATTATTTATAAAATTCTCAAAAACAGATTAATGATTTAATGCTAAGTGTTATGTAAGCTATGCTACGAGGATGTAATAGCTAAGCTGTGAAACGATGTGACCGTTTCCACTGATACTAAGCTATTTTTTTTTTTTGAGTGGGGAAAATCATCCAATGACTTTTCTCGCCTTGGGCGAGGCGAGAGGGAGTGTCAGACTCTTACTGACTAAAAACCACCCCGTTCCTACTCCTGCTTTTCGAACCGGAGCCCCGGTAAACCCGCTAGGTAGTCCGCAGCTCCGAATCAGGCATCAGCCCTACTGGGCCCCATCTGTGGTGGTCTGATGGCTCTTTGAGGCGCGCGCGGAACGATACTAAGCTATGCGAGGAAGATGTGCAGCTCGAGTTTGCGATGTATCGATGGTAGGGAAGCCATCCTGGCACACATCTTTCCATATAAAAAACAAAGCTTAGCTGAGTCCGTTTCCACCAGTGCCAAACTGTGTATACCAATGAATATGATTGGTGGAAGCCAAACGCATCCACAGCAACGTAGCATAGCACATCTCTGGTGGAAAAGCACCTTAAACCATGTAGATTTATATGAACACAGTGTTGTTGTTATAAATAAATAGTTTGAGTTCGTTCATTTAATAGTTCTTCAGTTAAATAAAGAATATTGAGTGGAAAGAGAAAAGGGGAGAATAAAATCAACTGCTGGACTCTTCTGCAAGATAGAAACCATATTCTTAAAGCAAACTGTTCAGCTTTATATGTTAGTATTTTAGGGACTGGAGAGTATAGTTCCCTAAGTAAAGGAGGATCCTCCGACCAGGCGAGGTGTTCGTGCGTGGCGGGCTTTCAGCCCAACTGTTGTTCGTTGGGATTTTCTATCCATGTTTATTCGCATGTAAACGTCATATTTGAGACTAGCTTCCGCCCGCGACTCCGTCCGCGCGGATGTCAGTCTTCGCGTGGAAGTTTTATTTCTCCATTTTGAGTAACTCTGACAATGACATCTTATAAATATCTATTGGACCCAAATACGGCGAGGCCCATAATAATTAAGGAGATCCCTCTATTGAGCTACTGCTGTTGAGCAGAATAAAACTGAAAAATAATGATTTTTTTTCTACGAATTTTTCCAGGATAAAAAGTATCCTATTTTATGCCCAGGATAATAAGGTATAATTATACCAAATTTCATCGAAATCGAATCGTTAGTTTTCACGTGATGCCTGAACATAACGATAGACAGACAGTCGGTCAGACAAAAAAAAAATCACATATTTGGGTTTGGTATCGATCCAGTAACACCCCCTGCTATTTATTCTTTCAATATTTTCAATGTACAAAATTGACCCTTCTACAGATTTATTATAATATTATAATATAATATGAATGAATGAATGAATGAATGAATGAGAGTGTTATAAACGTAAGAGTAGACAAATATAACCAGAAAGCTCCGAACTGCTAAGCTATCGGGAGTTATACGTGTTATTGTGAGTCAACCATAAGAGATAGACATTTGCTGTCGTGGAATATTTTTTAAACAATTTTAAGGAGAACAATTCCGTCATACATTATTTCTGTGTTGCTTAACTTTAACCATTAAGGCTGCACACGCGACGGAAGCTTAAAAAATGGAGTAAGTTCTCCTGTTTTCCCATCATTTCCCTTCACTGCTCTGCTCCTATTGATCTTAGCGTGATGAAAAGTATACTATAACCTGCCCAGGAGTATGTAGAACAATTGTACCAAGTTTCGTTGCAATCTGTCCAGTGGTTTTTATTTCTATAAAGAACATACAGACAGACAGACAGACAGACAGACAGACAGACAGACAGACAGACAGACAAAAATTTTTCTGATTGCATTTTTGGCGTCAGTATCGATCACTAATCACCCGCTGATAGTTATTTTGGAAATATATTTCATGTACAGAATTGACCTCTCTACAGATTTATTATAAGTATAGATGTAGGATTTATGACATCATCAGTTGATTTGCGCGTCGATAGTCTAAGTGCGACTTCTGTCGTGTGTACAGTATGTAAATAGATTTTATTTTTCCACAGGTTTTTATGGGGCTATGATGACAGTATCATCGATACGGCCAAACCGTTCCTGAGTCTCGGAGGACAACTCAAGTTTGAGAAGTTTGGCTTACTTGTCACGGTAAGATATTTATATATTTATCATTTTATGTACGTGCGTACATAACATATATTGTTACAGGGTAATGAAATCACTTTATTTTATGTCAAATTTAGAAAAAAACTATAATTTAACTATGTATAATTAAGTCTTTGACTGCCAATACAAAACTGTTGAAGGCAAATCCTCCGCTAACGTCGGTCACCGGTGACCACCACGGCGTTTAAAGAGTTAAGATCCTCGTCAAACAGTAACGTGAGAAAGCCAAAAAGGATAATAATTACTAGAGATGATGACGGGGTATGAAAATCAAAAATCTATTTAGTCCGTCAGTTAGGTAATGAAAAAATATTAGACACGTATATTTTTATTTTGTCATTTAATATAATAATACTTAGATAAAACGATACAAAGTTTAGGAAGCAAATACGATATGTCTACGTATAAAACATACCTAGAAGTGACGTCACGCGATATTTGAAATCAATATATATTGGAAAGCATATTATGATTCTTTAAAAAAATAAAAAAATCGTGTCTAATGTTTTAAAATAATCTACAAGACGGACATTAAAATAAAAATTAGTGATCTACCTTTTTTTTAATGACGAGGGTAAACCTTCAAAAAGCGCCTAGCTTTCTGGGGATAAAAGACTAGGGAGTGATTTTTACCTCACTAAAACCACCCCGGTGGCCACCCTCAACACCTGTAACCCTCAACCCGGGACCTCTAATAGACCAGGGGCCTTAGTCTGCTATTACAATTGTGTCACAATGGTCGATCATTGAGCAGTGCAAGAGGGACGGAGCTATACAACCTACATAGCTGCGTCCCTCTTGCACTGCTCAATGATCGACCATTCTGACACAATAGGGTAGATGACTAATTTTCATTTTAATGTCCGTCTTGTAGATTATTTTAAAATATTAGACACGTATTTTTTATTCTCTTACGGAAACAAATACTTTCGAAGATATATCGATTTGAAATATCGCGTGACGTCACTTTAGAGTACGTTTTATACTCGATAGTGACGTAGTTAGCTCCCACTCCTAAACTTTGATTCGTGTTATCTAAGTATTGTTATCTTATATGACAAAATAAAAAATACGTGTCTAATATTTTTTCATTACCTAACTGACGGACTAATTAGATTTTTAATTTTCATACCCCGTCATCATCCCTATTGTAATAGCAGACTAAGGCCCCTGTAGGGTTACTCCGGTTCTCGAATGAAAAGGTTTCGTTTAGTCGTCGGCCGTAGGTTTTACTAATGATATTACTTAAAATAACGTTTTATTTTTAATTACATATTGAAACCAATTTATTTATATTCATTTCATTCGTTCACGAAAGTTCGCAATAAATGGTATTGTAGTACGAAATCTGCGAAGTTTCGGACGAAACTTCGTTTTTCGTTGAATTAGAGTAGGCCTCCTGCAGCCTGCTCCGGAGAATGTACCTTAATTATCTTAATAATTATTGCAGAAAAACGGCACTGTCTCCGAAAGGTTCACTATCAACACTGGAGAATATGACAAAGACAAGATGAACATCATCGAACAGTTTGATGGCAACGACCATCTTACTTTCTGGGGAAGTCCGGAGTGCAACAGGTGAGGAACTCTATCTTTATTTATCTTTATTGGCCCACCAAAAATTGGGTAGTATCCTCGGTCAAAAATAAATTATTACAACTTTTCAATACAATAAAATATTCAAATATTATAATCACACTCTCATTCATAAAGGAGATTGTCCAAAGCTGGCTATTTTTAAACAGGCTGCTCAACAAAAATGTAATTAACCAATAATTTTATTTGTATTTTAGTAAATGTCTGATGCTAATAACTTTGTACAATTTAGCACTATAAAAAAATCGATTGGTATTGGTATTTGTTATGATAAGACCAACGGCCTTACTTATAAAAATCCACTAATCAACAGCTAAGCAACTAATTAACTAATAACTCATTAACTCCTTAATTATCAATTAACTATTTCTTACTTATAAACACTGTTTACACGTCACTTAACTAAGCAATGGTTAATTAATGTTTTTATTTTAATATGGGTGCAATCTATTGCACCGGTAATATGGGGAAACCCACAAATAGTTTCAAAGTTCCGAATAGTTTCAGTCTCTTCTCTTAAATTTGAAGGCATTTTAATATAAATGGAACTTTTCGAAGCCAATGCAATAGCAACTCTTTTAGCAGTTCTTGATAAAGTATGTTGGCTCATGCTCATGCAGTATCTTATAGCTGCCATTACTTGCAACTCCACAGGTACCTATACTGCCGCCCCGGCTATCCATGGACATGTCGTTTCTTAAGATATTTATAATTTTTACTATATTTCCTTTACTGAATCTGTAGCGATGCTTGAAATCGCTTTCACTCAATTCCTCCATTGGGTTCGATCTTGAATTATATATTTTTACTCTCCTTCTTGAACCAATATTCCTGAAATTTCTTATTTCTTCTATCTCGTCACGGTATGTGCGTAATTCATTATCGTCGTCAAATATATCCATTTTTTTATATTTATCCACTTCACTTTCCTAAGTAGTGGAACAAAGCCCAGCAAACAGAACTCAATTCAATGCGAAGTTTGTATGTGGTGTTATTGTTGAGATATACCACAGCTGTGACTTTTACGAATATCAGACGCCATTTTGGTAATCAAAGTCTTTAAACAAAGGGACATTAGCTAGTGTTAATCATCGTTTATGAGTTAAAATATTTTTTAATAGGTAGTTTAACTGTGTCTTAACTTTAGTGATCGTTTATAAGTAAGGCCGCAAGTCTTTATAGTAGTTGGCTTTGAATTTGACTTTAGTGCTTGCCAATCTGCTGTCAATCTGTTGTGTTTTTCGTCAAAATGACAGATATTATTCGCTTTGTTCTTTTGCATTGTGAGTGTTGCAACTGCAGTTTATTGCGTGGGAAAATACAAAGTAGACACATTAGTAGGAAAACATATTTTGTATATATATTAAATGAAAATAACACTGAAGGCAGGACAGCCATAAAACATTATTGCTGCAACTGCATGGTGGGTCATAGAACAGTAGGTTGCTGTGCACATATAATTACTATTATTTGGTTTTTGAGCTGGGCAAGGTACCAGAAAATTATTAATCCACCTGCCGAGTTCCTTGACCATATTTAAATACATATAAATCGGATTTATAATGCATTTTAATAGAAAAAAATGTTTTATTTCATGCATAATCAGTTTCAATAAAATGTAAAAAAATATCTATATATAAATCTTGATACAAAACTAAGTTTGTATCTTCATTCTTACTGATATGAACTAATAAATCAAACATATATTATTAGCTGAAGTGCTTGTTTAAAAATAGCCAAAGTCCCATACAAGTTGGTCAATCCCCTTTAATGAACTGCTTAATTTTCGTTTTTTTCTAGCTAAACTGGCAATAAGTCTGCTATTTGACGTCAAAAACTTATGACGTTATAATAGAGTATTTCATACAAAGTTCATAGAAAATATCGTTTTTGACGTTTCGAAAAAAGTATTGAATTTGACTAGTAGAAAACTAGCCTATTGTATATAATGGGAGGGGGGAGGTCGACGAAGTGTGACTTTATGTGACAAAGGTGTGGGAGGGGTGGTAAATTGTGTGACGTCTCATTTTAATTATTATAATCTAACTGCTATCTTATGTTGTTGTGTATTGAAATAAAACAAATTTCGGAACTGCTATTTTAATTAAATAATTATTTCTAGATGTAAAATAATAAAATGTTACGTTACACTAGGGAGCGGGAGGTCTCAGAAATGTGACCAATTGTGACAACGACACATCGCTTATTACTACATCCATATTATTATGAATAAAATTATACAATACATACACCAAAATTTTTGTCTGTCTGACTATCTGTTTGTTCTGGCTAATATCTGAAATACCGGCTTTAATACATGGCAATAGGCTCACCACCTATTACATGGGACTTACAACATAAATTGTGAAAAGTGGGTGTACATTGTTCAGTGGCATTACGTGCCATAATGTGCACCTCTGCCTGCCCCATCGGGGATTAAAGGCGTGACGATATGTATGTATGTATGTACCGGCTTTAATATAATAATTCTAAATTATATCGACTTCAACACGAAAAAAAAACAACATCATTGACAATCTGTCAAAGATTTCCCGCCTTGACGGGCGCCATGTTTAAAAATGGCGCGTGGAATCATATAAGTCATTGACTACAATTTCAATGAGACGAATCTACATTATATTATCATTATTTTGTAACGCGCCGTGTCATTAGGTCGTTAGGGTATCGGCAGAGAGATAGATAAACGCCTGAGCCAACCATCAGCTCATGTTTACTTAAAAAAATAACATAAGCTATCATTTTGTGATTATACTGTGATTGTTAGAACTGAAGATCGGACTAGGCGCAGTTTGGCTTTTTTTAGTAGGTATAATACAGTATGGAGATCACTCATATGATTTAAATGAAACTACAAGTATTACTCGACCACAGAAGCATAATACAACTAAAATATAATATAGAAATAAGTCGGGTTTCCCTTCCTGACGCTATAAGTCCAGAACGCGCGAACCGATTTCCACAGTTTTGCAATCGTTGGAAAGGTATGTGAGGCTTATAGCAAAAAAAAATCGGGAAAATATCAACAAAATAGCAGGAAAAAAGGGAAAATCGTTTGTGGCGAAACGAAGTTCGCCGGGTTTGCTAGTACTTTTTATTTAATTATAACTATGAAATCGCCAACCCGCACTGGTGGTTGACACGTGGTGGTTAATGCTCAAACCTTCTCTGTGTGAGTTGAGGCCTTTGGTCAGCAGTGGCCACTTTTAGCGCTCGTCCACACGACGCCGTCACCGCGCCGCCGCCGCGCCGCGGCCGCGCGCTCGTGTTCTGTTTGTTTCATTCCATTACCGGCCGCGTACGAATTCGCGTAGGTAATGGAATGAAACAGTCAGGGAGAGGAAAGATAGCACGCGTCGGCGGCGCGGCGGCGGCGCGGCGGCGGCGCGGTGGCGGGCTTCGTGCGACTCGTATATACAGAGTAACGGTGCGGCGTCGGCGCGGTGACGGCATCGTGTGCACGAGCGCATAGGCTGATGATGTGATGTGATGGATATAGGTATTTTAGGTATAAATGTTATATAATTCTGCTTGCAGCATAAAGGCATCGGATGGCTCAATATTTCCACCGTCTCAGCTGGACAAGACCACCACTCTCCACGTCTTCTATCCGAACCTGTGCCGCAGACTGCCCTTCCAATATGAGAAGACCATCGAGGTGAGTTAACAAAGCATCTCATATCCAAAAGCGTATTATCTGTGGTATTATCCTTAATACAAACTTTTGTTTTTTGTTTTTGTTTTAAAAAAACGTTGCCCCACACTAGGATTTTCTCCTGTGTCGTGGGTGCGTTTACAAACATACAAGTTCACATACACATGACACCCAGACCCGGAACAACAATTTGTGAATCACACAAAGAGTTGCTCCGTGCGGGAATCGAACCCGCTACCCGTTGCGCGGCAGCCAGTTGCCCAGCCACCGCACCAACCGTGCAGTCAATCCAAGCAAACCGACTAGGACACGTGCCATTTTTATGACGGGGCGAAACCCTCAAAAGCGCTACTAACTTTTTGGGGATAAAAGACTAGGGAGTGTGGGATTTGTACGTCACTGAAACCACCCCGATGGCCACCTGTAAGGGGCACCGAGTCCTCTAAGTAGACCTGCTCCCGAGCTGCGGACTACCTAGCGGGTTTACCGGGGCTCCGGTTCGAAAAGCAGGAGTAGGAACAGGGTGGTTTTTAGTCAGTAAAAGTCTGACACTCCCTCTCGCCTCGCCCAAGGCGGGAAAGACATTGGATGATTTTCCCCCCTCAAAAAAAAAAAGACCTGCTCCCCACGGTGTAACGCCTGTTACGGCACATCCTTAGGGTGTTTTTCCTTTAAAGATTTGGTATGCTACGTTGGATATGGATACGTTTGGCTTCCACCAATCATATTCATTGGAATACATAGCTTTTTTTTTGAGGGGGAAAATCATCCAATGACTTCTCCCGCCTTGGGCGAGGCGAGAGGGAGTGTCAGACTCTTACTGACTAAAAACCACCCCGTTCCTTCTCCTGCTTTTCGAGCCGGAGCCCCGATAAACCCGCTAGGTAGTCCGCAGCTCCGGATCAGGCATCAGCCCTACTGGGCCCCATCTGTGGTGGAGGTATTTATAGCTTAGCACTGGTACGGACTCAACTAAGCTATGTTTTTTTTATATGGAAAGTTGCGTGCTATGGACGTGTGCTATGTATGGTTTCCCTACTATCGATACATCGCATACTCGAGCTGCGCATCTTCCTCGCATAGCTACTTTGCGGTGCCGCATCTTCATAGCACATCTTAATCGCACAGCTACACAGCTTAGTATCGGTGGAAACGGTGACAGTTTCACAGCTTTTCTTTTTTTTTGAGTGCGGAATATTATCCTATGACTTCTCCCGCCTTGGGCGAAGCGAGAGGGAGTGCCAGATTCTTAAAGACCACCCCGTTCCTTCTCCTGCTTTTCGAGCTGGAGCTCCGGTAAACCCGCAGCTCCGGACAGTTTCACAGCTAAGCTTGTTGAAAAGCGCCCTTTAAACTTTTTATCCCCTTTTCCAGATAGTAGACGGAATAGAGCTGTACCGGTACAGGATGCCTCTGAACGTCTTCGATGACCCTGGGCACAACCCTGAGAACCAGTGCTACTGCGAGATTGACACCGCGACCTGCCCGCCGAGGGGAATTATCAATGTCACCGATTGCACCATGGGTAAGATTTAGACGCTCAGGGTCAACTTCTATTATTTACTAGCTACTTCCGCGCGGTTTCACCCGCTCTGCTCGGTTCCTATTAATCGTAGCGTGATGTTTTATACCTTCCTCGATAAATGCGCTATCTAAAAAATAATTATTTAAATCGGACCAGTAGTAGGAACTACTGGTTTTGTTAATCTCTCCTGAGATTAGCTCGTTCAAACAAACAAACAAACAAACTCTTTAGCTTTATAGGTAATATTAGTATAGATTAATTTAAAATGTATGGTTTAGACAATTCAATCGATATTAAAAGGTTTTATTTAATGTAACAATGAATAATTTTTATTATAACTTTCGTAAGATATAATAAATTAATTATTATGTTATCGGCTTACTCACGTAACTGTTTGACGAGGAACTCGACTAGTTTCAAGCCATGCTAGAGGCTCATATTCATGAGCAGCATTCCGTGACACACGACGCGGCGATTGTAAACTAAGCAATCAAGTTCCTCGTCAAACAGTTACGTGAGTAAGCCGATAACATAATAATTAATAAATTTATTTTTGTAAATAGGCTACAAAAAAGCACCTTTACACGTCAAAATTATTATTAAAAAAAACTTTAGCTTTAGTTAGACAACAGATTTAATACTTGATTTTAGTCGTTAATCAGTCTTTCAAAAACTGAGTGCTAATTATAATATTAATAAGCAAACCTTACTAACAATATAAATGCGAAAGTTTGTGCGTTTGTTACTCCATCACGTCAAAACGACTGCAGGGATCGGGATAAAATTTGGAACAGAGATAGAATATGGACTACAATAACACATAGGCTACTTTTTACCCGACTGCCAAGGAAGGGTTATGGGTATCAAATTAAAGAGCTCATCATGAGGATTCCAAAATGGTATATCACTGACATATAGAAAAAAAATACTATGTGCAATTATGTTCTTTATTATCCAAACTAAATACTCGTATAGGTACTACGCGACGCGATTGACTAGCGGTGTCTGAACTTAAAAGTGAAAAGGCTGATAATAAAAGTACGTCTTAACTAAATTATTTACAATGAATTTATTTATAAATAAAGGACTAGAACCCGCCCTCGTTTGCTGAACGTTAAATAACTAATCTTCTACGAAGTGTTTAACATATAGCCCATGCGACGCTCAACTGTAAAGACCGTAATTTTGTAAAAACTAGTAGAAATTTTGAAACAGATGTAAAGTTAGCAAATTTTAGCCGCATTTACAGTAGAAAATTAATAGACTATTTAAAAGTAAGGATTAATACTATTACGGACAAAAACCCCTCAGAATAAAAGATCCAAAAAAATTAATATTAAATAGTCCACACGACGAAAATTCTTTTAAAGAATTAGACCGTTTACGAAATTTGTAAATAGTAAATTTTAGCTGCCCTTAATCCTTCTTCTTTTTCTAATTCCTTTACTGGGTTTGTGTTACGCAGTCAATCTAAACGTAACAGGATCGACGTGTGTAAAAACATAATAATCTTATGCGAAACATAATTTTGTAAAGTCGGGACCCATTAAATAAACTAGACTAAAATCATTCAATATGGGCCCGACTGTTACACTCAGATTATGTTTCGCATAAGTTAATATTTTTTCATTGATTATGAAATTATTTAATTTTGTGGTAATAGCATTGCTATCTACACTTTTAAACTAAGCTTGTTTTTTACTTTTCAGTTTTTATTTAAAGTGTTTTTTATGCAGTCGGGTTTTTTAATTTTTAAATTTATTTATTTTTATTATCCCACGGAATCGCCGGTAAAGCCGCTAGCAGCTATTACATATGTACCTAAACGTATTATTTTAACTTTTTCAGGCGCTCCTGCCTTGGTATCGTTCCCTCATTTCTACTTGGCTGATCCTAAACTCCGTGAGGACATCGTTGGACTGAAACCTGATCCATTAAAACACGACTCCTTCATCGACCTGCATCCAACATTAGGAATAGCTCTCAGTGGAAAATCTAGGTAAAGACAATGATCAGATTGTTTATGGGTATAGCCGGCATACTAGTAGACAGATCGCCTGATGGTAAGCAGTCGGCGCCGCCTATTGACACCAGAAACAAACCTTGGGCCTCCAGTACAGTTAATATTCATATTCATTTATTTGCTAGTGCGAGTTTGGTTTACCGTAATCGAAACGAGAGTGCGTTCGGCACTGTCATTGGTTGTTTTTTTCGAGCCGGCCACTCAGAGCGCCGAACGCGCTCTCGGTTTTGTTACTTTAAACGTAAAGCAAACTCATACTAAGGGTACAGTAGCCTTTTTTTTTTGATGACGGGGGAAACCTTCAAAAGGCGCCTAGCTTTTTGGGGATAAAAGACTAGGGAGTGTGGGATTTTTACCTCACTAAAACCACCCCGGTGGCCACCCTCAACACCTGTAAGGGGCACCGGGTCCTCTTAATAGACCTGCTCCGGAGCCCCTCGGTGCAACGCCTGTTATGGCACATCTTTAGGGAGATGTGTATCTCCCATAAGCTTCGCTGTGCAAGTTACATGGCAGCACGTGACCACTGTGCTACCGTCTTCCCTACAGTAGCCTAGCTCACACGGCGATACACAAAGCAAGCGTTTTTTCACGACGGTTTTTCTGAGGCCTTTGGTGACATTTATCTTATGATTACTTTACTTGTTTCAGCTTGCAAATCAACATCCAAGTGAGAAAAAGCGACATGTTCTCTGCCGTGAAATTCCTTCCTAATGGACTCATATTACCTGTGGCCTGGATTGAAATGGTAAGTTATAGACAATCAACTCATTATCTCCCATTTACACAACGGCCACATTAAACAGTGCGGCTCTTACAACCGCAGGAAGAGTGGCGAAAATATCTATCCTACCTTTTTTATGTTATAAGCCGGTAAACGAGCACACGCATCGCCTGATGGTAAGCAATCGCCACCGCCCATCGACACTTGAAACAACAGAGGCGTCACGTTACAAGTGCGTTGCCGGCTTTTTGAGGGTTGAGAATTTAAGGGTTGTTGGTGAATGATTGGAAAAATTGGGAAAGGGGTAATTGGGTCTCCGGTAAACTCACTCACACAACGCAAGCATTGTCTACCTCTGCGGACAACGTAAAAGGTTACCGGGGCTCCGGCTCGAAGCAGGAGAAGGAACGGGGCGGGGTTTTTAGTCAGTAAGAGTCTGACACTCTCTCTCGCCTCGCCTAAGGCGGGAGAACTGATTGGATTGGATTTTGCCCCCTCAAGCATTGTCTACCTACCTTATTTATTCATATTTTTAATTTCAGAGCGTCGAAGAGTTACCAGAAGGCCTCAGATCCCTCGTTTACCACGGCACCTACTCCACAGCAGCAGCCCAACTTGGATTAACAGTAATTTGCGTCATAGCATTCATTGGCTCCGGGGTTTGCTTACTTTGCACGTTCGCACGACGAAAACAGAAACCGTGTGCGACATTAAAAGTAAAAATACCAACAGAACTGGAATTAAAAAACCAAATGTCGTGAAATAGTAAAATAGTCTTCAAATTTTGTGCTAGCCATACTTTTTTCTAATGGGTGCTGTGTTTTTTCGCTAGATGGCGCTTATCTATATTAGTGCATCTCGTTCTTCGTCCAATAGGGAAAAGGGATGATGACGGGGTGTGAAAATTAAAAATCTATTTAGTCCGTCAGTTAGGTTTTGGAAAAATATCACGTATGACATGTATTTTTTTATTTTGTCATATAAGATAACAAATACTTAGATAAAACGAATCAAAGTTTAGGAGTAAGAGCAAATACGTCATTTCTACGTATAAAACGTACCTAGAAGCGACGTCATGCGATATTTTAAATCGATATATCTTCGAAAGTATTTGTTGCCGTAAGAAAATAAAAAATATACGTGTCTAATGTTTTAAAATAATCTACAAGACGGACATTAAAATAAAAATTTGTCATCTACCCTATTAGCTATTGTCACACCATTGGCACGTTCAATATTTTGACAGCTACGGTGATTGGTTAAACACTAAACAGTACCCTTAGTATGAGTTTGCTTTACGTTTAAAGTAATTGAAACGACGGCGTTCGGCGGTCTGATTGGTTGGTTTATTCGAGGCGGCCAATCAGAGCGACGAACGCGTTCTCGTTTCGAATACTTTAAACGTAAAGCAAACTCATACTAAGAGTACAGGCCTTTAAATAGATTTGCGCCATCTGGTGGTAAAAAAAAAACGGATCCGGCATTAAACCAAAGACAAAAGAAGCCATTTTAGTGTTCCACAATATGGAAAATGGAATATTTTGTCGCCATAATTTCCGACACTGCATCGTACTGACAGTTAAAGGTAACCGTCCACAGGCCCGTATCGTACGCATCGCACGCAACGGATTTTAGTTTGTCTTGTATAGAAACTCATACAACTGCGTCCACTGATCCGCATCGTACGGACCGCATCATCGGCAATGCCTACATGCGATGCGTACTAATGACGTCATACGGAATACGTACGATGCGGGCCTGTGGACGCTTAGCTTTAGTTCGCGTTTTGTTATTTTTTTATGATTTCTCATTTAAATACCGACACAAATTCCAATTCTTATTCTTATGTTAACTTTTGACCAAAAACTTATACATGGTAATACGTGATTACAACAAAATAAATTAAAAATAATGATAACAATACTTAAATGAAACGAATCAAAGTTTAGGAGCTAACTATCTTATTTCTACGTATAAAACGTGCCTAGAAGTAACGTCACGCGATATTTCAAATCGATATATTGTCCTTCCCGATTTTCCCAATCCCTGATTCCCCAACAACCCTTAAATTCCTAACCCCCAAAAGACCGGCAACGCACTTTGGTGTTTCGTGTGACCGTGGGCGGCGGCGATTGCTTACCAACAGGTGATCAGTCAGATCGTTTACCGGCTTATACATACCATAAAAAGAAATTAGTTATATATAACTAAATCACTTAATTCCTTATTGGTCGAAAATTCGCTGTATTTATAAATTTAAAGGGGAAAATGCAACGAATATTTTATCGTAGGTACTGTAATATTTCAAACCAACTTCAAAACTACTGGATCGATTTTAATCATTTTTAGTGACATTGGCTATATATGTTATACTCATTTTTCTATACAACGTTCACAGTTTTTCTATAGTGTATTGAGTATCAGAATTGCACCCGTGAGAAGCCGAGGCTGGTCGCTAGTTCTATAAAAAATAAAAATATTGCATTTGAATTATTATAATCTATAATCTCTACATACGTATAAAATTAATTGCTGTTCGTCAGTCTCGCTAAAACTCGAGAACGGCTGGACCGATTTGGAAAATCTTAGTAGTTACCATTATTTTTTAAAGTACAATAAGGTGTTATCTTTTGTTTTTTCTTATTGCAATACTACAAAGCGATTATTAGGTTTGTTAAACATTAAATTACTTGCCCTTTTTTATATAATGATTTATAAAAATATAGTTATAGTTTACTGTCAGGCAAATATTTAATTATATATCTTTAGTAAAAATATCAAATCAAATAACAAACAAGGGCTGTGTCTTTTTTTTAATTTTAAATAAGCAGACATTGTTATTCCCAGCCGTAGTTTCGACATTGTTAACGACAATTTCTAAAATAACTTCTTAAATAGTCGTTTATTTCTTTAAGAGCATTTATGCCAAGCGAGTTCAATGCGAAACTTGACTCAATTATCGTCAGGCAAGATGGTAACCAAACGCAAAAAAAAATTAATTTAATTAAAATTAGTTAAGTAATTTCCAAATCCTTAATATTGAATATCTTTAATAATTAAATTTCTAACTTAACGACCGCTTTTTATCGCTATCAATGTCGATACTCGGGTCTAACTAACAGATAAAAATATCAGTACCCTTAGTACGAGTTTGCTTTACGCTTAAAGTAATCGAATCGATCTGATTGGTTGGTTTATTCGAGCCGGCCAATCAGAGCACCGTACGCTTTCGTTTCGATTACTTTAAACGTAAAGCGATCTCACACTAATGGTACAGGTTGTCGATTTAAAATAAAATAACTATTTTTTTTATATAAAATTATTATTTTAACAAAAAACATTGTATTTGTAATAAACAAAGTTTACATGTAAAATTGTTATACCTACCTTTAGGTACATTTTAAATATATAAGAGTGATTGTAAAAAAAATAAATTGTAATTTAGTAAATATAAGCGGGATTTATGAATGTTTTAATATTAAGTTTTTAAGATCTACAATAATGTTAAATTAAAACGTACCTAGATTATAAGTTTTTAAACTGACATGGTCACTAACACTATCATTAGAACTTGAGACGGGATATTTACCATGTTTATTTATGTCTATGAGTTTCAAAAAAGAAGAAAGTTCGCGAGCGGATACTGAGTTTTGTGTGTTGAGAATTGAATCGAGTTACAAGTGATACAAGTGACAGTGGTAGCGGTGTCGTTAGCAAAAAAACGAACTAGAAAGAGAGTAGACCGATTCGTCTGCTCATAAACATCCACCCGCATATACTCCAGTTCATCCGTGATCATGGCGCTTGCAACAGTGCCGAAATATCGGAAACTCGTAGACATAAATAATCATGGTAAATATCCCGTCTGAAGTTCTAATGATAATGCCTAGATCATATTTAAACTAATTAAAAAAACAGTACGAAGAGAGGGTGAGAATCTCTAGCAAAAATAAAAATATAGTCAATTGGTTACGGTTCTCAAAACTAGATGTCGCTACTAGTTCCCATATTCAGTGGTTTAGAATAATTTTGTTTTTATAACTATCTTCTAATTAATTTCAGATAAATACGCTAGTATTGGATTCGCCAGCAGCCGTCGACCGTGAAGACGCCACCTGAGGTAACAAGTCTCCAACAGAACTCACCGCTCGGACCGCAAAATTTTAATCCGACTACCCGCTGCTCGGTCGCGGTTGGCTTGCCACCTCAGCGCGCCCAGTTCGTTGGCCCGATCACGCGAGGCCCTCCGTCGTGTCCGGTGCCCGGTCTGCCACCAGCGGCAAGCCCCGGGTGCCGGCTCGGCGGGTCCCCCGCGCGGGTCAGCGGCTGAAGCGTCGCCACCAGCCACCCCGAACAAATTATTTTTCGTCTTTTTATTCGTCTACCCGACGAATAATAATTTTTCGTCGCAACATCTACCCGACACGAAGATGCCGCACGGAGGTCGCGAGCAGTCGCCGCGCTCCTCCAAGCTCGGCCCGGCGGGGCGGGGGAGGGTTTTTAAGAACTCTCGCCTGCGCCCCACCGAAACCAGGACGCTGCACGTGGCGATACAAGGGTTCGTCGCCAGTGCCACGCCGACCCCATCAGCCACCGGAGGTGCGGGGGAGGAATTCTTCCCCCCGCCCCCCTCGATACCCGACACCCCGGCGTCGCCCTCGCCTCCGCTGCGCACGGCCCCACCCGCGTGGCCGACCGCGGCGCCGGAACAGGAACAGGATCCGGAACCTATGGACGTGGTGCCGACCACCGCCACTCCGGACGCGGGTGTCACACACCCGACCACCTTCACTCGTGACGCCGGTGTGACACACCCGCCGTCCGCAATACCGCGGCCGACTCCACGGCCTATACTGACACCGATGCGGCGCAACCTGCCGCCACCGCAGCCGCCGCCCCACGCGCCACCGCTCCTCGCGCCCCCGCCCCCGCACTAGCTGCGGGACAGAAGCCGAGGAAGCCGCAGCCCGCCGCGGCCCCGCCGCGCCCCCAACGGCCTCAGAAGAAGCCGACCGCAATGGCGCCAGCTGCGCCCATGCGCCCAGCGCCCCCCAGCGCCGCGCCCCCACGCGCAGCGCCTATGTATCGCGCGCCCCCGGTCAACATCGCACCGGGGCGCTTCCCTTCGCCGCCGAAGATGCCGGCGGACAAGAGAAAGGCGGTTTTTATTACGCCGCCCTTCCGCCCACCGCCCATCCTGCCACCATTCGCTCCACCGCTGCACGGCGCTGCGCCCGTAGCCACGTACGCAGCCGCCGCCGCCGCTACCGCCACCGGAACGCCCGCCCCAGCCGCGCCCCCGACACCGAAGCCGCGCTCGCCCACGACACCGTGCGCCCCCGCGCCCAAGAAGACGCGATACCCGCCGCTTATAGTGGAGAAGCTCCCCAACTGGGTCGAGCACTTCACGGCCCTGAAGCGGCGGCTCGGACACGCGCCCAACGCGCGCCCCTTCGGGAAGGGGGTGCGCTTCACGCCCCGCTCCGACGAGGAGTACCGGGCGATCCAGGCCTACCTGGCAGAACTGGAGAAAAGCCAGGGAATCGCCTGGTTCTCGTACTCCCTCCCCGCGGAGCGAAGCGTCAAGGTGGCCATACGCGGGCTACCGGTCGACACCCCGCCGGAGGCAATCATGGAGGCGCTGCAGGACGCCGGCTACGGCGCGGAATACGTCCGCCCCATCCGCGCGCGCCAGGGACGACCTGGGTGTTTGTACTACGCCCAGGTAGCGCGCGCGGACAACACCATCCCGGGCATATACGGGGTAACAGAGCTACTCTGTATGCCCGGGATTAAAATAGAAGCTTGGCGCGGGAGGAAGGGCCCCGCGCAGTGCCATCGATGCCAGCAGTTCAGGCACTCGTCGCACAACTGCCACCGGCCAATGGCCTGTGTACGGTGCGGCGAGGAACACCCGGCAAGCGAGTGCCCCCGCCCAAAGGAGGAGCCGCCCACCTGCGCGAATTGCGGCGGCGCACACACGGCGAACAACACGTCGTGTCCTGTGTTCCGCCGCGAGACGCGCAACCCGAGGGCAGGCACTGTGGCGCGCACAGCCGCCGCCCCCACCGCCAAACCAGCAGCCGCACAGCCAAGGGGCGAAAACAACGCCCCTGGCTCTCTAATGGCCGCGGCAAACGAGCCGGGAGGCGGGCGACGCAAGAGGCGCAGGCGCAAGAAGGCGCCCCCGCCAACCGCCGCCGCCCCCAAGCCCGCTGCTGCTCCCGCCGGCGCCCCCGCGCCCCCGCTGCCGCCCCCGCTGCTGCTCCCACCGGCGCCCCCGCGCCCCCGCTGCCACCACTACCACTGCCACCTCCGCTGCCACCGCTGCGCGCCCGGCGAGGCGCACGGCTGCGCCACGGCCGGCAACACAGCCGACCCCTGCGCAGTCCGCCCGCACACTCACCATCAACGACGTCGTCCACATCCTGCAGGGGATCGTGACGGCGCTCGTCACGCAGCGGAGCGACCCGGTGCCGCTGCTCCTAGACGCGATCAAGGCACTGATCTGCGATGGACCAGCGGCACCTTAGAATAATATACTGGAACGCCAACGGGATGTCCCCCGAGAAGACCAGGCTATTGAAGCTGCTGCTAGACCAGCGGCAAGCTGACATAGCCCTGATCAACGAGACGCACCTCAGACCGGTGGACAAGCTGAAACTCGCCGGCTACCACGTCTACCGGGAGGACCACGTCTCGCCATCAGGGATTGCCTACAGGGGATTGGCAATCCTGGTCAGGAGAAGAATCGTCCACCAGCTGTTGCCGGTGCCCACACTGTCTGCTGCCTACGCGCTGGGCGTGGAGATCTGCATCAACCACCAGCCGACCCGAGTGTTCGCGTTCTACAGGCCACCACAACTTCGTCTCGCAGTGGCTGACGTCCGCGTCCTCCTGGACTCGCCGCTGCCTACAGTGGTGGCCGGCGACTTCAACCTGAAGCACACCGCATGGAACGCGAACACAATACCAGAGAGGGAACTCGCCTCCTCGATGATGCAGAGCTCCACGGCTACGTGGTACTGGGCCCAGAGGCCCCCACCCACTACCCAGGCAACCGGCTGCAGCTACCCGACGTCATAGACCTGGCCGTCATGCGCGGCATCACCGCGACGGTCAACTGTGACGTCCTGGACGACCATCTCCTGTCAGACCACCAACCGGTGTGTCTGACTCTCGAGGACATCCCGCAGCACCTGCGACCTCTTCCTCCTCGCCCACGGCGGGACTGGCGCACCTTCGCCGCGCACATGGCGCGGAACTCGCCGTCCTACCGCGTCGACACGCCCGCGGACGTGGACCGCCTCGCCGACGACTTCGCCGCGGCCACACAGGCCGCACTCGACGAGGCCCAGACGGCGAGCACCGCGACGCCTAGGAGGCCGACACCACTCCCGGCCTCCATACTCGCCATGATCGAGAGGAAGAGGAGACTTCGCAGGTCGTGGCAAAGGACCCGCTGCCCGACCATGAAGAGTTCGCTCAACGCTCTGGCTGCGAAGATCTCGTCCGCTGTGGCAAACCACGCGGGCGAGTCGTGGCAACGCGCCATCGAGCGAGCGACAGACGATTGGTCGGGCATTCACCGATTGTGCCGCAGCCTCGCAGGGAAGCCGGCTCCGATTAGGCCCCTACTGGCCGGCGACGGAACCCCCCGTTACCGTGCCGAGGACCGCGCGGAGCTCTTCGCCGACTCCCTGGAGGCTTCGTTCCAGCCGAACCCAGCCCGCAACGTGCAACACACAGCAGCCATCGAAGAACAGGTCGAACGGTACCTGGAGCAGCCGATCCTCCCCGATGAGGACCCCATCGTGTTCTCCCCTGGCCTGGTGCGGCGTATGGCTCTCCGAGCCCCACTACGCAAGGCACCCGGTCCGGACGGCATCCCCAATGAGGCCCTCCGCCGCCTGCCGCCGCGAGGAATCGCGACGCTGACGCGGCTGTTCAACGGGATCCTCCGCACCGGACACTTCCCGGCTAAGTGGAAGCTCGGCAGAGTAATCATGCTGCCCAAACAGGGGAAGAACACGCTGCTGCCGGGGAGCTATCGCCCCATCACGCTCCTCGATACCGTCTCGAAGCTCTTCGAGAAGCTGCTGCTGTTGCACCTGCGCCCACACCTCCAGCCACGCGGCGAACAGTTCGGCTTTAGGGCCGAACACTCCACGACCCAGCAAGTCGCGAGGGTACTGCACGACCTGGCCGCCGCGCGTAACAAGCGCGAGCGGGCCGCTGCAGTATTCCTCGACATGGAGAAGGCGTTCGACCGCGTCTGGCACGCCGGCCTGCTCAGCAAGCTGGCCACATCTACTACTCCTCGTCGACTAGTTAAGATCGTGGCCACCTTCCTGCACGGCAGAACCTTCCAAGTGGCAGTGGAAGGCGTTCTGTCGACTGAGCGCGGCATCCAAGCCGGCGTGCCCCAGGGAAGCTGCATCTCACCCGTGTGCTACTGCGTGTACACGGACGACATCCCCGTCGTGGACGGCGCCAAGCTCGCCCTCTACGCGGACGACGCGGCGCTCTACACGACGTCGCTGAACGCCCGGCACGCAGTAGTCAAACTACAGCGCGCCCTAGATGCACTCCCTGACTGGCTGGAGAAGTGGAGACTGGCTGTGAACGTGGCCAAGACTCAAGCGCTCGCCGTGGGGATCATGAAGCCGGACACCATGACTCTGATGGGTGAGCCAATACGGTGGGCGCCGAGAGTTAAATACCTCGGCGTGACCATCGACCGCTCCCTGTCCATGACGCCCCACGTGCAGCAGGCTGTTGCTCAGGCGCGCGCCGCCCGTCACCTCCTGCGCCCGGTCCTCGACTCGTCGCTGCCGCTCCGTGCGAAGCTCGGCATCTACAAGGCCTACATTCGGACACGGCTTACCTACGCCGCCCCGGCCTGGTACGCGCTCGTGTCCGAATCCAACAAGAAACGCCTCCGTGCGCAGCAATCACTAACGCTGCGCACTATAGTCAAGGCCCCGCGCTTCGTACGGAACGCGACCATAACGAGAGACCTCGGCGTAGAGAGCGTCGACGACTTCGTGCAGCGCCTGAGCACCAACATGTTCGAGCGCGCCGGCAAGTCGCGGCACGACCACCTTCGGGCGCTGGCGCCATACCATCGGCGCCCCCCCGACGGATACGGTCTGCCGCGAGACCTGGTCGCCCCGGCCGACCCACCCGACGCAGCCACATGAGCCTCCCGCCCGCCCTAGCTAGGGCGGGGCGGTAGAGGCTCCCCACCGGACTTGACCACGCGCCGCTACCCGCCTGCTGCTCGCCGGGCCAGCCCGGCTTGAGCGCGGCCGCTAGCGGCGCCACAACACGGACTTGACATCGCATCGGGCCCCTCGCGGGGCCCGACTACTCCAACCCCTCGCCCGCAGTTGCGGGCAGCGACATGAAACCGCCGAAACAGGCCTCGGCCTGGATCGCGCGTCCTCACGCCCCCAGTCGGGGACGTAGAGACGGCCCCGTCGATCGCCAACTCGCATTGAACAAACGTGACGATTAATGCTCAAACCTTCTCCGTGTGAGAAGAGGCCTTTGGTCAGCCGTGGCCACTTATAGGCTGACGATGATGCTGTTTTACCTTGTGTATGAGTTAGTTTATTAGTTTTATTCAGAGACGGATTAAACCTAGAGAGTGTCCTAGGCCTCATAGACCCCCCATTATTACTGATGATTATTACTGTCGCCACCGCCTCTGTATGGGCTCGTTAACCCTGCGCCCTTTTTATTTTTTTGAGGGGGAAAATCATACAATGACTTCTCTCGCCTTGGGCGAGGCGAGAGGGAGTGTCAGACTCTTACTGACTAAAAACCACCCCGTTCCTTCTCCTGCTTTTAGAGCCGGAGCTCCGGGAAATCCGCTAGGCAGTCCGCAGCTCCGGATCAGGTATCAGTCCTGCTGAGCCCCATCTGTGATCGTCTAATGGCTCTTAGAGGCGCGCGGAACGCGACGCGCCGCACGCACGACGCGCCGCACGCACGATCGGCACTTGCCTAGTTTGCCTTAGGAATAAACCTAAATATATGGACTGATAATAATTAGTGAACGATATTTAAACACGTGATTATACTCACGATTACAAACAACTTTCCCAAAGAAACTATTTTTGTATTCTTATTAGTTTTATTTTTATCACAATAACACACAAAACTACAAAATTAAATTGCCGTTGCTGTTTTCATGAAATTTACATGGTACATAATGTGACCGCAGATGATGTCACCCTAAACCCCATATGTGTTAGCATTAATATAAATATATTGGTTACTGTTAAAGGAAAATTAAAATAGGTATGTGTCTTGGTCACGGTCAGTCACAACACTCTCTAATGTGGTTTTCGAAAGTGCATGTGCTTAATATTTAAATTGTTATTCGTTCAACTTTAATATATTTGTGATTTTATTCTACAATAGTGAGTGGGTAAGTATTAAATGTTTAATATTATCTATTCCCTAACTAAATATAACGATTTATTCACGTAGGTATTATTAATGGAGAAAAGCTCTACTAGTTTCGAGTCACAGTGAGACTTTTCATCGCGAGCATCATGCGCAGACGCAGAAACTTCGCAGCCCACTGAAAACAGCAGCTCATGTAGTAGTAGAGTAGAGCTTTTCTCCATTGATTAAACCGTGTTTTTTAGTTAATTTAGTATGTCTCACAATTGTTATCTAAAATTATACGTAGTACGTGTGTCGCCTGGACAGTCAACCTCGCTACATCCTTGTTGACTGGACATCTACACTACATGAGCTGCTGTTTACATGTGAACATTAGCTCATGACGATACCTAAGTACGTGTGTCGCCTGGACAGTCAACCTCGCTACATCCTTGTTGACTGGACATCTACACTACATGAGCTGCTGTTTACATGTGAACATTAGCTCATGACGATACCTAAGTACGTGTGTCGCCTGGACAGTCAACCTCGCTACATCCTTGTTGACTGGACATCTACACTACATGAGCTGCTGTTTACATGTGAACATTAGCTCATGACGATACCTAAGTACGTGTGTCGTCTGGACAGTCAACCTCGCTACATCCTTGTTGACTGGACATCTACACTACATGAGCTGCTGTTTACATGTGAACATTAGCTCATGACGGTACCTAAGTACGTGTGTCGCCTGGACAGTCAACCTCGCTACATCCTTGTTGACTGGACATCTACACTACATGAGCTGCTATTTACGATGACTATATTTTCCCCGCAGATATGCCTGATATTACTGCTTGCTAGAACGTCTTGAGACAAAGGAAGTTATTAAAGATGATCAGTTTTCAACAAGTTTTCTTCACAACACTGGCGGTGAATGTATGGACCCAATGTAAGTATCTGTGTCTTTAATATAAAATACATAAAGGCACTATGTATATTGTTGGAGCTGCGGACTACCTAGCGGGTTTACCGGGGCTCCGGCTCAAAGCAGGAGTAGAAACGGGGTGGTTTTCAGTCAGTAAGAGTCTTCTTCTTCTTCCATCCATCCAATTTCAAACCCATTTCCAAACCTCACCCAAGGTGGGAGAAGACATAGGATGATATTCCCCCCTAAAAAAAAAAAGAGGGGTAGAGTAAAGCGGGCTTTCTGACCCAACTGTTGTTCCTTGGGATTTTCTATCCATGTTTATTCGCACGTACAATTCATATGTGCGATGTAGGTTTTTAAAGACGTCATCCGTTGCTATGCTCGCCGATAGTCTATGTGCGACTTCTGTCATGTGCCGCCACACTGCTATAAAAATAACGTTGTTTTTTTTTCGTAATTTCAGATCCAGATTTTAATTGTAATATCAGAGATCGGACTTTAAGCTGTTTTTCTGGAATCATTGAGATAAAGGCGTGGTGGTATCAAAGGTACACATGGCCCGTCGCTCGTGATCGATATCGTAGGTACATACATACTAACTTAGGAAGGATAGGAACATAAGAACCTAGGAGTAGAAATCTACACTTTGGAACGAGCACATAGCTTCACTAGAGGACTGACCGATAGACAGACATTTTGACGGTTAAAAAATGCCTTCCCGGTCTATTTGAAATAGGTACATATTTTTTAATTTGAAAGATATTTCGTTCATTGTTGGATATAGTTCATATATTATAGTTAGGTAATAGTTTCATAGTTAAGAAGGTGATTGGTGATCTGAACACTTAATATAAACCACATATTTGTTATCATCTTGGCTGACAATATACGAAAAATGAGCGAAATAGGCCCAGTAGGTAAGGTAAAAAGTGCATTATTCTCTATGACCTAATTTGAACACTCTTTACAAATATGGCATTATACCAACAGCACTGCGTGTCCATAACATTTCTAGATAACCTACAACATTACAGCTCTTCTGTGGTTAAGGAATATGGAGCTGTTCACACAGAATTTAATATTAGATTAATTTAATTTTAACGGAAAATAGCTGTACTAGTTTCGAGTCAGAAAGTAGGCTGCGCGACGTCGCCGCGTCTGCGCACGCTGCATATGATGAAGAGACCTCTGTGTTTAGTTAATGCATTAATAGTAGTACTTCTCAACGCGAACGAAGCCGCGGGCAAAAGCTAGTGTATAATAGTGTAATCTATACAGCGTGTAATAAAATACCCATATACATCAAGAAGCACTGAAGAATACAGGTTGAATAGAATCTGTACAGAAAGTTTCAGCTCAAAATACTTAAAAAAAATGGTACCAAATACTTGGTGTCGCATGGTTCTTGATTTGAAATCATACAAACGTGTCACAACACTACAGGAATCACTCGCTAATATTACGAAACATTTCTTCTGTAAATCTGATCACCTAACCTGTATCTACCTAATTTTGATGTTCGGTTTCTAGAATTTTACGTATTGGAAAAATTCATAACTTCTTTCCATGAAAACATGAGTTTAAAAAACCCTTCCCGTATCGTTTGTTATGTTATCTAGAAAGCGAGCACTTGATAAATGTATACCCCTTTTTGTTACACGCCCCTTTTGATCCGTCGAGAGTAAAACTAAATGCTCTGATTTTGATTCACAGATCTATATTACACAAAAACTGAGCAAAGAAAAAGCGTTTTCATAATGAAAATTTACAAATTTGACAATAATAGCCAGTTAATAATGAAGTCAGATTCAGAAAAGTATTACAACGTGTCTGTAGAAAAAAAGGAAATAGGTAAGATTTTTTTTCCATAAAATTGCTTTTTCTCTGGCCGAAAGGTTGTCGGCGCTTCTCAGTCAGCTATGGTCATCGGTCATCAAAAATATTTACGATTTCTATTTTCACACGCTAAAATCAAGTGACATGTACAGAATATAAACGTATAAATATTAAGAGAGTACTGTATTTATTTATGTCGCAGGGATATGATAAAAACAGGTATTTGGTCCAATCTCTAAGAGATGTCAAAATAACAACATGATTTTATCATTTCCCTAAACAGAATCTGGTGATTTGACAAATCCCTCTAAAGAAATCTAGTGATTTGAACAAATCCCTAAATTAGTTCAGGAAAATGAATATAATTACTTTTCTGTAGTATTTTAAAGGTTAATTTTTTCAAGCAAGCATGCAGCATGCATGCAATTAATTACACTGTCATACACACACACACACACACACACGCATAACGTCGCCTTTTATCCCCGAAGGGGAAAGCAGAGGTGCACATTACGACACGTAATACCGCTATACAATGTACAAACACTTTTCACCATTTGTGTTATAAGTCCTATGTAATAAGGGGGTGAGCCTATTTCCTTATAGTGGGCACAATTCCAGACTCCGTGCTATTACTAAGAAATTTTCGGAAACCCGAAAAAAGCCCAGCAATACTTTGCCCGACCCGGGAGTCGAACCCGAGATCCCTTGTCCGGCAGTCGCACTTGCGACCACTAGACTAACGAGGCAGGCAACCGAATTAAAATTCAACAATATTATGAACGTTTGTTACAGAACATTTCCAGCCTGAAATAATATATATTGATGAAAACCAGGAGACTTACGAATTTACCTGCAAACATGGTAAGATCAATACGGTAGTTCACTACTTAACTAGTCAAATTCAATACTTTTATCGAAATGTCAGAAACGTTACTTTTCTATTAATTTTGTAGGAGATCGCAACTTATGACGTCATATTTAATTGCGTCAAATAGCATACTTACTTCTTTAAAATTAGCTAGATAAACTAAAAAAAATAGTAGGTATATCGTCAAATTAAAGAATGAAAGTACGATTATTTTGGGATATTTTATTATATTGAAATGTCAAAATAATTTATTTTTGCCCATTTTTGTAAATAGGGTAGTTTACTAAACTACCCTATTAAACTCTTATGTACTAGAGATAAAGTCAAAGACTTAAATAAAAAAGAATACCCAATCCCGTGGGCTTTCCAGAATATATATACTTATATACTTCCAGATAGTCTCGGTAGAGCCACGTAGAGCGGTCGAAGTCGCGGGGTACAGCTAGTTTATTATATTTTTGTTTTAACAGCCGCCAGCAAAGTATGCGTATTGAAACGCAATGGTACAGTTATTGAAAGGCATCTTTATAGCCCTTATATGACGTATACGAAAAATGCAATAAACAACATCTATTGTTGTATTCGAATCAAGACATACAAGAATATCGAAGGCACAACCACAACGGAAAGAATAATTGAGCAGTTTACACAGATACTTCGGAAACCTACGGAAAGCAACGAAACTGGTATGTATGGACTCCTATACTTTAAATTATATCTGCAGGATCTCCTGTGCCCTATTAAATAAACAAAGCCTTTCGATCGATTTCGATCATGGTTTTTTTTTATTATTAAACATATCAAATCGAGCAGACGTATTACCTGATGGTAAGCAATCGCCGCCCATGGAAACTTGAAACACCAGAGGCTTTACAAGTGCGTTACCGGCTTTTTGGGAGTTAGGAATTTAAGGGTTGTTGTTCGGGAATGGGGAAGGGGAGGATTGGGAAGGGGGGAAATGGATAAGTTAGCTGAAATTTTTTTTTTTTTGTATCAGTTCCATGTATGGAGTAAATTTTTATTCAAAATTTGAATAGCGGTTACCGAAATACATTAACCTTCAAAGTTTCAACTATGTAGGCCCAACAGTTTCGGAAATAAATGGCTGTGACATACGGACGGACGGACGGACGGACAGACAGACAGACGGTAGGCTCTTGCGGTACCTAGAGGATCACCAGCTACTCAGTGACCAGCAATACGGTTTTCGTAAAGGTCGATGGGCTGGGGATCTTCTGGTTTACCTGACACACCGTTGGGCACAGGCGATCGAATCTAAGGGGAAAGCGTTGGTAGTTAGCTTGGACGTGGCGAAAGCCTTCGACCGGGTTTGGCATAAAGCGCTTCTTTCGAAGCTTTCTTCCTATGGTCTTCCCGAGAAATTGTGCGAATGGGTCTACTGCTTCCTTGCAGACAGAAGCATTAAGGTCGTTGTCGACGGGGAATGCTCCGACTCTCTGTCTGTAAACGCAGGTGTCCCTCAAGGCTGCGTGCTATCACCTACCTTGTTCCTCCTCCATATCAATGATATGTTGCAAATCAGCAGCATTCATTGTTATGCGGATGACAGTACAGGTGATGCCTATTATACCGGCCGCGCTAACATTTCTCGGGAAAACGTCATCGAGAACCGAAACAGACTTGTGTCTGAAATCGAGACTTCTTTGCGGAGAATCTCAGATTGGGGTGAACTTAATTTGTTCCAGTTTAACCCTACTAAGACACAGGTCGGCGTGTTTAGTCCGGTATTAGAATTGGGATACTTGGCATCAACATTTCGAGCGACGTCCATATCCGTGGCCATCTAGAGGATAAGGCTAAATTATCCTCGAAAAAGCTTGGTGTGCTCAACAGATCAAGGCAGTATTTCACTCCAGCCCATCGCTTGCTTCTATATAAGGCGCAGGTTCGGCCCCATATGGAATACTAGTCTCATCTGTGGGCGGGGGCACCCCAGTACCAGGTTCATCCTCTGGACCGCGTTCAGCGGCGTGCGAATCGGATTGTTGAGTGGCAGGAAATTTAAAACCGACTTGACACTTTGGCAATGCGTAGAGATGTAGCTTCGTTGTACATTATATCGCCTATACCACGGGGAGTGCTCTGATTCATGACTGTTCTCGCCGAAAAGTTCTCTATTATGAATGTATGTAATGTGTAGTATACATTAAATTAAAATACCTAAATAAGGGGGCGGCAAAATTGTCTTCCGCCCCGGGCGGCCGACACTCACGCTACGCCACTGGCAATAGGCTTACACCTTACATTACAGTAAAAAAGTAGGTGTACATTGTAGTGACATTACGTGTCGCAATGAGCACCTCTACCTACCCCTTCGGGGATAAAAGGCGTGACGTTGCTTTTGGTTATTATTCAGATACATCAGTCACAGAGATCACTGCAGCCTACCTGGGACTGTTAATAGCGATACCAGCAGTACTGCTGGCTGCCGTATTGATACCAATAGTTTACGTTTGCTGCAAAAAGACACCGCAGCAGAAACCGCTTCCAAATACCACCGTAAGTATCTACCCACCAACATTATTGTACTACTTTTAGTAGAACAACTGGGTTGTAAAGCAACAAAACTGAAGGCCGCCTGATGGTAAGCGGACACCGCAGACTAAGTACACCTGCAATACCAGTTGCCGCGTTGCCGGCTTTTTAAAAAGGAGTATGCTCTTTTCTTGCATGTTTGAAGGTCGTATCAGTTCGGAATTACCGCCGACGACAGCTCATTCCATAGTTTTGCTGTGCGAGGCAGAACATTACAAATGCGCTGCGGATCATGTACCTATAAAACTATTTATTTGTCGTTCTTGAGACATACATACTGACGTACACACTAATGCACGACACGTTGCTACTTAGTACGTAGCAGCAACGCGACAGTCGTCTGTCGTGGAATGCTGCTGATGAATATGAGCTTCTAGCATGGCTTGAAACCTGATGGTAAGCAATCAACGCCGCTTATGGACACCCGAAACACCAAATGTGTTACAAGTGCATTGCCGGCCTTTTAGAGTTAGAATTTTAAGGGTCGTCGGGGAATCGGAGATTGGGAAGATGGGGAAACCCTTAATTAGCCCTTCGATACCCTCACACACACAACGCAAGAGTTATTTCACGTTGATTTTCTGTGAGGCCGTGGTATCACTCCGGTCGAGCCGGCCCATTCGTACCTACCGAAGAATGGCTCTCCCAACTCCCACACTTTACAGTTACGCGAGTAAGCCGATAACGTAATAATTTAATGAATGAAACTGTTTAATTGTGCTATCGTTTCCGCGGAGGAGTGTGCTATCGGTTCCTAGAAAATAATGGCACATTTAAACAGTGGGATGAAACTCTCACTTGTTAAATTGCACGCTGTAACATTACGTCACCACTTCACGCTGGTATTCCGTGAGAGGGTGGCACTTGTCTGCATTCAAGTTGCGTAAAGCAGCTACATACTTATATACTCCGATAATAATTTAGATTTTTACTTTATTTCTGTTTATTTTCAGATTCCTCCATGGGAGCCATTTTACAGTAACAGAATGTTTCAAAAATACTCCAACGAGGCAATTTACATTCTTCCTGAAAACAATCATATATACGCACGTATCAAGGACGTTAGAACACATCAGAATTATTATTATAACTATACTTATAATGAAGAGCATAAACAAAGTATGATGAAACGCTTCAGCATGTAGCGACATCTATTGACACACAATCAGAAATAATCAAAAACGAGTACAAAATACAGATGTCGCTAGTCAACGTGCCCCAACCTATACTTTGTTTTAATTAAAATTACTTTCCATGCTTCTGAACCGACACTTGTTTTATTAATAATAGACAAAAATAGTATACTTATCTATAGTTTTTTTTCAATAGGAAATATATTATTACCTCCCATAAATAGTATAGGTAATTTATCACCAAATAATCACAATAAATCAGGTAATATCATGGAGATATAGGATCTAGTACTACTACCGTAAAATGGGGTGAATAGGGATCGAGAGGTGAATAGGGTCAGAGGAGGGGTGAATAGGTAAAGGGAAATTCTTCATAGTATCTGTTCGCCCCTCTTCTGTCCCTATTCACCTCTCGATCCCTATTCACCCCATTTTACTGTATTTACTTTAAAAAAGCCAATACGGCGGCGGCGGGTTGTCAGCGCGCGGACCGCATGCTTACATCCATTTTGTAAGATCATTTAAGTTACAAGACATCAGATCAGACTGCCTCGTTCGTCTAGGTAGTAATACTAGGCTTTTATAGGTTTTTCAAAAAATTCTCAGTAGTAGCACAGAGTCTGCTATTGCGCCCAGTATATGGCAATAGGCTCACCCCCTATTTAATGGGACTTATAACACAAATGGTGAAAAGTGGGTGTACATTGTATAGCGGTATTACGTGCCGTAATGTGCACCTATGCCTACACCCATGTAGACCGATCTAGGTCTTATGATCATCAGATAAAACAAAATAATGCTTTTTAAAATGTATATTAAATCCAGTTTAAATTCTTATTTAATAATATAGGTAAGTATTTAACACTGAAACTGCTGCTTTTCTTGAAGAGCGGCCTTCCAATCTGCAACACAAAGTTAATAGGTTAGGTGATTCTTAAACTAATGGGGATTAAGAAAATTTAATTAATTGTCAGATAATAAATCAAAAGGGAACAAGAGTTTTCATCAAGTATGTATCATTGCGAGCTAGGTGGATCATCATTGTAAAATACAAAAATATTGAATGAGTTAGCATAATAACATAAAAGTTAGTTAAAACAAGTAAAAGATCATCAAATTAATCAAATAAATAAAAATATAAAAATAATGCTCACCTTTACTGAAGTGGGTAAGGTTTAATCGCCAACGAATTAAATAGAAATAAAAACACAAAATTCAGATTTTTACACGTATATTAAACTTAAACGCTCTCTTGAACGGGAGGTTCATAGCCCTCAGGGCGCTCCGATTTGTCACCGGCCTCGCCCCTCTTGCCACTACCACCCTCTCCATGAAGTTCCATAAGCTTGGAGATCTCGAAACGCGGCCTCTTCAGAACCTTAACCTGGGGATTAAGTTTATTTTGTCAGTTGGTGATTATTGGCCAGGTGGTGATTAATGATTTCTTAAGTAAATTCAGATAATAAATCAAAAGGGAACAATAGTTTTCATCAGGTGTGTATCATTGCGAGCTAGGTGGATCATCATTTTAGGTTTTTTGGTTGAATTGAAATTTACTATTAACATAATTACGGTACTGTTATAAAAAACAAAATCCGAATTACATAAATGTATCAACTCAACCGTAGATTCAACCGCATGTCTTATGTATAAAAAAAAACGCTAAACTGAGTCTGAAAATGTGCCCGGTATATGGCAATAGGCTCACCACTTATTACATGGGACTTACAACATAAATTGTGAAATGTAGGTGTACATTGGCATTATGTGCCATAATGTGCACTTCTGCCTACCCCTTCGGGGATTAAAGGCGTGACGTTATTAAAAAAAACAAGTTTTACTTGTCAAGTGTAACTCAATTAAGATCATCATTCTATCAAGACAAGAACAACAGCTCCAACAGTTATTATTATACAAAGATGTGCGGTTAAAATCTCAAAAATGGACATTAATAATAAATATTCTTCAGTAAACAACATACCTTTCTAATGCAGACATCCCTCAATGGGTAGATGCCGTGGCACGCCTTCTCGATATCCTTGGCGATGGAGTCCGGAATGAGTTTGTTGACAACCTCACGAAGTTCAGAGTTGGTGACATCACGGGTGATGATTTCACACATCTTCTTCCTGATTGCACGGACCTGGTGATTGGGGGTTATGGTTAGCCATTACTGATAAGAAGATATTTTTTATGTTGCAAATACATATACAATTTCACATAACATACACGACACCCAGATCCGGAACAACATTATGTTCAATATCATTATTGTCCACACAGAGTTGTTCCGTGCGGGAATCGAAACCGTGCAGTCATATTAGATTTGTTAATAGTTTAGCACAGTTTTTTGTCATATACAAACTAATGCCAACGGCTTCGCTTACGGTTCAGTAGCGGTACGATAAAAAGTAGCCTGTGTGTAATTCCAGACCATAATGTCTACGACGCCTGTTCAAAATTGCATACCAAACCCTTCAGCCTGTTTAGACGTGATTGACCAAGAAACAAACACACTAAACTTTCACATTTATAATATTAAATAAGAAGTAAGATACAGTAAAATGTGGTGAATAGAATCCAAAGGGTAAACAGATACAGGAAAGGGGGTGAATAGATGTAAGAACATTTTCCCAACATTTATTACCTCTCGAATTCTATTCACCTCATTTTACTGTAGTGCTCAAAAGCTTAAGTGGGGGGGGGGTATGTATCAAGACCACGAAAAGCCAAAGGCAAGCCCGAGAGCCGCGTTCGTGGTGATGACTCCCGAGTATAATGTACGCAGTGGTGATAGTGACAGGATACAATTACACAGAGCAAGGACAACGACTAAGCTCTTTATAATTGCTGACTGCGAATATGGTAGACGACGGTGTATGATAATTCTGTTTGTCCGTCAGTTAAGTAAAGAAAAAATATTAGACACGTATTTTTTTATTTTGTTGTTATACAACAACATACTTTGATAAAATGAACAAAACAATACTTTGATAAAACGAACCAAAGTTTAGGACTAGGAGCTAGCAACATCATTGCTCCCTATAAAACTTAGTATTTGTTTCTGCAAGAAAATAAAAAAATATGTGTCTAATTTTTTTATTGTCTACTGGATAGACATTAATAAATATAAAAATTATTCATGTACCCAATAGCTGAATTGTTAATTTCAGCTTCCTAGATCCATTCGTTTCGGCTGTATGTTATGTGTTAGTCAGTCAGTAAACGAAGAGTTTTATCATAGAATTATAACTTTCCTAACACAACAAGAATTTTTCAAAATCGAGTCAGTAGTTCCTGAGATGACCGCATTCAATGATCAAAAGGGGCAGGACAGCAAGTGAAACAGCACAGAAGTAGATTATACTATTCTAAATATTATAACGTAGGAATGTTACCTGGGTGTGCTGAGCGTAGCAGGTCTTGCGCTGGCTGAGCGAGTCCTTGTTGGTGAATCCGATGCAGAACACACGGAGCAGGTATCCGTCGGTGGTCTTCACGTCAATGTTGGCCTCGACCAGGGTCTGCCATTTCTTGACCATCCATCTGTGATAAAGATTATCAAATTAATATTAAGTATGTATATTAATTACAACATACAATAGACATGCAGTGTAAGGCTGGTTTTATAGCTACGCGTTTCGACAGCGCGGCTGAAGCGTGCACGTTCGGATTTGTTCGGTACTAAATACGCGGTACTAATCTCGTTTTACAGCAAAACGCGCGCTGCTAACAGCGTAGTTATAAAAACCAGCCTAAGTAGAGTCACCAGTCCCCAGCCCTACTCTTACCCTGGGTGTCATAAGATTAAACAGGCAGACAGACATTCTCTTATGAACCTGATTCTTTTACGCATATACCGAATACTGAAATGCTACTCAATTTTAAGTTGTACTTAAATATAGTTCTATAGTCTTTAATAAAGAAATTGTAGAGACATAACTTTACTATTATTGAGAGTGTCTTAAAATTGAGTGACGTTTGAGTATTTGCCCATTAGACTAGTCTTCAACTCGCTCATCAACTATGAGATGAGATTATAGCAATCTTCTATAAAGGAGGTCAATAGACCAGCAATGGAGTCTCCAGAGTTGCTATTAATGAATTATGGGAGTGACCATACTAGCCCCCTAACAAAAACTAGGTTTCGATTAAACATATTATAAAATGGATACCTCTGCCTACCCTCTCGAGTATATATGATAGATTTTATTTTATTAAACTTTTTGGAAATGAGTAAGAAGTATGTAGCGACGACACAAGGTGCCAGTGTACATAAAGTACAAGGGCCATTCAGTGCGGTAGCATTTACTTTCTGCAGACTAAAACGATATGAAGACCATATGGTATTCCTTCATATAGCTGGACTGCAGTACTTTACACTATTTTGTGATTAACTATCAAAGTCAAAGCAGACGTAAGTGGTATTAGTGGTGGCCTATTCACCAGCTTCCGAGTCATGAGAATGCAGGTTCAAAACCTACTAAAGGGATTCCATCCCAGTTTTAGTTACTTTCTAAGATTATTAAGACACCACTAACTAATGGTGAAGGAAAACATCATGGAGATACCTGGCCTTATAACCTCTAATCCATAAGTTTGAAATTGCCAACTCGCATTGAGCAAGTGTGGTGATTAATGCTCTATCTTTGTGTGAGAAGAGGCCTTTGCTTTGCAGTGGTCACTTATGGGCTGCTGATGATAGTGATGGTGATGATGATGGTATTAAAATGATGGTAACACAAACCTGAGCTTGTCAGTGGTGAGATCCATGCCGTGGAAGTTGCAGAGCACATTGCGTCCCTGAACATCTTCAGCGATCAAACGGAACTTGCGGAAAGACCTGCAAATGAAAACAACCTTGTTAATTATACAGTTATGTTTTCTAGTTTTATTATTTTAATTCATTTTAAAAGTGCATCATTTATATGCTTATAGTTATTAACATGTGGTATTATTAAGGAAAAATGTAATATTGGAAGATTTGTTAATTAATTTCTATGTAAAATTAACATTTGTAGCGACGACACAAGGTGCCAGTGTACATAAAGTACAAGGGCCATTCAGTGCGGTAGCATTTACTTTCTGCAGACTAAAACGATATGAAGACCATATGGTATTCCTTCATATAGCTGGACTGCAGTAACTTCCAGGTTATTAGTTTTATTCAGTTAAAGTAGGCTGTGAAGTTAAAACTTAAAAATATTAAAATTACTTTTGTGGGATTTAAACATTATGACACAAATAATGTCAGACCTATGCCAAAAACTTTGTTATCAGCTATTTCCATGACAACTAGGAACAAAAGTATTTTATTTGTATATCTATATTATTATTGCATAACGAGGACATATAGCATGCCAGGAGCCTATAGCATGCCAGGAGCGCAAATCTACACGAGACACAATGCGTTTTCTATTGTTGTCTTATATACAGCATACAAGAGGTTAAGCTGTTGTATACTGGAGAACTGATCAGTGCAAGACAAAGACACAATGAGTTTTCTATTGTGTCTCATATATCCGCAGACGAAATAGTGATGTAGGGTTACCAGGAACTCACCTTTCAGCATCAGTATCAGCTTGAAGATCGGCCAGCGATACTTCAAAGACACGGCCCTTCAAACCCTCAGAAGCGATTTTGGTGCCCTAGAAACCAAAATACGGATGATATAAGAGAAAATTCTACTAATATTTGTTCAGAATATTATTTTGTTTATTTATCAGATAATAAATCAAAAGGGAACAATAGTTTTCATCAGGTGTGTATCATTGCGAGCTAGGTGGATCATCATTTTAGGTTTTTTAGTCATTAGACAATGGCTGCTACTTACATATCTTAGATGATTAATTAATTTTGATTGGTTTTCCTGAATGTGTTAAGGTAAAGGAAGTAATGAGGCTTTATGTTAATTTTCTTTTGTTATTGTTTAACTGTTAACTGCAGTAATTTACCTGCAATAACTATTGTGTTCAAGAACTTTAAAGCATAATAATTACGACAGCTATTTCTTTATTTGTTCATACACACAGTTATGAGCATGTGGTGTTTGTCTTTAATCTATAATGAACAATAACATTACGCGTGATAAAAGTGCAAGGTGCAACGCTGCAGTTTCCAAAAACAAATACAATTACGAATCCAACAGTTTGGAACATCTGGGAATGTTTGGACTCTCTATAAGTAAGTACTAATTAAGGTTATGCACAAGTCTAGGGTTCGAACACAGTACAAAAAATAACCATGTGGTATTTTTAAATAGAAAAGTATCCATATTTTACATCGATTCCCGCTTAAAATGACCATAAAGTTCATATGTAACTTTTAGCAGTAAGTAGCAACCAAGTCTAAGACATCAAATTATACAGCCTAGGTCTAAGAGGTTAGAATTCACATACCTGAGTACGGTTGACAAGGGTGGTTCCCACTTGTCTCTTGGTGAACATAGACGGAGCCTTGACATCGTACCAATCTTTACGGGTGAAGGGATCGACGCTGAAAATGTACAACAGTTAAACATAACCTCAAAATGTTACAACTAAAAACTCACCAAATTCCACAAGAATACTACATTTAACAATGCCATTTTTTCAAGAACACATTTAACATTAAGAACAAAGCACTAGAACTAGTAATTCACTGATAAAATAAAGTTTTAACATTAAAACACCATGACACGAGACCGTCTAACTTATATCCGAATATATTCGCGACATCACATCTTACACAGATTCGGTTTTGAATTTAGCGGAAAGATTAATATATTCCTCGATAAATTTGAGGTTTATTGGAGACTTACATCTTCTTCTTAACACCCTTTTTACCGCCTTTCGACAGGCCTTTATTTTTACCAACCGCCATGTTCACTATCTAACTTTAGAAAGACTTTATTTTGTTTATGGATGCGGGAGGCAGAGGTGGACGGTCCAATGACAACATAGAGTGAGCGTAACTCAACATAGAGAAACATAGTCTTAGTCGATTTTAATAAACCTTACTAAATTCATAGAAATCGAAATTACTAAAATTAAATAAAATGGTGTTAAATGTTTTTAAATTCAGTACATCTTTATAAATGTATTTAATTTATATAAATGATTTAGTTTACGTACCTATATTTTTAAGTTCAGTATTTAATATGTCCCTACAAATACCTATATCATTATGTTTATAATTTAATTATAAAGGAATAAATACAAACTTAAATCTAAAATAAAGCAAAAAAATACAATTAAATTTAATCTAATTTTATTTATTTTATAGTTTTATTTTCCTCTACACTTATTATAATTTAGTTTTATTTCAAAATAAAAAAAAATTGGACCTTCAAAACTATTTACATTGTTTTTTAAATTTCTAATTTCATCTAAACCTCTAAGAAAGCCACGTTTCAGCATGAATGGTCATCGAGACCGAATTAATAACATGGCCCACGGAATAAAAGTTTCTGTATTCCGTGACAAGGTCTCATCTCATATATATCTCTCTCATCAACAACGCTTGCGTTGTATTTCGCCGCATGAGTGAGGTAACGGGAGAAATGGCTAAACGGAAAATTGACCCCATTATCTAATTGCCCAATCTCTTATCTTCGACTACATCATTCCCAAAAAAGAATTTTTTAACGTAGCTTAGCGCGCCTCTGTTGATAAACATTGCTAACAAAATTACGACTCAACTACGACGGTTTGCGCGGGTATGTTATCAGGCGCTATTGATACAGAATACTGAAATCTATGATAATAAATAAAATCGTAAACACGATTCAGTTTTCAAAAAAAATAACCAAACAAATATAGAAACCAAGACAACCATGTTTTAAGTGTAATATCAAGTTTTTATAAGCAAGTTAGTTAGCCTTTGACGTGTAGCAAGAGTAGGAACATGGTAGTTTTTAGACAGTAAAAGTCTGACTCTCCCTCACGCCTCACCCAAGGCGGGCATTTGGTCCCTCCTTTCCTTTTAAAAGACTAAATTTTTATAAAACCTGACGATGTTTATTCGAATGAAATGATATTCGAAAAATTTCAAATCAAATACTTAACAGATGCGTAACTCCCAGAAATAGATAGGCAGTCAATAGAAAAATAAATATCTCTTATCGAATGATATAGTCTAATCAGCTTAAGCAAAACATTTACCATCCCATCAATATGATTCATTATAGATAGTTAATCATTTATTTATAATATGTTGTTTATTTATTAAAATACGTAAGCCTTAAAAAATGTGACTCAAAGGAACCCGTCAGGTGTTCAGCTGAAAAACTAAAATAAAAATTATGATGTTAGAAAAATATGACTCAAAAAATTCAAGACTCATCAATGAGAGATGATAAATAATAACGCAAAATGATCGACTAATCAAAGACTCATAGTTGTTTTTTTTTATACCGTGGAAAATATTCAAAAATAACAGTAGGTACAGCATCAACAAAAAAAAAAGAAACTTTCTTTTCAGTATGTACCGTGAAATTTCTGAAAATTAATTTTCAACTTAAATTCTTTTATAATAAAGCTGAAAGTCGAACGTATCTTTTCCAACCCTGGGATGGCTCATTGGGTCTCTTTGTCATTAGATATTCTGCCCATTGTTTGAATATGCACGCGGGAGAGCCACGTGTTGGCACGAATACCCTGTCCAGATTGGTTTTAATTCCAGAGCTGCGGTCAACGTAACGGGTTACCGAGGCTCTGGCTCAAAGCGGAAGAAGGAACGGGGTGGTTTTTAGTCAGTAAGTCTGACACTCCCCTTTGCGTGATCCAAGGCAGGAGACGGGAGATCATTGAATGATTTTCAAAAAACCGGCCAAGTGCGAGTCGGACTCGCCCATGAAGGGTTCCGTAACAGCAAGTAGATGACATAATATAAAAGTTGTAAAATAACTTGGTTTTACATAGTGTTTGTATGAACGACAAAGTTATATTTGCGGTTTTTGACTTGAAAATGTTTTATTTCTTAAAAACTAATAATGATATCTGGTTCAAACTAATTTTTGTTGTTAGTTTCTATTGAAATCTACAGCATATATTTTTTCAGTTTTCTCACTCTCTTATTTTAAAAGTTAGAGGGGGGGGACACTCATTTTTCCACTTTGGAAGCGTCTAACTTTCAAACGGTTGATTTTGACCAAACATTGTTTTAGGAACCTTAATGTCTTTTTTAAAGACCTATCCATAGACACCCATCACGGATATGTTAGCAGAAAAAAAAAATTGTTGAATCAGTTCCATGTATGGAGTCCTCCCCTTTACTTTTTAAATTTATTCATTTTTATTCAAAATTCGAATAGCGGTTACCAAAATACATCATCCTACAAAGTTTCAACTATGTAGGCCCAACAGTTTCGGAAATAAATGGCTGTGACATACGGACGGACGGACAGACAGACAGACATGACGAATCTATAAGGGTTCCGTTTTTTGCCATTTGGCTACGGAACCCTAAAAAGGGCTGGTTTTAACACTTTACTTGATTATTCTCTGCTAGGTGCAGGGTTGAGCAATAGATTTAATTAATACTTTTTTTACTAGTAGACTGGTATTCTCGTATTCCTACCTACTTAACATTGAAGGTATAATATTCAGTATTTATGAAACGAGGTTCACAAAAAACAGGTAGGTAGGTATATTTTATTCTCCGATATTGAATGTCCGTCGGCCCGGTACGGGCTGCCTAGTGGGCTGCGCATTATATGCAACTCACAAAAATGTCATCAAAATCAAGGCAAGGCGAGGCGAAGCGAAGCAAGGACGACTAAGGGCGATCCAGGCCTTTGTTCAACAGTGGACGTCTTTCAGCTGTTGATGATGATGAGGCGAAGCAAGGCAGTTAAACACGCCAGTAATCGAGCAGACGTATTACCTGATGGTAAGCAATCGCCGCCGCCCATGGACACTTGAAACCCCAGAGGCGTTACAAGTGCGTTGCCGGCTTTTTGGGAGTTAGGAATTTAAGGGTAGTTGTTCGGGAATCGGGGATGGGCAAGATTGGGAAGGGGGGAATTGGGCCCCTGGTAACCTCACTCACACAACGAAACACAACGCAAGCGTTGTTTCACGTCGGTTTTCTGTGAGGCCGTGGTATCACTCCGGTCGAGCCGGCCCATTTGTGCCGAAGCATGGCTCTCCCACACTTATAAATTGAAATGATATAAACAAAAAAAAGAAAGAAAGAAAAAAAAATACATTTATTTCGCACCCTAAAAAAATAAATGATAAATAGATTAGGTAGGTTTATGCAAAGATTGATAATAATAATTATGTGGATTAATGGATTTTATACACCGAATTTCCAAGTCTCCGGTGAAACGGAACCAGTTCAGCATATGTGTAAGATAGGGCCTTGCGCTGGAATTCTACTGGTCCCAATAATAAAAAAAAAATGGTATCGTAGTAATCATGATTACATTAAAATATAAAAAATGAACATCATGTTTCGATTCGGACTTTCTCGTTTAAGCTACAGCTACATGTGTGGCAGTTACACGAAGAGGTTTCGAATTTCGAGTCAAGGTTCGAGCAAAGTACCTATTACGTTACTTATTAGTAGTTATTTGGTTACCGGAGGCCCAATTACCCCCCTTACCAAGCCCCCGACAACCCATAAATTCCTAACCCCCAAAAGGCCGGCAACACTCTTCTTGTAACGCGATTGCTTACTATCAGGTGATCCATCTACTCGTTTACCGGCTTATACCACAAAAACCTATTATTGGGATTTTTTCACATAATACCGAAAGACTTCGGTCTTTGTTATCTGATACGGTGTCCAATTTGTTAATAATTGATTGATGTTTTCCATAGTGCTGCCTTTCATTGTTTTAATTAAAATAAATAAAGTTACAGTTAAATAAAAATAGCAAGATTTAACTACAAAAATAAGAAGAGATAATTTACGAAATCCTAAAATTATCGGTTAAATTAAAACTCAACTTAAACATCGCGTGGTAATTTAGACCAAAAGTGCGAAATAATTTGAAGATCGTCAATTTCTCGTCGGGTTCCTCGTCCTACCTAATCATAGAGTGAGTCATAAACAAATTAACACTTATTTATTCATTCACTCACTCGTTCACGTGAGTTTATGAAAACGAATGATTCACTTCATTCATTTCAATCAATCAACCGCGCCGCAAGAAAGCTGTCGTGTCGTGTTTGTATTTATTTTACAAAAAATCCGATAGCTCGTGATATCGCATCGCTTCATATTTATTTAGTAAAGTGTTCAATAGCGCGCTGTGTGAAGTTTATCTAATGTTTTAATTAATAACCAGTAAACCAGGAGTGTATGAAACATGGGTGCTCGCGTATCCAGAACCGATTTTGAGTGGGTTTACACTGAGGAGCCTCATGCGAGTCGCCGGAAAATAATCCTAGGTACGTTATTACGTCATGTATCATATATAGTAACCATTTGAACGTACGTACATGTAATATTAAACGAAATCTAGGCAGTCAGTGTTTGATGGCACGGTCCTTTGGTCTAATTAGAAAAAAAATGTTCACGGTCGTCGTCGATTTCTCCGGCTGACAACAGTTATGATATTTAGTCATCAATTTAAAACTATTAATGCTAGGAAGAATTACGGTACTATAGTTATTCCTATAGTAGGTATAGTATTCATCGAATTTTTCCTATCTGTTTTTTACTCGAACGCTGTAAATTGATAGCTCTATTCCGTATTTTAAAATACGACAATATAAAATCTATACTTTATAATGCCGGCAATCGCACATCATATTTTTTTTATCACTAGAGTTGACCCTGAATTTATGCAGAGAGATTATGCCTTGACATTGACTAAATGGCTACTATACCTTGTTTTCCATAACTGCTTTCTGCCTAAATCATTAGTCAGGATAACATCACTACTTACTATAGACAAATTTATTGGCTGAATGGTCATGTAACATGGTGTAATTCTCTTGTAAAAAAAATTAATATAGAAAACTATAAAATACATGTATTGTATGATAATTATTTTATAAAATTGTACTTAGTAAATTATAAAATACATGTTTTTTATCTAGCTAGTTTCTACCAGCAGCTTCAACCATATTCTAATGGGATAAAAAGTTGCCTATGTGTTATTTCATACTGTAATTGACCCCTGTTCCAAATTTGATTCCGATCTTTTCAGCCATTTTGATGTTAATGAGTAACAACCATAAACATAAACTTATAAACTTTAGCAATTATAATAACTTAGTAAGATTAGAAAGGACTGGATAATTAGTATTGTATTGTATGTAAAATGATAGGTGATTAACATGAATGTAAAGATAGCTTGTTATGAAATTGTATGATTTACATACTTTAATGTGGATGGTAATCACTAAGTCAAAACTTTTTTTTTTAAACTGACATGATCACTAACATTATAATTGGACGTACTTACGCAACACAGAACCAACCCACACGATGACAGTTTTGAGAAAAAGCAATTTTTGTCTAAATTTTGTATACATTAAAATTGTATGTAATTTTGGATAAAGTTTATATACAATATTGTACCAAATAGTTTATACTATGTATACAAAGCTAATATTGATAAAAATAATTAGTATTTTAAATAATAATCAAAGAAAACTTCGATGGTTCCTTATTGAAAAACTATGAAAAACTATCTGTGTGTGGGTTGGTTCTTTGTTAATTTATTATCATGGTATAAATTTATAATAAAAAATGAAAAACCCCATTTTTTTCAATGTATTCATTTATTATTTTAACATAAAACCATTTTAAACATAGAACCAACACACACACAGATAGTTTTTCAATAAGGAACCATCAAAGTTTTCTTCGATTAGATATTATTTAAAATACTAATTATTTTCATCAATATTAGCTTTGTATACACAGAATAAACTATTTGGTACAATATTGTAAATAAACTTAATCCAAAATTACATTCAATTTTACTGTATACAAAATTTTTCAGGATTGTTGGGTGACTATGGGTTATGGATCTTGTTAGTTTATTGAATAATTGCGGTTAATTACCAAATTGTTGGTTGGTATCTTTGTCATAGAATTGTTTTGTTCTGTCAAAGTTGTCAGATCATTTAATAGAAGAGTTATTTTTGAAACTTTCTGTGTCCTTATCTTGATTTTGACAATGGTGTGGATTGGTTCCTTGTTGCATAAGTACGTCCAATTGGAACTTGAAAAGGGATATTTACCATGTTTTCCGATATTTCGGCACTGTTGCAAGCGCCATGATCATGGATAAACTCTCTAACTCAGTTTATCCATGATCATGATGAAACTCATAATAATTGAAAAACATGATAAATATACCGTTTTAAGTTCAAATTATAAGTTTAAATTAATAATTTTCTAATACAATATGTACCGTAAAATCGAGTTTGTTTGAGCCTAGGAGGTAATTTCGATCGAAACTTTTAGACTAATGAATAACTAATATACACTTCGTTCTAGATTCCTATTGATTGATATTGAATACCCCAGGTCAAAAAACCCAAATTAGAAGCTAACTTAAATCTAAATTATTAACTACTAGTACAATAGTTTCCTTTCCTAAAATATATAAATACTTAATTTCCTCAACTGAAACATTTTTACATAGGAAAGTGAAAGTTTGTGTAAGTAAGTCAACTAGCTGGCAAAGACAGTCACTGATTCATAATGTTTCAATGTGATTCTTATTGAGTTTGAAAATATGTGATAATTATTATGAATATCAAAATTTCCGACATTTATTATAAATATATAATATTTATGATATAGTTAAATACCAATTTTGTATGAACACCACATTGATATTTTGTAGTATTAGTTATTTAGGTACAATATATTTATGGCATGTTTTACATTGAAATGATCAATTATTTAAACCAACTTTAATGGTTTATTTACTTAAAATCAGACAAATGAATCCAAAAGATGAAATCTTCAAGATCAGGCAAAATTGATATCACAAAAATTCATTGGATATATATCCTGATTTCTAAGGTCCCCAACCAGTGGTCTGTGGACAGCGAGTGACAGCAGAAGATATGAATATGGTCTGCATAATGTTCATTATCATCAGCCTATAACTGTCCCATTGCTATGCAAAGGCCTTTTCTTACACAGAGAAGGAATGAGCATTCATCACCACTGATCACATTAAATTGAGTATAATAAATTGGATAATAATTGTAATTCTGTGTCTGGAGTAGGCCTTATTAAGTCATATTTCATCATTATAAGTATTTGAATTATGTTGATATTATTTTTGAATATGATATGCTTAAAAAATACGTTATTACCATTGATCTGAAGGCTCGAGGTCAATTTAAGAGTTGGAAGAAAATAATTTATTTTACAAACCAAATAATGGTTATTAAAGAGGTATTTATTTGCCCTACAGTGGGATGACCATGGCTGAAAATAAATAGTAATAAAGAACAATTCTTAATACTGGATTTTTTCAGTTTTATTTTTACAGTGAGATAAAAAAATTGTTTGTGTTATCGTTTGATAGCGTTTCCCCCATATAACGTGGGTCTCATAACAGCATGCAATAACATACCTTACTCTTCAGGAAAAAGGATATGAAATTTTAAGGTAGTTACAATTATGGTACAGTCAGTTAAATTATTTGGTATACAGGTAATTAAATAAAAATTGATTTAACTAATACAAAGGCAGTACGCGAGATATGGCTTCAATAAAATTGCAAGTGCGACTGCCGGGCAAGGGGTCTCGGGTTCGATTCCGGTCGGGCAAAGTATTACTGGGCTTTTTTCGGTTTTTCGAAAATTTCTCAGCAGTAATACGGAATCTAGAATTGTGCCCAGTATATGGCAATAGGCTCACCCCCTAATACATGGGACTTATAACACAAATGGCGAAAAGTGGGTGTACATTGTATAGCGGCATGCCGTAATGTGCACCTCTGCCTGCCTCTTCGGGGATAAAAGGCGTGACGTCGGATAAAAAAGCTTACAATGTAGTAAGACAATTGTTACTTACTGAGTCTGCTCAAAATCAATTTTTATTTATTATCTGCCTACCAAATATTGTCCAATAAAAATTCCAGTTTGTAATCGGCTGGGAATCGAACCATCATTCATGATTGTCTCTATACTAGACCAACAACGCTTATTGCATAATATTATTCAAACATGTGCTTATTTAAATAAAAAAAAAAGTTGATCTGGCGATCAGAGGGCCTAGCAACGAGACATTACCGCGTTCGACGCTCTGATTGGTTGGCTCATTGGAACAGGTCAATGAGTATCAGAGAAATTGTAGACATATATATTTTAACACATTGAACGCCGTGGTGGTCACCGGTGACCGACGTTAGCGGAGGATTTGCCGTCAACAGTTTTCTATTGGCAGTCAAAGACTTAAAAGAGTAATTAATGGAGTTTCTTGCTCGTTCTTCTCCATTTGAAGCTACACTTTGGAACGAGTACCTAGCTTCACTGACGGGCAGACTGACAGACTATTTTTTATTTCTTTCTTTGTTGTCGTTTCAAAAGTACCTAAGTAGTTGTATGGTTTACGAGCATGCATGAAAAGACTGATGACTGTTGATGAAGTGAAAGAAGTGTGAAAGAATCGCAGCAATTGGCGTTCCATTGTCTCTGCCTACCCCTATGGGAGATAGGCGTGAGGTTATGTATGTATGTATGTATGTGGTTTAATTAGAATAAATGATTTGACTTTGACTTTGAAAAGCCAATCAGTGCGCCGAACGGGGTAACATTTTGTTCTGTTACTTTTAAGTAAAACAAACTTGTATTAAGTCATCGGACTTGCTCATAAAAATACCGGTTTTATGTATTTTAACTGAAATAGGTGTGTGGAGACTTTGTAGATAAGAGAGCGTTAAGATCTCGATTGTGATAACGGAAATATTGTAACTAACACAGACTTTTCTATAGCCTGTAAAGGCAGAGTAGAATATTTTTATCACCTGTCTCTTCCCGCGATAGGACCTGACTGCACGGTTGGCGCGGTGCTTGGACAACCGGCTGCCGCGTAACGTGTAGCGTGTTTCGATTCCCGCACGGAGCAACTCTTTGTGTGATCCACAAAATCATTTTAAAGGACTTTGTTCCACGCTAGGATTTTCTCCCATGTCATGGGTGCGTTTACAAACATACAATGTCACATACACATGACACCCAGACCCAAAACAACAATTTGTGCATCACATAAAGTTTATTTACTCAAGATAAAATGATTATACGATTATACCTAATAGGATTATGAATAATTGTATTTTTATGACCTAATAATAAAACAAAAAACGTGTTCACAGCGAAAAACTTTATTATCGAAGAAATGATATCGGCCGACATTCTTTTAATAGATTACCTATAGGAAAATACGCATTGGCGCGTAATAGGCATCATAATAATTTTGTTACCTAATTAGGTATGCGTCACGAGCTAATGTTCACATGTAAACAGCAGCTCATGTAGTGTAGATGTCCAGTCAACAAGGATGTAGCGAGGTTGACTGTCCAGGCGACACACGTACTTAGGTATCGTCATGAGCTAATGTTCACATGAAAGTTCACAGTAGTTGATTAGTTACTCATTCTCAGTATAACGTAAGATTCATTCAGATGTTAACTGATGTTAACAATGTTGTATTAACTTGTTACAGGTATGCGTTTAATTAGAACCACTTTATTTACGTTGAGGGGAACGTACGGGATTTTAAACACGTGTTTCGATGAATTCGGATGTTTATTACGTCAATCGCGTGAGAATTTTACGTTTTCGCGCTCAGTAGGTGGCGCTAGTGACGTTTATAGTCCTGTCAGTTTAATTATAGTAACTAATTATTTGTTTGCGGCAGTTATAATTTCTTTGAAAGATACTAAATTAATTAATGTAATTTTAAAGGTTACTCTTTCCTCGGCTATTAAAAAGCATCGAGGAATAAGAAATAGAAATCGAGTTGATCCTTAGCGAGTTTGATGTCGTGGTAACCTACCAACGGCAAAGTACTAATGTGACTTTTTCCGAGTTATATGCACTTTCTAAGCATATTTAGACACCACTGACAAACGGTGAAGCAAAATATCTTGAGGAAACCTGGGGCTTAATTTTTTTAAATATAAGTTTGAAATCGCCAACCCGCATTGAGCAAGCGTGGTGATAAATGCTCAAACCTTTTCCAAGTGAGAAGAGGCTTTTGGTTAGTAGTGGCCACTTATAGGCTGATGATGAGTCTTACAAAGGTATCTGGCAAAAAAATGTAAAGATATATTACATTTTTTAAAATTAATTTTAGGTAAATTTTTAGACTAAACGTGTGTTGGATCAAATTGTTAAAATAATATTATCTCCGGCCTAAACAGCTGGGTAAAATTGATTATGGCAATGTGGCATGACACGACAACTGTCAGAATTTTATCAATAAACGCAGACAGTCATTGGAAATTCACGTGTGATGGTCTCGAAAGTTTTAAGTCTACTTTATCTAATCTTGCACGTGCAACCAATAATACATTTGATATAGATATATCATATTTGACGTTCTTAACTTTTGAGATGAGGCTAGAGGGAGTGTCAGACTCTTACTGACTAAAAAACATTCCGTTCTTATTCCTGCTCATTGCGCTTACTCCTGCTAACTATATAAGTTTTTAAATTGACTTGGTCACTAACATTAGTATTAGAACTTGAAACGGGATATTTACCATGTTTTTCTATTTCTATGAGTATCCGATATTTCGGAACTGTTGCAAGCGCCATGATAACGGATGAACTGGAGTAAATGCGGGTGGATATTTTTAGAGCAGACAAACAAATCGGTCTACCCTCTTTCTAGTTCGTTTTTTGCTGACACCGCTAGCAATGTCACTTCTATCACTTGTAACTCGATTCAATTCTCGACAAACAAAATATCGGAAACTCGTAGAAATAGAAAAACATGGTATATATCCCGTTTCAAGTCCTACTCCTGCTCTTCAGAGATCATAAGAAAGTTTGCCATAATCTCCATGCTACATGGATAAGTTAGATATGGCAGTTTAAAAGGTTCAGGTTTATCAGAGACGCTGCAGCTCGGTCTCTATCAAATGTGTAGTCCCTAAGTCTGCTCAGTATAACCTGAATGACCTTAAACGGCTCTTATGAGAACTACGATGAGAGTCAGGAAGGGGTAACAAATGTACTCTACTATGCCGTCACTACACGGCTTAGAATTACTTTCCTTAAATTATACAGAGCCTAAAAACGACACTAGCGCCGCCAAAAATGCAAAAACTCGTATAAACTTTAGTCCGTTAAAGTTATCAGTTAAAATAGTTATTTCTAGAACGTTTCGTCATAATGTATTAACCTAATGTATTTGATAAACAAATTAGGTATGTTTTATCTGATTATGAGGTAATTAAAGTTAAAGCATTTATTGTGCTATTACTTTTTTATATTTCTATACTCATCTTACGGAAAATATTCGTAATTTCCTAAAGTACATGTGTAAAGTGCTATGTACTGTAAGCTGTTATTGTAATCAGTCATTTACTAATACATATAATACTGTCTAGACTGCTTAGTGACCGATTTGTCACAATAGTATTTTTTTTTTAAACGTGCCCCATACTTGGATTTTCTCCTGTGCTGTGGGTGCGTTTACTATCATACACACACAGACCCGGAACAACAATTTGTGAGACACGCAAATAACCGCTCCGTGCTGGAATCAAACCCGTGACAATGCGCGGCAGCCAGTTGCCCAGCCAGCGCACTACCTGTGCAGTCATATAGGTAGTAATTCGCAGGGCGTAATAAAATTGGCTTGTACCTCCTGTGTACTGCCCCGGAGGTTTAAGACGCTCGCTTCTCAAACTTCTCATGCAAGTGGGATCGCAACTACCAACGTCGAGTAAAAATTTGTTCCAAGTTACCTATATGTACTTCCCTTGATTATTTAGACCCCACTGACAAATGGGGAAGGAAAATATCGCAAGGAAACCAGGGCTTATATTATCACGCATCTTTCCATATAAAACAACATAGTTTAGCTGAGTCCGTTTCCACCAGATAAGCTTTGTGCTGTTTCCAGTGCTAAGCTTTGTGTATAATGAATATGATTGGTGGAAGCCAAACGCATCCACAGCAACGTAGTATAGGACATCTCTGGTGGACAGCACCCAGTTTTTTTAACGGGGGAAAATAATCCAATGACTTCTACCGCTGCGCTTAAGCGGCTCCTGCCCAACCTCGGGGGCCAAATGCCTCCTGCCGGAGATTGTACGCGGGGATCGTGCGATCCATGGCCCTCTACGGCGCCCCTGTGTGGGCGCCGAACCTGATGCGGCGGCCAGCTCGGGCGCTGCTCACGTCCCAGAGGGTCATGGCCATCCGGGTGATCCGCGGATATCGCACGATCTCCGGAGAGGCGGCGAACCTCCTTGCCGGATTACCGCCGTGGGATTTGGAGGCGAAAGTGCTTGCGCGCGTCTTCTGTTTACGCGCCGACGCGCGTCGCCGGGGCGAAACTCCACTGCCGCGCCAGATTAGTGCGTGGCGGGACGAGCTCCGGCGCGATCTCATGGCGGAATGGCAGCAACGACTGTCGCAACCGAGGGCTGGGCTCGCTGTCATTGCAGCGATAAGTCCCCTCTTTGAGGAGTGGCTTGAGAGACGCCACGGCGTCCTCACCTACCGCCTGACGCAGGTGCTTACCGGGCATGGAAGTTTCGGTAGGTTCCTGTTTCTGATTGGGCGGGAGGAAACGCCCGGGTGTCATCACTGCGAAGACCGTCCTGAGGACACAGTGGAACATACGGTGGCGCTGTGCCCTGCATGGGCTGAGCACCGCCGTGTCCTCAGGGATGTAGTCGGCGACGGCGACCTCTCGCGTCCGGCATTGGTACAAGTCATGGTGCGGAGCGAGGGGGACTGGGATGCCGTCTCCTCCTTCTGCGAAGCAGTCATGCTAGCTAAGGAGGAGGCGGGGCGCGTGAGAGAACGAACCTCCTCACGCCCCAGCCGTCGCGAGAGACACTCCGGGCGTCGGGGATCGCGCGACGATCTCCGGCCACCGTAAGTGCGGGCCTGCGGACGGCGAGCAAGGGTAGCTCGCCGCCCGACCAGAACCAGACCCGTGCGTGCGGCGCGTCGCGTTCCGCGCGCGCCTCAAAGAGCCATCAGACTGTATTATTGTTGTGTTTATTAAATTAAACGACTTGATGTGAGATGACTTGTATTTTACATTATTTTACAATGTTAATTATTTACTATATTAGTAGGTGCGACTGCACTCGACACACACTAGAACGACAGTGGTCGTTGACCTCAGACCATAGTGACGGGGTAATGACATGAACGAATGATACTAAATTAGTGATGTAACATCCCCCTTCTTAAATTAAAAAATTAATCTATTTCATCGATTAACCTTTGTGTTGGTCTCACAACACGACCTGACTTAGTTTTATAAAATTGTGGGAATTTTGGATTCTCCGGCTCCTGTCTGTCACCCTCATCTCTCCCCTGCGAAGAATTGGACCTCATAGGAGTAGGGTTGTCACTGCCATTACAATATTTATGCCTTAAGTGTACCCTATTTCTCCTATACCTGACTTTATTTATATCTTCTACAATGTATGACCTATTATCTGGACATCTTTCCTTCACAGTGGCATGTTCCCAATGACTCTTAGGATTTCTCTTAAAATATACATGATCATTTGGTTGTAACATAGACAATGGTTTAGTATTCCTATTATAATACTTTGACTTATTTAAATTATTTTTGACAACAGACTTTTCATATTCTTTAAATCTTACAACCTTTGGCTTTAACCTTTTATATGACACTGGTATGTTATCTCTTAAAGTTCTAGACATTAACAATTGAGCGGGTGACGACAGATTATTCTTAGGTGTGTTTCTATAATGCAATAATGCTATGTATGGATCTGACCCATTTTCCTTACATTTTCTTAGCATATTTTTGACAATTTTGACTGAGCTTTCTGCTTGACCATTTGACTGTGAATGATATGGGCTAGTGACTACATGTTCTATGTCCCATTCATTTAGAAAATTTTTAAATTCTACTGACTGAAATTGTGGACCACCATCAGACACTAAAGATAATGGTATCCCATGACGTGCAAAAATTGACTTTAAATGTGTGATTACATTGCTTGAACGACTGTCTTTGTTTAACAAAGCAATTTCTATAAATTTTGAGTAGTAATCAGTGACAATAAGATAAGTTAAATTATCAAAATACATTAAATCTATACCGACTTGTTGCCATGGATACTTACAAATTTCAAAATTGTGTAGTGGTTCCTTTTGGTTACATGGTTTGAATTTAGCACATATTAAACATTGTTCTACTATGTTTTTTATATCTGTAGACATATTTGGCCAATACAAAGATTCTCTAGCTAATTTCAAACATTTATTTATACCTTGGTGACCTTTATGTATTTTATCTAACATTTCTTTGTACATTGACTTAGGAACAATTAATTTTGAACCTTTAAATATTAAATCTTTAATTACATGAATTTCAGCTTGAATATTCCAATATGGTTTTAATAATGGACTTACATTGTTTTTATTTTTAGGCCATCCTTCATAATAATATTTCTTTAACAATTGCAAACTTTCATCTTTCTTAGTTTCCTGACTTAATTTTGTGCTATATTCTTTACTAATTGCAAGGTTTGAATACATTAAATTTACATGACATGACATTTCAGACTCATTTTCAGGTACATAATTTTCCTGAATAGCTGCTCTAGACAAGGTATCTGATATATACATTTCCTTACCAGGTACATGTATGACTTCTAAATCATATTTTTGCAAGGTTAACATCATACGTTGTAATCTTGCAGGTACATCATGAAGTGGTTTTTTAAATAAATAGACTAATGGTTTATGATCGGTATGTACTGTTACTCTATGACCGTAAACATATTGGTGAAACTTTTCACAACCAAATTGTATTGCTAACAATTCTTTCTCAATTTGAGCATATCTTTCCTGGGTTATGGTGAGAGTTTTAGAACTATATGCAATAGGTTTATTATTTTGCAAAATTACTGCACCTAATGCTGACTTTGACGAATCGACTGACAAGACTAATGGAATTTATGGATTGTAATGAGCTAAGACTGGTGATCTTGTGATCTCCTCTTTCAAAATTTTAAGACATTTCTCATGATTCTCATCCCAAATCCAGACTGAATCTTTTTTCAAAAGATTTCTTAATATTTGAGTTTTTTCTGACAAATTCTTGATGAATGGACCTAGGTAATTAATCATACCTAATGTTCTTTGCAACTCTTTGACATTGGTTGGTGTGGGCATCTCGAGTATTGCTTTGACTTTCTCTTGATCAACCCTAGCACCATCTTTATTAAATACATAACCAAGAAAACATACCTCTGACACTAGAAATTTACATTTCGACTTGTTAAATTTTAAATTAACTTGACGTGCTCTTTGCATAACTTTATGTAGTCGTTCATTATGAACCGACTCATTAGGACCATGTACTAAAATATCATCAATGAAAATTAAAACTCCTTCCAAATCACCGAACAAATTCATCATAGTTCTTTGAAATATTTCAGACGAAATTACACAAATCTGAACTATATTCATCTAACTTTATCATCCAGAAACCTGAGAAAGCGTCTAGATGCGTAAAACATGCGGCACCTTTTAACTGTGACCGTATCTCATCAATAGACTTTAACGGATAATGTTCTCTCATTATACAATTATTTAAGTTTCTAGGATCTAAGCATATTCTTAATTGACCTGAACTTTTGACAGTGACTACCACAGAATTTACCCATTCAGTTGGTTTTGTGACTTTTTGTATGACTTGCATTTGCTCCATGCGATCCAATTCCTCGCGCAGTTTTCCTTGCAACGCAAACGGAACTTTCCTTGGCGGATCGATACACGGAACTGCACCAGGCTTGAGTTTCAGATGACAGACTGGGGGTAGACATCCAAGACCCTTAAACAAATCATCATATTGTGTAAGAATTTGTTTACAAAAATCTTGTTTTGTGACGGAAAATACACGTTTTATTATACCTAATTTTTCACAAGTGGGAAGACCTAAGACAGTTGGACATAGTATATTTGCTACAATGAACACTATATTTTCACAAATATTTCTATTTTCTATGTTTAAATTACATTTTAAATTTACTTTGCCTAGAATTGGAATGTTATTGCCACCAAATCCTGTGACATTTACATGACATTTATCAATTTGTGACTTTGACAGATTAAGAAATTTGAAGTTTTTGACAGATATGACGTTTACATCTGCGCCTGAGTCTATGACACAATTTATTTTTCGGTTACCCACATGTAAGTTTATTTTCCATGAACTACCTGAATAATGATTTTCTGAAACTGAATTACCCTTGACATGACTAATTTGTTGATTTAAATTATTTAGATGAGATGCTACGTTTGGTATATTTGAATGCATGTTGTGATTATTTGTTTCTGATGCTGTATTACTTACATTTGACTGACAATGATGTGATTTCTTAGTGTACTTGTGGTGATGAATGTTTTGGAAGTGTGTATTATGTGACTTATTGACGGACTGACTGTTCTTATTAGATTTATTATAATTAACATGTCCTTGACCTAGACTATGACTGTTTTTATTGTTATTTATTGTCTTGCGACTGACGGACTTTGGACTTTTATTAGTGTAGCATGAATATTGCTCACTTTGACTATTTTTATTTTGACTTATTAGACTTATAGGACTATTTTTATTAAGACTTTGACTTGTAAGACTGTTTTTATTATGACGGTGTAATCTCTCAGTGCAATAAGCATTGTCATCATGGAGATTACCTAGACTTGGACTATTTTTGTTTAGACAAATTTGACTTGTTTGACTTGTGTGTGAGTGCGATTTGACTGGTGTTTGACTATATGATTGACTTTTTGACTGTTTTTGTGGCTGACTGTGTGACTGTTTATGTAAATGACTAAGATGATTATGACTCGACTGACTGTTTAAAATTCCTACAAAATAATTATCATTTTGTATTGACTTGGAAGTAAACGAATACAACTGTCTGACTTGTTTATTCTTATAGCAAAACTTAGCATAATGACCAAATGAGTTACATGACCTGCATTGTACTCCGATCGCTGGGCACTTCGTTCGATGAGACTGCCCACAGCGACCACACGTTAATGCTGACTGCCTCATCGGACTGGGAGATTTCCACGTGGCCCGATGTGGCGTTTGACTCGAAGCACGCTGTCGACAGGCTCGTCGTGATGTAACACAGACCACCACAGATGGGGCCCAGTAGGGCTTATGCCTAATCCGGAGCTGCGGACAACCTAGCGGGTTTACCGGGGCTCCGGCTCGAAAGGCAGGAGAAGGAACGGGGTGGTTTTTAGTCAGTAAGAGTCTGACACTCCCTCTCGCCTCGCCCAAGGCGAGAAAAGTCATTGGATGATTTTCCCCCCTCAAAAAAAAAAAAAAAAAAAAAAATTACTTCTACCGCCCTGGGCAAGGCGAAAGGGAGTGTCACGCTTACAATTTTTTTTTTGTTTTTTTTTTTCTTTATTAAAAACGTTGCCCCACATTAGGATTTTCTCCTGTGTCGTGGACACCCACACCCGAAACAACAATTTGTGGATCACACAAAGAGTTACTCCGTGCGGGAATCAAACCTGCTACCCGTTGCACGGCAGCCAGTTGCCCAGCCGCCGCCGCGCCAACCGTGCAGTCTAAGTCTAAGTCTAAATCACCCCGTTCTTACTCTTGCTTTTGGAGCCGAAGCCCCGGTAATCCTGCAAGGTAGTCCGCAGATCCAGATCAGGCATCAGCCTTACTGGGCCTCATCTGTGGTGGTCTGATGAAACACCTTAAAGGCCTCTTCCCGCACGCAGAAGGTTTAAGCATTAATCACCACGCTTGCCTAAAATGGCCCTTTCAAGGTATAATTAGCGTGATTCCGTATGCGTAATGTGTTTAGGCATAGACGTGATTTCGTAGATAAGTGTTTACACAAAGATAGTACTATCTATAAGTGCCTATGTACATGTTTAATCCACAATCAATATCAATAAGCGAGCAATATAATCGATAATATCGACATGTTTATAAATTTATTATTGATTTTCTATTTACTGTTAAAAGTAAAAGTGTGCGAGAGCCATGCTTAGGCACGAATGGGACGGCTCGACCGAAGTGATACCACGATCCCACAGAAATCCGACGTGAAATAACGCTTGCGTTGTGTTTTTTTGTGTGAGTGGGTTACGGGAGGCCCAATCTTCCCAATCCCCAGTTTCCCAACAACCCTTAAATTCCTAACTCCCAAAAGGCCGGCAACGTACTTGTAACGCTTGCGGTGTTTTGGGTGTCCTTGGGTGATCCGTCTACTCGTTTACCGGCTTACTCTATAAAACAAAGTTCTTGACTTAAATTTTTGCGTGGGGGACTAACTAATGCCCGCTTTCAACTACCACTCCAAAACCAGCTCTTATAACTTAAAGTTACTTATTTTAAGGGGGAAAAAACATTCAATGGCTTTTCTCGTTTTGGTCGAGGCAGAGGGGAGTGTCACACTCTTACTGATTAAAAACCACCCCGTTCCTACTCCTACACTATTATATAAAGTAGAAACTATTTATTTCGTTGCGGGATCCAAGACAGTAATTCATGTCCCTGAGACGCGCCGGACTTCAGTGTTCCGGTGTTTTCATGGTTATATCTACTGTAGATCCTGGCTTACAGGAGTTGCAGCGGTTTTAGGGAACAGGGAAGGTTAGCAGAATGAGGCGGGCTTCTCCCATTAAAAAAAATAACAAAACAGGATATGACATCACGCGATTCATTCATGGGAAAGGTAGATATAGTACACCCAATGTTTGTGAAAGACGTTATCAGTACCTTGTAAAAAGGGGGGCGAGCCTATCGCTTTGAAGGACAGACAAGTCGGCGCTGAAGACTGCAAAAAAATAGTTTGCTGTCACATGTAATTTCAAGTGAACTAGGTGGACGCATTTTTCTACTCAAAAGATGATGAACAAAATAACAATACCTTTAATTATGTATGTGTACCATTTTCGGATATAGTTAAACTCATAAACGTAAACAATATGTGTATGGCTAGCTGAAATGTAGTTAGTAAGAGTATAAGTGTGGGAGAGCCATGCTTCGGCACGAATGGGCCGGCTCAACCGGAGTTATACCACGGCCTCACAGAAAAGTGACGTGAAACAACGCTTGCGTTATGTGAGTGAGGTTACCGGAGGCCCAATCAACCCCCTTCCCAATCCCTGATTCCCCAACCTTAAATTCCTATCCCCCAAAACGCCGGCAACGTACTTGTAACGCCTCTGGTGTTTCAAGGAAAATATTTTCTTTACCTGTTTATCTATTACAGCATAATATTTTACCTATGACTCAGATACATCATACCAATGAGACATAGAAATGCTATATTTGTACGTTTTATCTCAATTCTCAAAAGTATTACGTATTATCGACTGTCTATTTATTTGTTTATCAACGAGGAAAATGGCGATTATCTTTGTAACAAAGTAAGCAAACATGCAATAACGAATTATTGGAATTATGTATTATTCTAATTTATTACATAATTGATATTACGATTGTGATATTCAATGTTATTTTTAACCGACTTCGAAAAAAGGAGGTTCTCAGTTTGTCCTGTGTGTATGTTTCTGTAAGTATATTAAACTAGCGACCCGCCCCAGTTTCGCATGGGTGCAATGGTGATATATTATGCATGTATTATACATATAAACTTTCCTCTTGAATCACTTTATCTATTAAACCGTATCTAAATCCGTTGCGTAGTTTTAAAGATTTAAGCATACAAAGGGAAATAGGGACAGAAAAAGCGATTTTGTTTTATATTATGTAGTGATATAAATTGTTGGTTTTGGTTTACTGCTCCGGACGCGTCATTTGACGAATGCTTGCAATCTATAAATGACGATAGGCAGCCTACCATTGCCGCTTCGTGAAAAGTTTATCTCATAGGAACGCGGGCAAAGCCGTTGGTAGAAGCCACTACATAATATGTGACTAAAGAGTGATTTTTACGTAATAAGAAATTTTCATAAACAAATAATATGAAAACATGCTATTTCTAAGTATTTTGTTTGTAATCTTATCTGGCTGTTTGATTGGTAAATACAATGTGATTATGACAATAGTCCTATTTAATTTATGGCCTTATGTTTTGGTAGGCTGTTACGCGTGTGTGCTAATTATTATAATACTAGCGAGCCGCCCCAGCTTCGCATGGGTGCAATGGTGATATATTATGCATGTATTATACACAGAAACCTTTCATTTGAATCACTATCTATTAAAAAAACACATTAAAAAAAGACAGAGAAAGCGACTTTGTTGTATATTATGTACATAGTGACTAGCCTTTAAGCCTGGCAACGCCTCTGTGACTCCTCTGGTGTTGTGGGTGTCCACGGGTAGCGCTGATCGCTTACCATCAGGTGACCAGTCTGCTCGTTTGCCCCCTATTCCATAAAAATAAAACTGGGTGTCGCCCGCGACTTCGTCTGCGTAGAATAATGACTTCAGAGAGCATTTAGTTTCTTTTTTCTAAAATAAAAGTTACTCTTATCTGCCAATAAAGGTCCAACCATCAGAGAATCAAGGGAAAACCATCCAATGACTTCTCTCGCCTTGGACGAGTGTCAGACTCTTACTGACTAAAAACCACCCCGTTCCTACTCCTGCTTTTCGAGCCGGAGTCCCGGTAAACGCGCTAAGTGGTCTGCAGCTCCAGAATATAAGAGAATTAAGTCATCAATTTTAATATGAAACGTTATCCAAGTTGTATATGCGAAATTGCTTGGGAAATCCCAATGTTTATTACCAAGTTTTATTGCAATCGGATAAATTGGTCGATAATAAAAACTTTATGTGCATAAAACTGTAGGAATTACATCGTTTCCTGACGTACAGCGCCTTCTCTTTAGTTAGCATGACTGCTGCATGGAATCATCGTATCGTCACGCCTTTATATCCCCAAAAGGGTAGGCTAGAAATGTTTCATAAGCTTAACCACAATCAAAATTATAATTAAAATAAATAAGGAGCTCGTTTTTTTATTAAATTACTAGCTGTGCCCGCGACTTCGTCCGCGTGGAATAGTTATTTTAGGCATTATATTTATTTTTGCAAACAACTTTCTCAGCTTCATAAATTATAGCTGTTACCCACGGTTAATTTGTGCATTGAAAATTCGTGATAGCACTGGACTATGATTATAAGGAACAATCCACACTCATTTCTATACTATATGTGTTTTCACTGTTTTCCGGAAACCTGCGCCTATAGGTTGGGTAACCGCCACCCCGGTTTGTGCTTCAGAAATAAAATTCCTAGGGTATTAAAAAGTACCCTAGGAATTTTATTAGTAGAGGTGGCAGAGGCGTCACGGCGTCCTCACCTACCGCCTGACGCAGGTATTTACCGGACACGGAAGTTTCGGTTGGTACCTGTTTCGAATTCGGCGGGAGGAAACGCCCAGGTGTCGGCATTGCGGGGACCACCCGGAGGACACGGTGGAGCATACAGTAGCGGTGTGTCCTGCATGGGCTGAGCACCGCCGTGTCCTTGGGATGTGATCGGCGACTGTGACCTCTCGCGTCCGGCTCTAGTTCAGCCAAGGTGCGGAGCGAGGGGAAAGGGACGCCGTCTCCCCTTCTACGAAACAGTCATGCTAGCTAAGGATGAGGCGGAGCGCGTGAGGGAACGATCCTCATCACGCTCCAGCCGCCGCAGTAGACACTCCGGGCGTCGAGGATCGCTTGACGATCCCCGGCCACCGTAAGCGCGGGTCTGCGGACGGCGAGCAAGAGTAGCTCGTCGCCCGATTAAAACCAGACCCGTGCGTCGCGTTCTGTGCGTGCCTCAAAGAGCCAGGCCACTACAGATGGGACCCAGTAGGGCTGATGCCCGATCCGGTGCTGCAGACAACGTAAAAGATTACCGGGGCCCCGGCTCAAATCAGAACGGGGTGATTTTTACACTCCTTCTCGCTTCACCCAAGGCAGGAGTAGCCAACGGATGATTTTCCCCCCTCAAAAAAAAAAAGAAAGAGTACTTTCTAGAACAAATGTTTTCTTTCATACATGGTGACGCAAGGTTATGAAATCCTTAAGGACCATATTTTTATACCCTATCATATTTTTATGACAATAAATTGAAGAATTGGATTTTTTTTGTTTGTCAAATGTTTCAGCCGATATTATTGCACTATACCAACTATACGTAGAATCTGGCTGTACTTTGTTAGACAGCCACAATAAAATGTGGGCGTGTGGTAAACCGCTTTTTTGCCATTCTACGCTGTAAACAAATGGTCAGTTCGATGGTCAATGATCAAAAAATGTTTTACATACTTCGTTAGTAAGACTATATTTTTTTTGAGTATAGTTACACCAGGCTCCGCGTCGTTCGAAAACGCCTCTCCTCCTGGCAGCGTCGTGTTTCGCACATCATGCGACGCGGGTGAATTTTATATCGGAGTTATTTTAAAATTGTAATATCTTCTCAGATGTTTATTGAAGTTTAGTGATGTCAAAGACAATGGAGGTGGGTAAAGATCAGCCTTTTTTCGCCTATCGGGCAATTTGTAATGTATTATTATTTTCTTAATATTTATACCTAGTAGAAATAAAAATGCTAGGTTTATTGTGAAAATATTTTTATTTTATATAAAAAAATGAGAAATCTCGGTATATTTGTGATATTACAAAATGTATTTAATTATGCTTCCTCGTCATGTTGGTTGTCTGAATCGTCACTGGACCATCCAGTAGCAGCGTCTTCAAATGTATTAGCATATTCAAGGCTTGGTGTTTTCGTTTCTGTACGATTATGGCGCCAATACCCCAAGTACCATAATACAGATGCAACATGCGCGCAACAACCGACAACTCTTGCGCCAACTTTGCACTGACAATACCATTCAATGTTTATCATAGGACTTATGGCTGTTCTTATCCACATGTTATATATTTTTGAGCTTGTATGTCGTGATCTTAATTGAATTCGGATAACTGAGACATCTTCTCGATGAACGTATAGGGAGTACATTCCCGTTTGGCTAATGTGTTCCTGAGTGTAAGATCTGCTTTGTTTTAGCTGATATATTCCAAGAGTGAGATTTCGCAGCTCTTCCCATGTTAACTGTGGGAAATCTGAAAGATCAGATTCGCTTAACGGACGCCATATTGCCTTCTTTCTTGCCCACCCATTTTCTTCAACCGTCTTCTGTAGGTGATTAGGTTTCTTCACTAAATCAAGCATCCGTTGGGCAATGATATTGTCGTCTTCATCACTGTTAATTCTTGTTGGGTGAAAGGCATTAAGAATTGCACACACGATTTGAACGTAATCTCTTATATATGGTATTTGGACATTTGGTATCACATTATTCAGTACTCTCCAGTTTTTGAGTTGGCCATTTACAGCCTCAACAACCCAACGAACTTTTGTCACCAAGCGTGTCTCATTAGCGTCCTTCGTCACGAATTGTGCCTGTTTGTTAATAAATGAAGGCATTTTAGGAATTAGGTCCATGTCCTCGAGAAGCTTCAAACAGTCTCGGAAACCTCTGTCAACGATAATAATATCATTAGGTTTAAGCCAGTCTCTGATATTATGAGCATCTTTTTTTAATATATGTGTAAAAATGTTTGCATCGTTATTTTTGGAATCGGAAAAGTAGGGTCCAAAAACATCCAATATGTACCCTGTTGTCGTCACTAACATCATGGGTTTAACAAGCGGTCTTCCTTTATGTATAGAATAACATCGTCTTTGGAAAGAATAATTGCTACTTTTTTGAATGTAAATGTATGTGCCGTCAGCGACAAGAACAACAGTTTCATTATTATCGTCCGGAATAAATAATGTTTTTGCCAATAGACGCGTATGGTCTTCAATAATCTTAGTTCTTGTAATATGCTGCGCTCCAAGATATAATGGAACGAAGTTTTTTATCAGGGCTTGTCGAGCAGATTGTATAGAGAAAGCAAGCAATCTTTTTTTAAGTTAAATAATGCGGAGAGTACTCCGTTTGAAAGACCCGTTCTAAGCTTCACAAGTAATACAGCTAAACAAGTGCGTCTTGATCTGTATTCTGACGAATGAATGCCTGACTTTACTAAATCAAAAATCTTATCGAAGTTTTCAATAGTTAACCCCATTAGTGAATAATAATCGGAATCTTTCAACTGTCCCGGAGTGTCAAAATCGAGACCTTTCTTTTTTGCGATTCCTCTAATATCTTGCAAAAGAGTTTCAATATCCTTCTCATATAAATGTGTATTATTTGTTATTGGTTTTAAATCCGCAAGCGACGCATCTGTGAATACTTTTTTAGAAAGATGATCTTTGCAACATCGTTTTCCTGCCGTTACATATATTCCTCTTTCAATAAATGTTTGTGTTCGAGCTGCATGAGGTACTGTAACAAGGTTCTTCTGACTATTACATATTATACAACGTACATTTGAATTGTGGCACCGAGGTAACGACAACACTACTTTGGGCTTTTCTGCTTCACATTTCGTACTTGTGGACGGTTCAACACTGTCGGCAATATTCGAAGAAGATGTAGAACGATTTTTAGTATCTAAGTTACGATATGCATATTTTCGGCATGCAGAACATACTTTCTGTCCTTTTTGTAAAGCAAAGTTTTTATGCTGTCTAAGAACAGATATTATTTTATTATTAAAAACAACACGAAAAGCACTTTTACTTTTTAACCACTTTTTACAAGAATCGCACTGAATTCCGGGCATTATTTTTGGACATAATATATGAAAACACACAAATAATTACGCTAACATGTGTCCTCAAAACAAAATAAAAATCCAATGTAGAATTGAACGATAAATATGAGCCTCAGACAAGTCGGAACATGTACACGTCGCATGCGCGGTAAACGCGCATTCAAAGTGTTTTGTTTTGTATCACATAGGTGCGTTCAATGCACCAAAACAAATTAATGCTAGTTTAGATGCTTATTGACCCTAATATAAAAAAAATAAGATCATTGTGGTGCACGAAGCGCTTAATACTTTTTTTACAGCCAAAGTTCGAAAAAACGCCAAAAATAGCAAAAATTCCATAAACATGTCAAGTTTGAAGGGTTTTTCTTGTTACTTGCCTTTTTATTTTTCTAATTAATTTATTGTAGATGCATACAAAGATACTTAAACTTAATATACATATGATAATAATGGCCAAAATCGAAACTTGGAATTTTCACGAATAAGATAGGCGAAAAAAGGCCGATCTTTACCCATCTCCTTTGTTCACAATTAAATACTCTTAATGAACAACACATTTATTTCGATAAAGATTAATATTTTTTCGTTAATACAACTCTTAACAAATAATGCATTAATTTCGACCCAGTTTGTTTACCATAAAAACGATTCTAGTAAGTTAATCCTAAAAGATAGACATATACTGTCGCGGACTTTTTTTAGATCATTTTAAGAGGAATAATTCTTTCATACATATAATTTTCGTATCTTGAACCATTTTCGCAGCGCACGCAACGGAAGCCCTCAAGAATTAATAATTTCCCCCGTTTTGTCCACATTTTCCTTTATTTCTTCGCTCCTAATAGTTATAGCGTGATGTTTTATAGCCTATAGCCTTCCTCGATAAATGGACTATCCAACACAAAAAGAATTATTCAAATCGGACCAGTAGTTCCGGAGATTAGCGCGTTCAAACAAACAAACAAACAATCAAACAATCAAACAAACTCTTCAGCTTTATAATATTAGTATAGATTTGAAGCTCTATTTCTGTCTTCCTGCCATTTTGAATTAATTACAGAAAAACAATTCAAACTTAAGGTAGGCGTCCTCAGACCCGCATCGTACGCATCGCACGCAATGTATTTTAGTTTGTCTTGTATAGAAACTCACACAACTGCGTCCACTGATCCGCATCGTACGGACCGCATCATCAGCAACGCCTAAATGCGAAGGGTTATTATCATACGGAATGCGTACGATGCGTACGATGCGTGCAATGCGTACGATGCGGGTCTGTGGACGCTTACCTTTAGTGTTCCTGACACTGACATGACACTTCATTTTTATTGAACAGTAAAAAGAAAGAAAGAACAATAGTATAATACTTGTTGGCAACCCTACGTGGTATAATTTCCTGGAGCTGCGGACTACCTAGCGGGTTACCGGGGCTCCTGCTCGGAAAGCAGCAATAGGAACGGGGTGGTTTTTAGTCAGCAAGAGTCTGACACTACCTCTCGTCTCGCCCAAGGCGGGAGAAGTCATTAGATGATTTTCCCCCTCAAAAAATAAGAGTGTCTGACACTCCCTCTCGCCTCGCCCAAGAGAAGTCATTGGATGATTTTCCCCCCTTTAAATAAGTGTATAAGTTCGCGCCATCACATAATATGATTCACTATAGGTATTCTATTTACTATCAATTTTTTATCGCTATCTATCTGTTCATCCATCATCGTCTATAGCTGTTTGTCTGCTCTATACATTGGCTGCTATATTTACGTGACTGATATTTATATACTTTATTTTTGTATACTTTTATCTATTATAAGAAGAAGTGTCTAGGTAAATATGTATAACTTTCTTGTTTATTTAACTGACTTCAAAAAAGGAGGTTCTCAGTTTGACCTGTATGTATGTGTGTTTGTGCGCGATTATCTCGCGTTTGGCTGAACCGATTCTGTTGCGGTATTCAGCATAGTATTTTCCAGACTTAGGAAAAGGTCCCGACATAATAAAATTGGCGGTTCACGCTTTTACTTATCGGGCGACTTAACTGTTTACCGGGGCTTCGACTTAAAGGAGGAGGATTTTACTTTTTAGCCAGTGTTTGACACTCTCGTCTTATCCAAGGTGGGAGAAGTCATTGGATAATTATCCCTCTTAAAAATAAGTCACCTTTATTTTGTGATGCTATCATTATAATGTGGTGCAGAGAAATTATAAAAAGCCAAGCAAGATTAGGATGTTTGAACAAAATATGGCCATCTACATACTCTATACGTAACACCGTCTAGCTAGTTAAGAACAATTAAACACTATTAGTGCTCTCCTAAGTAATGAAGTGAGCTACAAGTAATTAGTGGTCTGTTGTTATGTTCATAATTATCCGTGACTGAGAGTTTCAGAACAATTTGCCTGGCAGGTATTCCCCTTAATTTGTATGCCAGTATAAATATACACACAGACATTCGCATTTAATTATATTAGTAAGGAATTAATTGTGGGGCAATACTAATTTATATAAAGTAATTCATAAATCAACAACCTATAAATGGCCACTCCTGACCAAAGGCCTCTTCTTATACGGATAAGGTTAGAGCACCACGCTTTTTTTTATGAAACATGCCGGTAATCGAACAGACGTATTACCTACCTGATGGTAAGCAATCGCCGCCGCCCATGGACACTTGAAACACTAGAGGCTTTACAAGTGCGTTACCGGCTTTTGGGAGTTAGGAATTTAAGGGTTGTTGTTCGGGAATGGGGATGGGGAAGATTGGGAAGGGGGGAATTGGGCCTCCGGTAACCTCACTCACACAACGAAACACAACGCAAGCGATGTTTCACGTCGGTTTTCTGTGAGGCCGTGGTATCACTCCGGTCGAGCCGGCCCATTCGTGCCGAAGCATGGCTCTCCCACACTTTAAAAGCGCTTGCTCAAAGCGCTCAAATTACTAGCTTCTGCTAGCAGTTTCACCCGCGGTCCTGTCTCTGATCGAAAAGCGCCTTAAGAATATTAAATTGAACTCTGCTGCATGTGATTAGACCTAACGCCTCCTACTGTATGGGACTCAAAATGTTTAATTTTTTTTTTTTGGTACACACCATTAAATGAGTAGACGTATCACCTGATGGTAAGCAATCTCTGCTGCCCATGGACATTTGAAACACCAGAAGCGTTACAAGTGCGTTGCGACATTTTGGGGGTTAGGAAAAAGGATGGGTTGTTGCGGCATCGGGGTTTGGGAAGATTGGGAAGGGGGAATCGGGCTTCCGGTAACCTCACTCACACAACGAAACACAACGCAAGCGTTGTTTCACGTCGGTTTTCGAGCCGAAGCATGGCTCTCGCACACTTTAATGTGAACATAATATGCCTTCATGGAGCCAAAAACGTGATCCCTACATCCATGACTCATAACCATTATTTTAAAGTAGGTACTGTAGTAATCTTGTATCTAACGTACTCGGATGGAAAATTTATCGAAACGTATTTGAAATAGGTCGTATCAATTAAAGGACATACTAACGCTATGAGAATGTAAACACTTGATACGATTGCAATTGATCGAGTGATAAGTGCAAGTATGTAAACTCATACTAAGGGTACAGAACATAGGATCTATGTAATTTTCGATTTATAGCTGAAAGTGGCAACTTTTGTAGCGGCCGGGAGTATTAAGATGCCCGCTTCACATAAATGACAATGCCAGTTCAAAACCTACTTACAGCAAGTACCAATGTGACGTTTTCCGAGGTATATGTGATGTCTAAGATTATTTAGACACCACTGACTAATGGTGGAGGAAAACATCGTGAGGAAACCAGGGGGCCTACTCTAATTCAACGAACGAACGAAAAAACTTCGCTGATTGCATACTACGTACAATTCTATTTATTGCGAACTTTTGTGAACAAAAATGATCGAATGAAATGAAAATAAATAAATAGGTTTTGATATGAAATTAAAAATAAAACGTTATTTCAAGTAATTCTGTTAGTAAATCAATAAAACCTACGGCCGAAGATTAAACGAAACTTCGGATTCGAGAACCGGAGTATGGCTTGGGCTTATAATTTCTGATAACAAGTTTGATCAGAAGCAAGCGGAAGTCCGAGTCCAAGAAGAAGTCTTTGGTCACCATTAAACACTTATAGGCTGTTGATGTGATGTTTATTTTTACTCTAAAATACTTAATGTTCCTTTTCATTGTCCACAGAAAAATATCCTCAAATCAAGAAGCTGTTTGGCTACGATCCGAACTTCAAATGGGTGGTAACACTGATGGTACTAGTCCAGATCATCTCCCTACCCTTTGTGGTACAGCTCAGCTGGCCTCTGATGCTGGTGGTAGCCTACTGCTTCGGTGGAGTCATCAACCATTCTCTCATGTTGGGTAAGTTAATATACCTTTGTAAAACGCCAGAAATGCATTTGACGCTTTTAGTGTTGCGGATTTCTACGGATCGTGCCGATCAAAGTCAAAGCATTTATTTCAATTAATCCTAAATTAGAAACTTTTGAAACGTCAAATTGAATTGTCCGTCAGTCTGTCCGTCAGTGAAGCTAGGCGCTCGTTCCAAAGTGTTGCTTCGAATTGAGAAGAACGAGCAAGAAACTGCATCGTTACTCTTTTTATTATTGATTGCTTACCATCACATATAGACAACGGCTCTACTTGTTTTGCCACCGATAACAAGTGCATAAAAATATGTATATTGAAAATGACGCCACGCTGTGACGACGCATGTACTATTTAGCTATGCTACGAAGATTATATTAGTAATAACTAAGCTGTGAAACCATGTGGCCATTTTCACTGATACTAGCTATGTAACTGAATGAGAAAGATGCACGGTGTCAGTATGCGATCTCACTCATCTTTCCATATATAAAACATAGTTTAGTTGAGTCCTTTTCCACCAGTGCTAAGCTATATGTACCAATCAATATCATTAATGGAAGCCAAACGCATTCACAGCAACGTAGCATAGCACATCCCTGGTTGAAAGCCCCCTTATTATCTACGGAAGAGTTTTAACCACCAATAAGTGGTACTAAGACTTGAACAACCCTTCAGAACCACTTGTTTATAGAGTGAAGGTATGCAACAACAACGCCTGTCGTCACCACCACCTGACACCTGCTTCTCTTGTGTACAATACAGAGATAAGCCCTATCGAGTTTATCAGCCAATTTCCAATGATCAGGGCACTTGAAATATGTGTCATATCACGCGAACATTATCGGGCTATTAACGTATGAAGTAGGAATAGATTTGTGAATACTTGTTACTGATAATTCTAGAGTGGTCAATGTGTCATCTGTTTTTAATTGGAACCGGCCATTTGTTTGGTTTAGGGTGAACAGTTAGGTAAATTAATAGAGAAAAGTTTTTAAACTGACATGGTCACTACACTAGAACTTATTACGGGATATTTACCATGTTTATTTAATTTGGCATTTCCGATATTTCGGCACTGTTGCAAGCGCCATGATCTTCCGTGATATTTAAAGAGTTAATCCGTGATCATGGCAACAGTGCCGAAATATCGGTTTTTTTTTAATAAGTTCTAATAATAGAGAAAAAGTCTACTAGTTTCGAGTCATAGAGGGATTTCTTACTATACACATATAGGTTTTATTTTTGAGACGGGAAGAACATCCAGTTTCTTCTCTCGCCTTGGCAAGGCGAGAGGGAGTGTCAGACTCTTACTGAGTAAAAACTACCCCGTTCCCGTTCCTACTTTTGCCTTTCCAGCCGGATCCCCGGTAAACCCGCTAGGTAGTCCGCAGACACATATAGGCCTGTAGTATTAAATTTTGATACTTCGCTGGTCGAGTAATACCGCTTTCTTTGGATGTTTTCCACCAGAGATGTCCTATGTATCTATGCAACGAAGATGTAATAGCTAAACTGTGAAACTATCTGACCGATTTCAATGATACTAAGCTATGGTCAGTAGGATGTGCTATGTAACAACGCTTGCGTTGTCCCAATCCCCGATTCCCCAACAACCCTTAAATTCCTAACCTCCAAAAGGCCGGCAACGCACTTGTAAGGCCTCTGGTGTTTCAAGTGTCCATGGGCGGCGACAATTGCTTACCATCAGGTGATACGTCTGCTCGTTTACCGGCGTTCCATAAAATAAAAAAAATAAAGTATGTTTCCACCAGTCATTTGGTCGAAGAATGGAGGTTGTCAGAAATATTTTCTATAAGTATCCCAGAAAACAGGAAGGCACAACAATTTTTCCATATTGGAAAGCAATCGATCGAATAGTTGTCTACAATCGGTGCTGATAGTTAGCGATGATGCCGACTACGACGGAGCAGCACACCTACATAAGCAACTTGTTTACATCACGGGCCTTGAAGATTATACCTTTTGAGAACCACAGACAATCAGAAATAAAGATGGATTGATCGTACGAGGCAGGAAAGTGGTTTAAAGATAAGATTGCATAGAATGAACGATGACAATAAAAGACTTTGGAATGACCTCACGTAACAGGGATTAAGAGAAAGAGTAAATAAATCATGTCAGCGATAATAGTAATCAGTCAATACGATAAAGTTGTGTATTTACTTGAAAGGTGTACCTTATTTGTCTATAGTAAACAACTGAGGTCCACGTCAAATACGGTCGTTTGTTATGTTCGGACACAGAAAACATGAAATCATTCAATTAACAGTTACTATTATGGGGATTTTGAGAGGAAAACTCATCCAATTATCATCCCAGACCTGGGTGAGGCGAGAGGGAGTGTCAGACTCTTATTAACACGTTAACTGCCACGTAGGTTACCGGTGACCTACGTTAGTGGAGGATTTGCCTTCAGCAGTTTTCTGATGGCAGTTAAAGGCTTAACTAAGTACCACCCCGTTACTACTCCTGCTCCGTAGTCCCTATGATCCACTAGCCACTAGCTTGTTTGCAGCTCACTGTGTTGTGCCCTGTGTATGACAATACGCTCACCCCCTATTACATGGGATCCTTATTTGAATCTGATAGCCAGAACCGAATCGTCACGTTTTCCGCACAAATTAATAGTTAGTCTTTCCATTTATGACTGTTTAAATTATTCAGTTGCAAAAAATATTTTTACTATTACGTAATATTGCAATGTCACTGAAAAAAGTAGCCTTGGTAATAGCTAACGGTAAATGAATCATAATTATCTATTTATAAAGTTTACATTTGCATGAATGTGTTTGTGTTTACGCTTATGTTTACTTCGATGGTCGAGTAATGTCCTTTTCCCGTAGGTCGAGTATGCGATGTATCGATAGTATGGAAACCATATATAGCACGGATCTATAATATGTATAAAAATATGTCGGGTTTTCCTTCCTGACGCCATAACTCCAGAACGCACGAACCGATTTCCACGGTTTTGCATTCGTTGGAAAGATTTCAGGCTCCGTGAGGTTTATAGTATAGAAAATACAGGAAAAAATTCACGAGAAAAACAGGAAAAATTTTCATGTACAGTACCATCTCTGATATAAAAATATCTGATGGCGAAACGGAGTTCGCCGGGTTTGCTAGTCTTTCCATATAAAAACAGCTTAGCTGAGTCCGTTTCCACCAGTGCTAAGCTATGTGGATTAATTAATATGATTAGTAGAAGCCAAACGCATCTACATCTTTGGTGGCAAAGCACCCTAATTCTTTATTGCTTCTTTCCATTTAACAAATTAACGTTGAATTGAGAGAATAATGAAAATATAACACAGATGGGCAGACGTGCTCCATCGTAGGCAGCATTTACCATCTGATGAGATACCGGCTAAACGTCGACCCATCAAATGAAAAAAAAAATATAGAAATGATTTATTTTTACCTCAGTCGTTATCTATAGGCAGATTTCTTATCTAAAATAAAAATAAACAATGGTATTATTCATTCGCGTCGATAACTTCACACCTGTGGTTCTTCGAAAATGTCGCCGGTAGGTAGGTAAGTACATGTAATCATCAAGAAATATAAACCCTTCCGTTACTTATGACTAGGGCTGCACATATTTCAGCAAAAAATGAGCTGTCGTCGGCGGTATTTCCGAACCGATAAGACCTTCAAATCTTCAAGAAAAGAGCGTATGTACTCCTTTTGACATAAAGCCGGTAACGCACCTGTGACTCCTCTGGTGTTGCGGGTCTCCATGGGTGGCGCTGATCGCTTACCATTAGGTGACAAGTCTGGTCCTTTGCCCTATTCCATTAAAAAATTAAAACAGGATGGTGGCGTAACCAATCGCCGTTACCAACAAAATGTATACAGCTCTAGAGTTAGGTACTCATCTGGTTTCAGATTGGTTGCGTAACCAACATGGCGGCGCGTCAGCTTAGAATGTTACTGGCCGCGCATCCACCACGCTCTCGTCTAAGAGCTACTGAACTACCAAAGACTACCGGGCAAGAGGTCTCGGGTTTCCATTCGCGGGTCGGCAAAATATTGCCGTGCTGTTTTCGGTTTTTCGAAAAGTTCTCAATAGTAAGTAGCACGGAGTTTGGAATAGTGACCAGTTTAAATGGTAGTAGACCCACCCCCCATTACATGGAAATTACAACATAAATGATGAAAAGTGAGTACATTGTACAGTGGCAATACGTGCCGTAATGTGCATCTCTGCCTACCCCTTCGGGGATAAAAGGCGTGACGCTACGATAGCTTACGTGTCCTCCGTGATATTTACCTAAATTCTAGTATTTGTAGTAGGTAAAGTAAACAATATATTATGTATGTGACAGTCATCCATTGATTCACAAGGCCGTTGGTCACGTAGGCGACCAGTTAAACTAGGGTTTTATTATACCCTAGATACCTACCTAATGTTGTACCATTACTGAGATATGTATTATATTTTAATAGTCTATCTAGATTTTCTGTTAGACGGGTCAAAAGCAGATTCAACATAAGGGCTTTTTCAGTTTCTCAAAATACTTTGAGTCTTTTTTTTTTCAGGAGGTAAAATCATTCCTCGCCTTCGCCCTTCCTTCTCCCGAGGCGGGAGGAGTCATTGGTTTGGGCATTGGGCCTCCTCTATATAAGAGGACCATGTCTTACCACTACTGGTGGAAAAGGGTTCAACATATGATAGATGATATGTTTTTTATATGGAAAGATGTATGTTATGGAGGCGTGTTACGAATGCGTGCTATAGATGACTTCCCTACTGTCGATACATCGCATATTGAGCTGCGTATCTTCCTCACATAGCCTAGTATCAGTGCAAAATATCACATAGTTCCACAGCTAAGCTATTACATCTTCGCAGCATAGCTACATAGCACATCTCTGGTGGAAAATCATCCTAACACTCTCTAAAGTTCTCGAAACTATTTCTTACACAAATAATAATTTCTAATGCTCTAGCCATTATGGTTTATGTAGTTGTAAAAAATATAAGTATTTTTTTATCCTTGTTTGTCATTTGATCTTGCACTCTAAATAATTATTACTTAGGTATAATTTCGTGTGACATGTTTACGTATGTCGGTTCAAGGTTTTCTGTTAGTCTGTCTTACCTATTATCACTAAGACTATAATAAAATATATTTCTAAGAGTGTGTACCTAAGAATGTTTTAGGTTTAATAAAAAAGGCTATTGTCATGATTATATTTTATCTACATCTATCTACACTAATATAATATAAAGCTGAAGAGTTTGTTTGTTTGAACGCGCTAATCTCGGAGTAATTGGTGAAGTCGGCCGTTAGGGTGCTTTTCCCCGGAGCTGCGGACTACCTAGCGGGTTTACCGGGGCTCCGGCTCGAAAAGCAGGAGTAGGAACGGGGTGGTTTTTAGTCAGTAAGAGTCTGACACTCCCTATCGGATGATTTTCCCCCATCAAAAAAAAAATGGGTGCTTTTCCACTAGAGATGTGCTATGCTACGCTGCTGTGGAGGCGTTTGGCTTCCACCTATCATATTCATTGGTATACGTAGCTTAGCACTGGTGGAAATGGACACAGCTAAACTATGTTTTTAATGGAAAGATGCGTGCTATGGGTAGTAGGGATACTATCAATACATCGCCTACTCGAGCTGCGCATCTTCCTCGGCTCAGCTACGTAGCTTAGTATAAGTGGAAACGGTCACATAGTTTCACAGCTTAGCAGCATCTTTGTAGCATAGCTACATAGCACATCTTATTCTCTCTGTATTACGAAACAAACTGCTCCAGCGCAGTTTCACCGGCTCTGCTGGGTTCCTATTGATCGTAGCGTTATGTTTTATACCTTCCCCGAAAAATTAATTATCCAACACAAAAATAATTATGTAATTTGGACCAGTTGTGGAGATTAATGCGTTGCAACAAACAAACAAACTTTTACAATAACTATCGTGAGACATAATAAATTAACTTTAACTCACGTACATTGTGGGAGAAAAGTTTCCAATCCCAAAGAGACTCTTCATCATGCGCAGCGTGCGTAGATACTGCGACGTCGCGCAGTCTACTGGCTGGTAGACTAAAACCGCGTGCAAAGTCGCTTTTAAAAGCTATTTTAATTGGCTACTATCCTCGGTCAAAAATAAATTATTAAAACTTTTCAATACAATAAAATATTAAAAAATAATCACACTCTCATTCATAAATTTGATGAACTATTTAATTTTCGATTTTTTCTAGCTAAATTTCTAGAAATAAGTCTGCTATTAATTTGACGTCAAAAACTTATGACGTCATAATGCACTATTTCATACAAAGTTCATAGAAAATATCGTTTTTGACGTTTCGAAAAAAGTATTGAATTTGACTAGTAGGAAAGTAGCCTATTATACTTTAACATATGTTTTTCTTTGTTTCAGCAATCCATGAAATAGCACACAATCTGGCGTTCGGCCATAATAGGCCACTAGCGAACAAACTGTTCGGGTTCTTCGCCAACCTGCCCATAGGACTACCCGTGTCTATCAGCTTCAAGAAATATCATTTGGAACATCATAGGGTACATTTTTTATTGTTATTTCTTTTGTTATGAAACACGCCGGTAATCGAGCAGACGTATCACCTGATGGTGAGCAATCGCCGCCGCCCATGGACACTTGAAACACCAGACGTGTTACAAGTGCGTTACTGGCTTTTTGGGAGTTAGGAATTTAAGAATTGTAGTTCGGGAATGGGGATGGGGAAGATTGGGAAGGGGGGAATTGGGCCCCCGGTAATCTCACTCACACAACGAAACACAACGCAAGCGTTGTTTCACGTCGGTTTTCTGTGAGGCCGTGGTCTCCGGTCGAGCCGGGCCGGCCCATTCGTGCCGAAGCATGGCTCTCCCACACTTAAAATTATTTTCTTCTCCTCTAAAGATGTGGAGCCATGCTTCGGCATGTATGGGTCGGCTCGGCCGGCGTGATACTACGGCCTCACAGAAAACTGACGTGAAACGACGCTTGCGTTGTTGGTTGTTCCCCCATTCCCAATCCCCGATTCCCTAACAACGAATCTCGAGTTGAGCAAAGTATTTTTTATATATTATATAGTGTCGTGAGTGCATTTCAAACACTTAATATCACTTACACATCACACCCAGACATGGAATAACAATTTGTGGATCACACAAAGAATGATTCCTCATTCATTCATTCATTCATTCAATTTAATTCCGTAAATTACGTATGGGAATCCAATTCAAGACATGTTGCGTACTTAAAAGCGAACACTGCAAGCTTTTTAAACTGTGCACTATTTTATTTCTCCTGATATTTATAAAGAAGGAAAAAATGTATCAAACGTACATATCAATGTTTGTTTAATTTTTCCTTATTTTCTTTCGTTTCTTTTTTTGTGTTTTGTTTTGGTGCGTCGCGACCGGGTGCTGAATAAATGATTTTTCTTTCTTTCTTTCTTTTTCCAAAATTTTCAACTCTCACGTGTCCACTGAACGGTTCCTAATAACAATGTTGTCTGCAGTACCAAGGCGATGAAGTGATAGACACGGACCTCCCGACGTTACTCGAAGCCAAGCTGTTCTGTACCACCGGCGGCAAGCTGCTCTGGCTGTTCCTGCAGCCGCTGTTCTACAGCTTCCGACCCCTAATCGTGCGGCCCAAGAACCCGACGCCGATGGAACTCATCAACCTGGTGATACAGCTGTTCTTCGATGCAGTTATTATTAAACTTTGGGGTGAGTTTCACATGCATAATATGATACGTTATTTCTGCTCTGATGTTTGTTTCGGCATTTCTTCTCAGAGTAGTCGGACTATCGTTTTCTTTTCTTCTCCTCTAATAATATCTTCTGATTTATTTCGTTGCGGGATCCAAGACAGTCATTCATGTCCCTGGGACGCGCCGGACTTCAATGTTCCGGTGTTTTCATGGTTGTATCTACTGTAGATCCTGGCTTACAGGAGTTGCAGCAGTATGGGAGGGTGGCGGGCTTGACACATTAAAATAAAAGAGAATAGTCTGATATGAAATGCTGGCCTCATCTAGTTATTTCAAAGATTGACGTGTAAAAGTGTTATTTTGTAACCTACTTGCAGAAATAAATATAATTTATCATTTACTAGCGGTATGTATATGGCTAGCCTTGCCCACGACTGCGGGAGCGCTTGTCAGCTCACATCTGTTATCAGACAACCTGACTGGTTACAGAGGCGAAGCAGTAGTAGGAACGGGATGGTTTTTAGTCAGGGTTTGACTCTCTCTCTCTCTCTCTCTCTCTCTCTCTCTCTCTCTCTCTCTCTCTCTCTCTCTATCTATCTCTCTCTCTCTCTCTCTCTCTCTCTTTCTCTCTCTCTTCCTCTCCCTCTCTCTATCTCTCTTTCTCTCCCTCTCTCTATCTCTCTTTCTCTCCCTCCCTCCCTCACTCTCTCTCATTCTCCCCTCTCTCTCTCTCTCTCTCTCTCTGTCTCTGTCTCTCTCTCTCCCTCTCTCTTCTTTTTCTCCCCATCCAAGGCAAAGAAGAGAGAAGTCATTGGATGATTTCCCCCTCAAAAAAGGTCATCTTTATTATATGACTAGCTTCTGCTTGCGACTTCGCCTGCGTTCCCGTGGGATAAAAATTACCCTATGTACGCCTGTTCCAAATTTCTACCCTGTCTCTTCAGCCGTTTTGAAGTGATCCCATTTATAATATGTACTAAGTAAGATTATAAATGATGTTTTGTATGTTTCAGGTGGGAAGGCGCTCGGCTACCTACTGCTTGGCTCTGTAATGGCGATGGGAGTTCATCCTGTAGCCGGTGAGTTATCATTAATTACTTTACTTGACTAATTACATACATACATACATACATACGTGACGTAGTGACACGGCAGTTCAAGATACCCGCTTCTTATCTACGTGGGCGGTGGTTCGAAACCTACCAACGGCAAATACCAATGTGACTTTTCCAGTTATATGTACTTTCTAAGATTATTTAGACACCGCTCATAAAGATGAACTATGTTTTTTACCGAACCGCATTGAGGCGATAACGCAACGCAGCGTCACGCCTTTTATCCCCGAAGGGGTAGGCAGAAGTGCACCTGCACATTAGGGCCCTAATGCCAATTTACGCCCACTCTTCACCGTGTATCATAAGTCCCATGTAATAGGGGGTGAGCCTTATTCACACTGGGCATTCTGGCATTCTGGGCACAATTCCAGACTCCGTGCTACTACTACTGAGAATTTTTCGAAAAACCAAAAGAAACCCAGCAATAGTTTGCCCGACCCGGGAATCTAACCCGAGACACCTTGTAATAAGACATTTATGTTAAAACTAGCTACTTCCGCGCGGTTTCACCCGCTCTGCTCGGTTCCTATTGATCGTAGCGTGATGATTTATAGCCTATAACCTTCCTCGATAAATGCGCTATCCTACACAAAAAGAATTATTCAAATCGGACCAGTAGTTCCTGAGATTAGCGCGTTCAAACAAACAAACAAACAAACAAACAAACAAACTCTTCAGCTTTATAATATTAGTATAGATTATTGATATTACAGCCTAATTGTGGGATAAACAATTTCACTCATACCGTCTTTAATGCTAAAATTTCCCCGTCCACAGGCCACTTTGTAGCCGAGCACTACATGTTCAAGAAAGGGTACGAGACCTACTCGTACTACGGACCTCTAAACTGGATCACGTTCAACGTGGGCTACCACAACGAGCATCACGACTTCCCGGCGGTGCCCGGCAGTAAACTACCTGAGGTGAGCGACATCTGTTGGTCGGTGATGGAAGTTTAGTTGGTTTTAGTTTGTGTGTTGAACGATAGATGGCGTGATTGCCAAAAATTTGAATGTCTAGTCCATTATGAGATTCACATTGTCCATCTCATAGAAAAATGGCGTGAACAACGCTTGCGTTGGGTTTGTAAGCGTTAGGTTACCGGAGACTTAATTTCTTTTCCCCCATCCCTAAGTCCCTAAAAGAGTAATGAATGGAGTTTCTTGCTCTTTCTTCTCCATTCGAAGCTACACCTTGGAACGAGCACCAGCAACTATTTATGGTTGCTTTGACTTTAAAAATAAAACACACTAACTCCTCTGGTGTTGTGGGTGCCCTTGCCCATGGGCGGATCTTACTTACCATTTGGTGAATACCGTTTGCTCGCCTGCCGAACTACCCCATTAAAATAGAAACATTAATTTAATCAAAAAACTAAATTTTCAACTTTATTCTTATCCCAAATAAGATTGAAAGTCCTTTACAACCAATTAAAAACCCTTCTTTCGCCGCAGGTACGCCGCATCGCGCCGGAGTTCTACGACACGTTGCCCCACCACGATAGTTGGTCCAAGGTACTTTACGACTTCGTTATGGACCCCGACATCGGACCCTACGCGAGAATCAAACGTAAGCACCACGGACTTGACAGTTAAGTTGGTAGCACCGTACCTGTCTGTACCTATGTTGTTGTTTTTCTAATGTTGGTAGAACGCTTGCGATGTTTTTGTAGGACAACGCCATCTAGCGCTGGGTGTTTGTGACTAAAATTTTAATTTATTCTTTATATAGATTATGATGTACTTTTACATGTCGTTTTTTTCTAAGTAAACTAAACAAGTCTTGTTTAGTACAGTATCCTTAGTACGAGTTTGCTTTATGTTTAATGGAATCGAACGAGAGTGCATTCGGTGCTCTGATTGGTCGGCTCAAATGAACCAACCAATCAGAGCAACGAACGCGCCTAGTTTCAGTATCGTAAAAGCAAACTCGTACTAAGGTACAGAGGGTTTAACGAGTTCGTAACAAGATCGCGTGTGGCGTTCTGATTCGTTCATTGGCGCAGGCCAATCACAGCGCCGAAAGTGAACTCGTTTCAATCTCATTAAACGTAAAACTAAATCATACTAAGCCCTCTGATTACTTCATTTCGCTGTTATGCCACAAAATAATATTAATTAAAAAACAACCAATTTTTTTTTTAAAGGCAACTAATTTATTCCACTCCATACCTAGTTAAAAACAACGCAAGCGCCGCCTACAAACTTGGAACCATTGATTTGTAAAACCATATTAGTTTATTTTTTTACACAATAGTAAATTATGGATTTGATTAGTAGCTACGATGTAACTTATGTATGTATTATTTTAATTGTAAGTTTAATTTGTTTTACCGTCGTACTCAGAGTCATTTAAGTCTTTGACTGCCAATAGAAACTGTTGAAGGCAAATCCTCCGTTCTGCGTTAATGGTTACTTAACCCAGTCTCAACAATAGTTTACGATCAAAAATCGTTACTAAAGAATAGTTTAAGTAATCATTAAATGCCTCTGAGTGCGGCAGTTAGCTTATTTTTTTAAAGATATCTCATATTAAAATACTATTTTGTTTGTTTTCTAATTATTAAGTTTCCATCACTGCTTTTGTCATTTACTACGGTTCCCGGGGAGGGCAAAGTGTTATTAGTGTGTTATACCAAATAAGTGTTATTTTTTACCATGTTTGAACTCTTTCATCCGTGATCATGGCGCTTTCATCCGCCGAAATATGACATACTTAATAACATTTGATTAAAGTTAAGTGTGGGAGAGCCATGCTTCGGCACGAATGGGCCGACTCGACCGGAGTGATACCACGGCCGAGCAGAAAACCGATGTGAAGTAACGCTTGCGTTGTGTGAGTGAGGTTACTGGAGACCCAATCATCCCGATCTCCGATCCCCCAACAACCTTTAAATTCCTAACCCCCAAAAGGTCTGCAACGCACTTGTAATGCCTCTGGTGTTTCAAGTGTTCATGGGCGGCGGCTATTACTTACCATCAGGTGATCCGTCTGCTCGTTTACCGGCTTGTTCCATAAAAAAAATGTTTGGATATATTACATTAAATATATTTGTCCTCCTTCCAAAATAGGGGAAATTAACATAAATGGCGAAAGTAGTTGTAAGTTTTTGTAAGTACACACCTATCTTTACCTAAGAATTACAAAATGTTATATTATTTTATGTTTAAGTTACATTTTTGTATAAAAATTATGTATATTGTATAACTTTGTTTTTTATTATTATCATTATGTTACTTGTATAAAGAAAATAGGTATCGTGAGACATACTAAATTAACTAAAAATCACGGTTTACTCATGTACATTAATGGAGAAAAGCTCTACTAGTTTCGAGTCACAGAGGGACTTTTCATCATGAGCAGCGTGCGCAGACGCGGCGACGTCACGCATCCTACTGTCTGAGCTGAAGTAGAGTCCCTCTGTGACTCGAAACTAGTAGAGCTTTTCTCAATTAATTTATGTGAGTAAACCGTTATTTTTAGTTACAGAAAATAGGCTAAATTAGATAGCTTGATTTTTTCTAGTAATTTTGACAAATCTTCTTATGAAGCGATTTAAAAATATTTTTGACCAAGTATTTATTACTGAACAGTATGTGATTGTCAATAGTGTTTTATATAAGGGTCAAAATCACTTGACAATTTTCTTCAAATAAGATTTGTCAAAATTTCTATTAACCTATAATGAAATTATAGTATATAGATAATGCTGAAACATTGCATTTAAAACATGTAAACCTGAGTCACTATATACAATTTGGCTTATAACGTAACTGGTGAAAAGTTGACGTACTATAAGTACTCTGCTTAGCCCCTTTGAGATAATATGAGCGTTATGTTGTAAATATTGCACATCGACCTTTGGAAAAAATATAAAGATTGGAAGAACAATGAAGAAATAAAATATAGGCCTTTTAAAGATAAAAAGAACTATCTTATTTAAATCAATAAAATAACACAACGGATGACAGAACACAGATATAAAGACGAAAGAACATATTATTATATAAAAAAATGCACTATTCCATAAAAAAACCGCACGGAACAACACTTTATAATATGATCCACAAATGATTGTTTCGGGTCATGTGTATCTGAACTTGTGTTTGTAAAAGCACCCACGACACAGGAGAAAATCCTGGTGTGGGGCAGCGTTATAAAACCTAAAAGTCTCTTTAAAAAAGTTGATGTGTAATATTTATCGGCAGGTACGGTATGTATATAATTTTTATACGGGTTATAAATTAAGCCACAATTTTAGCTAGCCAGTCCAAATAATAAACAACTAATGAATAAATTTAGATCAAATATTACATGGCGCTGTATATGGCAATAGGCTCACCCCCTATTACATGGGACTTATAACATAAATGACAAAAAGTGAGTGTTACATTGTATACAGCCTGACTTTTTTAACACTTTCCATAATTTTTTTTAGAGTTTAGGATCATTCAAACATTTCATTTATGAAGTAAAGAAAACATTTTACAAAAAATGGGTGACACTTACTGAAGAAAGACGGTAAAAAACAATAAGAGTATGAAAAAAGCCGATGTTTCTCATTATAGTTTATTTCTTCCTCTAAAATAATAGTCATTTTAACCAGCGATTTTGTCGGTTTTTTTTTTATTTAAAAATGGAGAGCTTGAATGATACATAAATCGCAAAAAATTTTTGGAAAGTGATAAAAAAGTCAGGCGGTATACAACTCTGCTTATTCTTTTGTGACTAAAAGTCTAGAGTAACTGAAATTGGAGATACTACAGGCGAAAACCCAATTGGGACGTAACTAGAAGTAAAAGAGGTTTTCGATGCATTTTGCAGGATTCAATGTTTATTGTATATGTATAGTTGTATATTATGTTTTAAATTGATTCTTTATGTATAATAGGAATGATGGCATATCTTTTAAACTTAACAGAAATAGGGGTGATGACGGGATGTGAAAATTAAAAATCTAATTATTTCATATACTTAGATAACACTTTTTTTAAGGTACGCGTCCACAGACCGTCTTACGCATTCCGTATGACGTCATGATTACGCATCGCATGTAGGTCCGATATTGCTGATGATGCGGTCCGTACGATGTGGATCAGTGGACACAGTTGAATTAGTTTCTATACAAGACTAGGGATGAAACGATACCATTGAGGTATCGATACTTTTACTCGATACTGTATCGCTTCGTCAAGTATCGATACCTACTCAAAATCGATCGCAAAGTATCGATACTTACTAGTATCGTAATGTATTAGGAATTTTTTTAGTGAAAACCGTAACAAGTATTGGTAATCTTTATTGAAAAGTACTAATAGTAGAAATAGTATTCTAACATAAAGTAAACTAACATATCTAAAAATCTATTAATCATATAGTACAGTGAGTTCCAACATTTTTCTCAGTTTGTCAGAGTGTATAACACTATTTTTAACCTACTTAACAATATCTCTGACTTTATTTATAATATCAGTTATTGAAGTGGAAGCATTTTTGATTGATGAATCTACTATCAAATTTATTGTATGTGCAAAACACGGCAACTGTTTTGCATCACCAAGAGTTTTTTTTAATCGCGGCAACCATATTTGCGCCGTTGTCTGTAACTGCGCAACTTACTTTTAACAGTGGTATATCCTAATCTTGAAGAATCTATATATTAATACGTGATGCAAAAACTTTGGACCGCTTTTTACGAAAATTGCGCGGACGTAGAAGCATAAAATTTGGTACACTTATAGTTTATGTGTAGGAGAAGTGAAGAACGCTAATATTTTTCAAAAATAATGCCTATAAAGTACATTAAATCAATAAATAAAACATTACACACACATGCATAGTATCTGATCGTATTTGACAAAACGTCAAAATCGATAGACATTGCGATAATATTTTCACGTCTCATATGAATAGAGTTTTATAAAAGAGTTTGTTTGAGTTTGAGTTAAATAAAAATTATCCTTGAACGTATGTTAAGTGGTATTGTAAATTAAATCGTATATGGTCGAATTTCGACCACTAGTATTGCTAAATACTTCAGATATGTACTCGGCTGTATGGTTTGACTGAAGTTCCCTAGCAATATTCAAACTGGTAAGCGCTGTTTTCTCTAAAAAATGTACTGTAACTCCCAAAAAACTCTTTTCGTTCATAGTTTCCGTCCATATATCAAGAGTCACACATAGCTCAATTGCATTTGATATTCTTGAAATATACTCCATCTTCACAATGTCGTCTTGTAACAAGACAAAATCTATAGCGTGCGATGCGTACGATGCGGGTTTGTGGGCGCGTACCTTTAAACTTCCGGGTCACCACTATTTTGAACCATTATTCCTATTATTTTATATATTTATTATGTATTTAAAATGGCTGTCATACGAATCTCTGCGACAAAAAATATTGAAATTGATATTACAATTTTCCAAAAAATAGTTTGTTTTGAACAAAAGTTGTAAAAAACATATTATATGTATTTCATATAAATTTCTGTGCGAAATTCTTTAAGATATTAAATAAATAGCTTTTGTATTATCTTTATAAACTTTTTAATTCTTTATTAATTATCGATCAGTGACGATTTTAATTTTCAAGGCTTTTGCTGTAGAGGAACAAAATGTCTAGTACTTTATTTTAACTCTGCCTACCCCTTTAAGTTTAAGGATTAAGGGTAGATTATCTATTAGTTTAGTTTAGACCTACCCCCAAATTCCTAATGTATTATCAAAAATAATTTAAATTTTTAACCGACTTTTTCGAAAATGGAGGTCCTAATTCTGTTTTGGGTGCTGTTCCATCTGAGATGTACTATGTAGCAGATATAATAGCAAAGTTGTGAAACTATGTGACCGTTTCCACTGATACTAAGCTATGTAGCTATATGAGCAAGATGCGCAGCTTGATTATACGATACATGTATAGTAGGGAAGCCATTCATAGCACGCATCTTTCCATATAAAACACATAGCTGAGCTGAGTCCGTTTCCACCGGTGCTAAGCTATGTATACCAATGAATATGATTGATGGAACCTTAGCGTATCCACAGCAACGTAGCATAGCACATCTCTGGTGGAAAAGCACCCTAAGGGTAGACTATTCGTTTAGTTTAGTATCCATCCCCCAAATTTCCTAATGTATTGTCAAAGATAATTTTATTTTTTAACCGACTTATTTGAAAAGTGAAGGTCCTAATTCTGAGCGAAATTAATTTCCCTGTAGCTAAATTAGGTTTTATTTCTTTTTTAAATATTATATGCTGTTAAACTATACTATATATATTATGTATTAATGTTTATACACTGCATTTAAACGATTTTGACCAAATTCCTGTTAACTTAATTATAAAAATTATTGCAAAATTGTTTCTAATTTCATTCCTTATGCTAAGGAATAGAGGTCAAAATCGATTGATATGGATCCTAAATAAATTAGTTGTTAAAATGATTTTTGCTATCCCTAGGTGGCGTTAGTATAGTTTTAGGTCCGAAACACAACCGAATTTAAAGTAATTATTTTCTCCGAACGTGGAGATTTTAGTAAACCCTCTTATGTAGAGGATTGTTAAAAATATTTTATTACTGATTAACATATTTTTTTAAATAGATATCAGTCAAACGACTTCAAACTACACTAGCGCCACTCAGTCTATGCGGAAATCAAAGTGAGTCTTTAAAGTCATAAAAATGGACTCAAATATAGCTATAAACTTAATATAATCGTGAACAGTGTCCTTATTGTATAAAGAAGTATATTTCTGAATGTGAATTTATGTAATATGTTGTAATAAAATGATATATTTCATTTTTATTTGTTTTATTGACAACTCCTTTAAACTTTTGAGCAGAGTATTAACCCCTAGAGAGCGCCCTATGCTAGCACCTCACTCTATGTAGGTACAATTGTACACGCGCGTCTCCCGGCTTCCCTCTACAGAGGGGAGGCGTCTTCTCCAAGTCCTTAATTATTAAGCTTGAGCGAGACACGAAACAAATAATGCGTGGGTCCAGAAGTACACGCGGCAAACGACTGAAGCGTCTTTGAACAAAACAAAAAGCCAACGCTTGGCGACTATTCCTCGGCTGAGACAAGTCTACATAGACTGCCGAGTGGGTCCGCCTATTGACGTAAATTGTGACCATTGTCATTGTCATATATTGCATTTTCTAATTTCTCGGTAGATAAGCGCTAACAGGGTCTGAGGGCCCTTGGCACATACATAATTTACAGTGTGAACTACACACACTTCTAACTGTTGTATCATTATAAAACTTTACAATTACATGTAGATTTGATGACATTACAATATTATGGTACCATCGAACTGGTCTAATGATGGAATTGGAAGGTGGTTGATGAAACCTTGGACTGTCTTAGTAAACTTTTTTTTATGATAATAAGCCGATAAACGTGCAGATAAATCACCTGATGGTAAGCAACCGCCGCCCGCGCCCATGGACACCCGAAACACCAGAAGTGATTTTATGGGTTAAGAATTTAAGGGTTGTTGGGGAATCGGGGATTAGGAAGATTGGGAATTGGGCGCCTCTGGTAACTAGTAAACATATCCAGCTCCTTCTCATTAGTGATTAGATATGTCCATTTCTCTCACGAGGATTAAATGATTAAACTACGAATTAATTTAAATTATGAGTAAAAAAAAACCACAAAATGAATTGTAATAAACATTTATTTCACACTTTATGAATACAATACGTAGTAAAGTAAAAAATGCGCGCTGGACGGATACTTAGACTTACACTATACAATATTATCAACTACATTAGTCAGTACTAAAGCTTATTTTAATTATCAAACACCGATTTGACTAAGAGACGAATCTTAGATAAAGTTTGTAGGGGCGCGGGCGCAATACAAGAGGTTTTCCCACAGGAACGGGCGAACACCTATTTGGGCGTGCAAAGCCGCTGGTAGATGCTAGTCAAATAAAAAACACGTGGGAGAGCCATACTTCGTCACGAATAGGCCGGCTCGATTAGAGTGATACCACGGAGTCATAGTACACCGGCGTTGCCCAAAATTCAGTAATGCAATATTATTGTAACTCCTTTGATGTTGTGGGTGTCGATATGGATGATTACATACTTTGGGTTATCAGAACTCCGGCTCGAAGCAAGAGTAAGAACGAGGCGATGTTTATTCACTTAATTATTCCCCCCCTCAGTCACAAAAACAGGCATAGGATTAAAAAATACGCCGCTATAGTTACCAGTCTCTTAGTCAAAAACGATATTTTACATAAACGGTGAGTTTCATACAAAATATATAGATTTGTGCTCGTAATTATAAGGCACAAGAAGGCACTACATTGAATTAATACTTAGTGTTTATGGCATTCTTAGTTATGATAGAGTGTGAATTAATTTTAGGCACAAGAGCTATATAACGAGCGAGTATGACGGGCACAGAATTTAAGAAATTTTAAAGGTATGCGTGCACAGGCCCGCATCGTACGCAACGGATTTTAGTTTGTCTTGTATAGAAACTCATACAACTGCGTCCACTGATCCGTATCGTAAGGACCGCACCATAGGCAATGCCTACATGCGATGCGTACTGTTGACGTCATACGGAATGCGTACGATGCGTGCGATGCGACCATGTGGACGCTTACTTTTAGGAAACATCAACACCCATTATAAACCCAGGTTTCCCCACGATGTTTTCCTTTCCAGTGAGGCCTAAAATCTCTTAAAAAGTACGTATAACTCGGAAAAAGTCACATTGGTACTTGCCATTGGTAGGTTTCGAGCCCGCACTCTCATGCATGAGAAGCGGGCGTCTTAAACCTCCAGTCACTTCGACATTTTGCATATGCAAATGGAATAAAAACAATAAAAAAATGTGCGTCCATCTCACTCGCTCATTAATAAATTGGCCATGTGAATTTGCTTTACAAAGGTAGAATTTAAAATCCTTTACAAACTGTGAGATAACTATTAAATAGGTATACAATATTTCTTATGTGTTAGTAGTATAAAAACATTTTTATGTATTTATATATAAATAAGACATACTAAATTAACTAAAAATTAAAATCACGGTTTACTCGCGTACATTAATGGAGAAAAGCTGTACTAGTTTCGAGTCACAGAGGGACTCTCGCGCGACGCACAGTGCTGCCCATGATGAAGAGTCCCTCTGTGAGCTTTTCTCCATTAATGAACGAACGTGAGTAAGGCAGTTGTCCCACCGGCAACGATTAACGAGTAACGAGTAGAGCTAGAACTAGCAACGAGTTAGCGAGACGCGTGGCGCGAGTGCATAGTTCCGATATTTGTGTAGCTCAGCTATAAGCGAGTGTGCGAGTGAGGCGGGCGATTACTCGCTCACTGTAGAAAAATGACCACTGGTTGTTCTCTGGCGTAAGTTCTAATCGCTTGGCGAGTGTCGCCGAGCGAGTGTTATCTTTCATAGCTCTTGTCGCTCAGCGACAAACTAGTGAAGCGAGTGCTCGCCGGCAGTGTGAACAGTTAGCGATCAACTGTTTGTATATGCATCTCTTTTGTTCACACGGAAAGTATATCTATTGTACGTTTCTTGAGCGAGAAAATAGCCGATAGTTAGTCGTTTTCTCGCCGTTGGTGGAACAACTGCCTTAACCATGATTTTCAGTTAATTTAGTATGTCTCACAATAGTAATTATGAAAATTAATAATACGTATTCATTGTAAAACCATCCAATCGATGATAGATAAAAGAGGATTTCAAACTCAATTATGGTGACGTCGGCAGTCGAATTTTTTTAACTGTCTATCACACACATTACATATAAACATTTTATTTTCTTTCAATATAAAAATAACGTCAATATAAAAAGAAATATAATAATTATAAATATTATGAGATTCATAACAGGACGAAATATATTTAAATATTTAATTAAAGTCGACTCTCGTTAATTCGAAATTTGAGGAATTCTTTAATATTTCTTATTGACCTGGCAAACTTCCTACCGCCTCAAAAATTTTGTCACCTTTTAAACCTTCCCTGGACTTCCAAAAATAATTCATGACCAACATTTGCTAAATCGGTCCAGCCGTTCTTAAGTTTTAGCGAGACAGACAAACAGTAATAGATTTTTATATATGGATAGATAGATAGATAGAAGTTAGAGATTATCAGATTATCGAATGGTCCGAAATTTCAACTTGCGTCAGAATTTAGATGCTTACCTCTGAGTTTTTTTTTTATCTTTTTCTCTCTTTTTATGGAATGGGGGCAAACGAGCAGACGTGTCACCTGAGGCCTTAGTCTGCTATTACAATTGTGTCAGAATGGTCGATCATTGAGCAGTGCAAGTGGGACGGAGCTATACAACCTACATAGCTCCGTCCCTCTTGATGGTAAGCGATCAGCGCCGCCTATGAACACCCGCAACACCAGAGGAGTCACAGGTGCGTTGCCGGCTTCTCTGCAACTTCGAATAATCGAGAGTTTGACGCCGATGAATCGGAATTAACGAGCCGGAACCGAACCGAACGGTTACTTAGCAACGACTTTTTTTGTTCAAATTACCGAGTGTATAAAAATGTATTAATTTAGTTCGAAATACATGCAAAGAGGTTTTTTTATTGAATAGGTGGCAAACGAGCAGACGCGTCACCTGATGGTAAGCGATCAGCGCCGCCCGTGGACACCCGCAACACCAGAGCATTTAGATTTTCTAGGGACCTCGTGATAACTTCGAAATACCGATAGGTTCAAATTATCGAGAGTCAACTGTAATTAAAATTATAGTAAATATTACAATAAAAATTATATTAAGTAATAATTATAAAATTAGGACGGAAAGTCTATAACAAATAAGGGCTAATTTATTTTTTAAACTTAAGTTTATAACTGCCATTCTCAGATACATTTAATGATTACTTAAACTATTCCTTAGTAACTTTAATTTTGTTCGGAAAACAATTGCTAAGGACTGGGTTAAGTAACCATTAAATGACTGTGAGTATGGCGGTAAATGTATTTTATTTAATAATTACGTAAGAATTAATGAAAATGCTGCATTACAGGTTAGGTTAAAACTGTCAATCTCAGTTATCTATTTGGGTCGAAATTAATAACTAAAACCTTAGTACGAGTTTGCTTTACGTTTAAAGTAATCGAAACAAACCGCGTTCGGTACTCTGACTGGTTGGTTTATTCGAGCCGGCCAATCAGAGCGCCGAACGCGCTCTCGTTTCGATTACTTCACTACATAGTATAAAACAAAGTCGCTTTCTCTGTCCCTATGTCCCTTTGTATGCTTAAACCACCCAAAACATAAATGTGAAAGGCTGCCAAGTTCGATAATATTGGAATGCTTCGCCTATAAAAGAAGTGAGATCTAAATAAGTACCAAGTTCCATACACAGACCTCAGTTAAAAATGATATAACAAGTTGGCAAGTTTTCACACACTTTGTTATAAACCTACTAAACGCAATGAGTCAAGTATATAATTTTCTATTAAAACTTGCCAAGTTATATCATTTTTAAATGAGGTCTGTGTATGGAACTTGGTACTTATTTAGATCTCACTTCTTTTATAGGCGAAGCATTCCAATATTATCGAACTTGGCAGCCTTTCACATTTATGTTTTGGGTGGGATTTCATTTATTTTTGTACGGTTTATTTTCTTTTTTTCTTATTTTACTTTACTTTGACTAAATACAAACCTTCGTAACAAATTTTAGGTCGGTACGACCATTGGAAGATATAGATATTTTTTTTGTTTTAGTTCCTTAGGGGTATGAATTTACACCTTCATTATTTTTAAAACCGACTCACACTTGGCCATTTTCAGATTTTTTCCTTTACCTTGACCTAAAGACCTACCTCCATGCCAAATTTCAAGTCAATACGACCATTGGAAGTGGTCTAGGTTTTTGATGAGTGAGTGAGTGAGTGAGTGAGTCAGTCAGTCAGTGAGTGTATAGTAAAAATAGCGATTTTCTGACGTCAATATCTCAAGACCTACAATAGGTACATTAATGAAATTTTGTATTTTAGATAAGTAAGTAGGTCTCGATAGATACTAGAAATTTCATATGCGTAGATAAAATAGATTTTGAGTTATAGGTGGGTCAAACTTGGCCCGAAATGGTTCGTGTAATATAACCCACGGCCGGTGTGTCGGTTTTTTTGCTCGAACTTGGCGGACACACTGCCGTGTGTCTAGATCTTTAAAACTACGCAACGGATTTTGATGCGGTATTTTTAATAGATAGAGTGATTCAAGAGGAAGGTTTATATGTGTAATACATGCATAATATATCACCATGACACCCATGCGAAGCTGGGGCGGGTCGCTAGTCTATACTAATATTATAAAGCTGAAGAGTTTGTTTGTTTGAACGCGCTAATCTCAGGAACTACTGGTCCGATTTGAATAATTATTTTTGTTGGATAGCGCATTTATCGAGGAAGGTTATAGGCTAACTAATATATACAGTATGTTAACTAACAGAGGGTGTTCATTTAAACTCGTTAATCTATTTCATTAACAGATTAAAATAAAAATATCAGCATAAATTGCAACGTTGCCTTCCTTCAACTACGCGTGCACAGAGTGTTTCTTTTACGTATCGATTTAAAATTTTTGGTGAATATTTTAATATTAAAAAAAATTAAATTGTTTTGTTTTTGAATGGTAATATTTTTTTTAGCATGTATGGATGCTATACTATTGCGGGTTAACAGGAACGCCCTCTGTTAGTTAACATACTGTATAATCACCACGCTACGATCAATAGAAACCGAGCAGCGGGTGAAACCGCGCGAAAGTAGCTAGTTATTAATTAAACATAAATTAAACTCCTACTAAGGGTACAGACAGATAGGTAACTGAAACTGACCTTATCTTGTAAAAACTTTAATTAATATTCGTTATTTTGTAATAAACTTTATGATTAATTAAAAATTAAAAACAAGGTACTTTTTCAATTGTGGACCACTTCAATTCCCTTGACGGAGACCCGGTGCATTATCAAAAATAATTCTAGGTACAATTTTTTATGTCTAAAATTTAGAAGTTTTAAGACCTAACTTTTTGATAGACATTTTCATTATAATTATGTTGTAATTAGGTATTTTACTGGGTTGCTTACAGTCGATTTTACCAATCATTTTTTAACTGTCGTACTCAGAAACATTTAATGATTACTTAAACTGTTTTATTACAACTTTCGTGAGACATACTAAATTAATTATTATGTTATCAGCTTACTCACGTAACTGTTTGACGAGGAACTCGACTAGTTTCAAGCTATGCTATGCTAGAGGCTCAATACACGCGATTGTCGCGCTGTTACAATCGCGTCGTGTGTCGCGGAATGCTTTTACGTAAGTAACATAATAATTAATTTAGTATATCTCACGAAAGTTACAATAAAATTATGACATCTCTTTGTACTTGATTCGTGGTAGTATTTTTTCTTAAGACAATTACATTTTTATCATTCTTCTATTGCAAGGTAGTTACCTCTTTTAAACATGTTTCTTTTTTACAAATCTGTGTACAACCAGATCAATCCAGAGATTTTGGATTAAAATGGGTTTTTAATATCGACCATTCAATTAAACAATTAATATTAACATTTTTGCAAAAACTAGTGGCGCTAGTGACGCTTTAAGGCAACTGTGTCTTAAAGAGGTATGTAAGAGGCGTAGCAATTGGCGTTCCATTGTCTCTGCCTACCCCCACGGGAGATAGGCGTGAAGTTATGAATTATTATGTATGTGTCTTACTGTCGCATTCAGGGTCATTTAATGATTACTTAAACTATTCCTTAGTAACGATTTTGTATGGAAAACTATTGCTAAGGACTGGGTTAAATAACCATTGAATGACTCTGAGTGCGGCGGTTAAACTACTTTTCTACTGAATAGTACATTTTAATAAAGAAATCTGAAGTTTCTCGTTTATAAACTACAGAAACGCCCAAAAACGACACCAGCGCCACCTACACACAGCAAAAATTTTAAATTATCTCTTACCAAACTTTTTGAAATCACACGGGAGTCTCGAGGCTGCCTTCGATGGGGGGCGGAGGCTCCACGGTTAGGGGCGTAGCCTCGTCAGCGTGGTCCGGGGCCGCGTATCATATTTGTGAGGCTGGCATCGTGGACACAGTGCTGTGTGGGGTAGTCGGGCGGGAACCAGCTAGGGACGCGTTGAGGGATGCCATGGTACCCATCTGAAGAGACACGGTGGGATTTTTTTATTATGTGATCGTATTATGCATGTAAGGATTATTTCGTGACGTTGATTACATAAGAAACTTTATTTTAAACTTGTAATTAAGACATTTCAATGTGTTTTTGTTTTTTTTTTCTTACATTTCCTTAAACAGCCCAGTTTTAGATATCGAGAATATTCATTTTAAAGTGCTGTGCCCGGGAATCGAACCTGAGACTTTCTTTCACTATAATTCGTTTTCTTTTTCCATCCTCTCCTATCACCATATATTCCCAAACTTCTCCTTTTTTTTTTAAGTAAAGCGTAGTAAAGTAAATATGTAGATTCTATTAAAAATTCTTAACATCTTCATGTTTTACAATTAAAAAATATATAATACGGGAGTTTCAAATTTTATCGAAATGTCAAAAACAATAGTTTTCTATGAATTTTGATTTAAAATTTTTGCGTCAAATAGCACACCAATTTCTCAAAAAAAAAATGGTAGAAAATAACTACCTATATCGTCATGTTAATAAAAGAAAGCCTAATTTTGGGACATTATATTGTATTGTAAAGTCAAAACAATTTTCTTTTTGACTGAGGAAACTACCCAATTAAGCCCTAAAAAAACTCACCCTCAAATGCGCCAAATCTTCCAGCTTAGTGAGATCAGCTAGCTCCAAGTATAGGCTGTACACCAGGATCCACCCGTACATGCCGACCACACAGAACACGATCCAACACAGACACATGATCACGTTGTATGCAAATATCATGTCGTTGACTATCGAAGCGAATATAAACGCGATGAAACGGAATACTATGAACACGCCAAATGTGAATAGCCAGGGGACTATGCGCTTTTCATATTCCTGGAAAGAAAAAAATATATTTAAAGCCGTCGTAATATACATGTAGTATGTAGGAGAGCCATGCTTCGGCACGACCGGAGTGATACCACGGCCTCACAGGAAACCGACGTGAAACAACGTTTGCGTTGTGTGAGTGAGGTTACCGGAGGCCCAATTATTCCCCTTCCCCAACAACCCTTAAATTACTAATTCGCAAAAAGCCAGCGACGCACTTGTAACGCCTCTGGTGTTTCGGGTGTTCATGGGCGACGGTGATTGCTTACCATCAGGCGATCTGTCTGCTCGTTATCAAAGATATAGCTTGTTATAAAGAGCTACCGCAGATGGGGCCAAGCAGGGCTGATGCCGACCCGAATCTGCAGACTACTTAGCGGATTACTGGGAGTCCAAAAGCAGGAGTAGGAACGGGGCAGTTTTTAGTCAGTATGAGTCTTGACACTCTACCTCACAGTGTTCCAAAAGCCTCAAAAAATTTCCCACTTGGGTTTATTGCATTTATAAGTCAAGAAATGTATTTAAAAAGCACGAGTAGAACTCCCACGTATTTATCTCTTTTAGTTGTTTTTTATATAAATTCACTAAAAAGACGTGTCTTTTCCATGAAAAAAAAAATGAATATCAGTTCTCAAAAAGTAGTTGTTCAAGATAATAATTATAGAGCTCATTTGAGAGCATATTTACACGTTTTTATTTTTTTTTTATCTCTTTTAGTTTCGGAGTAAAAAAATATTTTCTTATTGTTTTTATTTTTTTTCTCCGCAAAGACGCAAAAGTGCGACTTGAGACTAGAACTGAGGTATAGTTCTCAATAAGGTCTATTACTCATAAAAAAATCAAGTCGCACTATTGCGGCGTTTTGGAACACGTATCTCGACTCACGCATGTGTCTATGAGCGGCGTTGATCAATTACCATTAGGTGATTCGTCTGTTCGTTTGCCCCCTATACCATAAAAAACCCAAAGCGGTAGAAGTTATTGGATGGTTTCTCTTTCTCAAAAACGAAAAAAGGGGGGTTCCTTAAAATTTTAAGACAGGTTGGTGAAGCAGCCGTTATTATTGATTATCTTGTCTCATGCAATTTGCTCGTTCCAAAGTGTAGATTCCTATGGAGAAGAACGAGCAAGAAATTCCATAGGTTACTCTTTTTCAAACAGTTTTACAAAGGGTCACGCGTTTATGACAAACTAGCTACTTCCGCGCGGTTTCACCCGCTCTGTTTGGCTCCTATTGGTCATAGCGTGGTGTTTTAGCCTATAACCTTCCTCGATAAATGCACTATTCAACACAAAAAGAATTATTCAAATCGGACCAGTAGTTCTGGAAATTGGCGCGTTCAAACAAACAAACTCTTCAGCTTTATATATATCTATTATTATATTATATTATTATATGTATAGATATGCAAAGATGTGGGATGAAATCCTTACCTTATTCTTTCCTTGTTTAACATACTACAGGATGATAGCATGGGTGAATAAATCTATATATTAATACGTGATGCAAAAACTTTGGACCGCCTTTTACGAAAATTGCGCGGACGTAGGAGCATAAAATTTGGTACACTTATAGTTTATGTGTAGGAGAAGTGGAGAACGCTAATATTTTTCAAAAATAATGCTTATAAAGTACATTAAATTAATAAATAAAACATTACACACACATGCATAGTATCTGATCGTATTTGACAAAACGTCAAAATCGATAGACATTGCGATGATATTGACGTCTCATATGAATAGAGTTTTATAAAAGAGTTTGTTTGAGTTTGAGTTAAATAAAAATTATCCTTGAACGTATGTTAAGTGGTATTGTAAATTAAATCGTATATGGTTGAATTTCAACCACTAGGCGACCACTAGTAATGAATTAATGAGTGAATTAGTGTATTGTGGATAAAGGAAATTAAGGTGGCTCTAGTCTTAGGTGAGAAGGAGGTTTTTGGCATCATACATCCAAAACTAAACATGATATCGTTTTATCTCACCTTTGTCGGTACTGTTTTATATAATTACCAGTGATTATGATAATAGGTAGTGCTTATGTAGCCTAAATTTTGAAAAGAACAGAGAAAACTGTTTTATATAATTACAGTGATTATGACTATAAAATTTTGAAAAGAACCGGAGACTTTTTTTCCTTAGTACTATAATTTTCCCGGACAACACTTAAATACATAAAAAATATGTTATTTGGAATTAGTCCGTGTTGTTTACCTAAAGTTTAAAAATAGACATAACATAACACAGTCGTTACAACTATCAACTTTTCTGAACTAGCTTATAAAAAACGCAGTGAATATTGTTGTAACAAATCTAGGTATATTTATTATATTTGTAGTATATCTAAACATGAGTTAAGCAGATGTCCGGGAAAACAATATAGAACTATATAGGAAGTCTCCGTTTCTTTAGTCTGTTCTTCAAAGTAGAGGCTAATAAGCACTACCTATTCCTATCATTGGTGATTATACAATAATAAACCAGTAAAAAGAAAAGAATTCAACCCCCATAGGGTCAAAGAATCATCACCCGATCATACCGATTTATGAAATGTGCATCTCTACCTATAACTAAAGGGAATAAAAAGCGTGATGTTTTGATTTCTAAGCATTCATTATTTCAGTTCAAGACTGGGTAACACACATCGACATTACAGAAGAAAATACAAGTAAGGGGGTAATCTATTATATAAAAATAAATCAGATTATGGATTACCTTTCTCAAAGCGTTGATAAGTATAATGCTTGTCACCAGTACAGCAGCAGAGCCAAGCCAGGAGAACAGTGCGAAGATTATTAGGACATTGCGTACTGAAATTACCAAACAAATATTATTAATTATTATGTTATCGGCTTACTCACGTAACTGATTGACGAGGAACTCGACTAGTTTCAAGCCATTCTAGAAGCTCATATTTATGAGCAGCATTCCGAGACTACTAGTTGAAGATATTATATTGATATAAAATATTTACGTAACTTCTAGGTACATTTTATACGTAGAAATGACGTATTTGCTCCCACTCCTAAACTTTAATTCATTTTATCTAAGTATTCTAATCTTATATGACAAAATAAAAACATACGTGTCTAATATTTATTCATTACCTAACTGACGGATTAAATAGATTTTTAATATTCATACCCCGTCATCACCGCTAAAGAATCAGTCTATCTATGAGTGAAAATGCATCAAAATTTATACAGCAGTTTTAGAGTTTATTTCGAACAGACAGACAAGACTGTTTTAATGTTTTATATGCAAGGATTTACCTGGTGGACTCCCAACATAGACGAACTGGTAGCTTATGACATAGTACCCGGTGTGTGTGAAGCCCGGGGTTGCCATATACAAGCAGTACAGCTCGAAGATACTCTCCGCAAATGTGAACAGGGCCATGAACTGGAATAAATGATAGGGTTATAAGAAAATCCACGTCAATAGAGCAGTATGGAATAATCGTGTAACAGTTTCCCTGCTATTTGGGACTCTTTAAACCAATAACCCTTGATAGTCCCTAGCTGGAATAAAGGCCTCTACTTGAGGCTCTCCCTTCGGCCTCTCGGCCTCTATTTACCGACCCGATTGGGCTTGCTGCGCGGCCTAGTTTGGTTGATATAAGCGGCAAGCCTCCACTTGCGGCGCGATATACACTAGATCTGTATAGGGCCGAGACAGTCGCTCGGCCCGAGGCTACCTCGAATGGATACCCAGCTTTATGCTACCCATGGGAAGAGCAAGTGGTGAAAGATCAGATGTATTCTACTCTGCCGTCTCTTCCCCTCTCAGTACATACCAAAGTAAAGAACCCAGTGAGTAGGGATCCTCTCTGTAGATCCAGGAAGAAGGCATCGTGAAGTATCGGCTTCTGGTACCACGGCAACCGGAGAGACTTCACAGATTTAGACGATCTGAGGTTCGTTGATGATCTGGAAATTATAAAGTTAACGAATTTATATAAAGCATTAACTGCCGAAATAAAATTGTTGAAGGCAAATCCTCCGCTAATAGTGGCACAAATAATGTGCTAATGAGATACAGAATGTTAAAATGGATAAAGGGATCAGAATGAAGTATGGTACTGGGGCAAATTATGGTATGGAATAACACATGATTCTCTTTATCCCATGGGACTGCGGGTGAAGCTACTGGCAGAAACAAGTAGAGTATATGACTAATGTATGTATTATTTAATAGGATAATCTTATTGAGCTTTTACTAGAGGCTTGTATTTTTACTTTATACTCATTAATTAAACTAGTAAAGTTAATAAGTACAAAATATCTTGTAAGACGATGTGCAACACTATCAAATTGGATTTATTCTATAATGATAGTTGTAATGAAATAAACATATAAATAATACAATTACTGACAATTACTAATATAGATCTGTACCAACATTATCAAAAATAATTAACCTGGAGCTGTTTATCTTATGAGGACATCAATTACTGCTATTAAGATTCCACAGCTGGCCTATGAGCCTCCTCTAAATAAGAGAGGTGCTAGGACAACAATGTCTTATGGTCCAAGTTGTTTGTAAAATACTGTGTGAATTATTAATGATGATGAAAAGAAGTTGAGAAATAATCTTCTCTGACAATTTCCGTACTTTTCACAGAGTTGTTCATAAACTTTTGAAATAATAATAACAAACTCCTTGCATGCAAACTGTTTCGTAGAAGTAATGCATAATCTGTGTTCAATAACTTTTTTTCAGAATGCAAAGGAGTTTTCCAATAAGAAGTGTTTCAAGTAATATTGTAAAACTTACTTTCCGGTGTAATGTGAATACACTGACGGCGTTGATCGATAAGTAGACGGCGTTTTTCTTCCGTACATGTTTATTTTTCGTTCTTACTCGGCTGAAGTTGACGCCCTATTTAATAATGTATACAGGCACTTGTTTCGCTACGTTTCACTGTTATAACTACATGTAAGACACTCTTGGTTATGGAATAACCTAGTAAAGATCACATTTAAGTTATTTTATTGACTATTTAATTCATAATTATGGGATTTCTTTTAAAAAGCCACGCCTGTAAAATTGTTTGTTGCTACTTTCCGTTGTCAATTTACAATATTTTACTACCAAATTGAATATTACTTAAGTTCAAAAGTATTGGCGCTAGTGTACTATGAGAAATACCTTTGCAAGAAAGAGAAGTCCGAAAATTTTGTTATCTTTCATTTGACAGGTTTACACATTGGACGTGTATAGAGGCAGTTACGGTTCTAACGTCTTTCTAGTTTGTAGAGTTCGTTTCAGCTTTAAAAAAACTGGTTTGTATGAAAATCAGAATAATAAAATAAATCAAGAAAAGAATATTTATTTTTGATAAAGTCAATCAATTCTATTGTCACTTGTCACGACGCAGCGTCACCGGTTAAGAAAATTTCCCGTAATTCCCATTAATCGTGTTCTGTTGAAAAATGGAAGAAATTACTACTCACGATGATGTGAAGACCTCTAATAAAAATGAGAAAATAGTTTACAATACTTATAGAACAAATTGTGGATTATGCTGTGAGTAAATTATTTTCAAATTTCAATTAACAGAATTAACGATCGTTGATTTACAATCGATCAATTATCGATTTAATATATAATACAGTCGATGTTTTAATAGAAGCTTTTTCGGGGTATTGTAAACATAAAAAAAAACTTGACTTTGCCCGCGATGAAAAAATAACTCATGCCATTATTTTTTCATTCTTCAATAGGACTGGTTTCAGTCCCCACAAATGCACGTCTTACAAAGCGCATCACTCTAGGACGAGTATTGCCCTCCCTAAAGCAGGATAGTTTGCCGATAAGCACCCTGGCCTTACTGATAACCTTACTGCTGGTTTTGGTCGGACTGCTGCGTCAAGATTCAAAAATCTGACGTTAGCCATTCGACATTTTTTTAAGTGTGGGAGAACCATGTTACGGCACGAATGGGCCGGCTCGACCGGAGTGATACCACGGCCTCACAGAAAACCGACGTGAAACAACGCTTGCGTTATGTTTCGTTGTGTGAGTGAGGTTACCGGAGGCCCAATTCCCCCCTTCCCAATCTTCCCCATACCCATTCCCGAACAACAACCCTTAAATTCCTAACCCCCAAAAAGCCGGCAACGCACTTGTAACGCCTCTGGTGTGTCAAGTGTCCATGGGCGGCGGCGATTGCTTACCATCAGGTAATACGTCTGCTCGATTACCGGCGTGTTTCATAAAAAAGACTAGTTGCTACCGCTCCACAGTACTGTATCAAGCGTGTATCATAGAGGTTTTCGCTACTTATGTATTTAAATTATTTTTAGTAAGGTTTTTGTACCGAAAACTATTAGAGGATACTGCTTCGAATTGAATAAAAATATTTTTGTCTTAGATAGCGCATTTATCAAGGAATTCCGTACACTAAAACATACAAAAAAGACATCACGCCACGATTCATAGGAGCCAAGTAACGCAAAAGTAGCTTGTCGTGCAGGAAATAAACATTATCTTGTATTCTATTTCAGGTATTTGCCGCACACCCCCTATTCACTCCCGTAGCTACTATGGGCACGTATTCTGCACAAGTTGCTTCTATAAGTACATTTTTTCACCGACCAAAGCTGATTGCTCCGGGGACCTGACGAAGAAGACCTCAAAAGACGCTGTCGTCGTTCAAAAGTAATAAAGGAACTCTTGTAAGGAACCATGTGCTGTGTTTTCAATAAAAAAGTGATAAAAAATTAAGTAAAAATCGTAACAGTCATGTGTTTTTGGTTTTATTTTAGTGTAGTAAAGCGATTTAACCCTTTTTTCCTTTTTTTTTTGTTGGGTAGAATTATTATCCTATTACTTCTCCCGCCTTGGGCGAGAGGGAGTTTCAGTCTTTTACTGACTCTAAAAACCACCCCGTTCCAACTCCTGCTTTTTGAGCCGGAGGCCCAGTAACCCGCTAGGCAGATCATAGCTCCGGGTCGGTAACCAATTCAATCCTAGTATTTCTGTGTGCGTCAGGATTGCTCCGCCAAGTTTAGGTGTCTCAGGAGTCACGATGCACTCATGAGGATAATGACGCTACGAGGAGGAGGTAAGGCATGGACTATCAATTTTGACAAATATCGACAAATTTTTGGCTGATAGTCCAGTCAATTTAGGAATTCACCTCGGAATTCGAGATACCCAGCTGTAATTTTGTATATACTTGTATTTTGACCCCCTAAAACTTGTCTCAAAACCTACATATGGTAGGGTGTAAGCAACCCTTAAAATTCAGGGTCAAAGGGCCCAAAAATCGTTTTTTTGCGGTTTTTTCGAAATTACTCATTTCCTATGGGTTTTTGGTAATTGTATTCAATAGCAATACTGTAGCATACAAAATTCTCTACAACTTTTGTATTAACTTTTTTTTATACGGTGAACCGTTTTCGAGATAGAGAGCGGAGAGCGCGCGGTCACTGCATCTCTTCAAAAAAATTTTTTTTCATCTAACCTATCCGTGATGGTTATATATGGATAGGACATAAAAAAATACGTCATGGTTCCTAAAACCATTTTTCGTCAAAATCAATCGTTTGAAAGATAGACGCTTCCAAAGTGGAAAAATGAGGTCTATCGAATGTGTCCTGCCCCCTAACTTTTAAAATAAGTTAGTAAGAAAACTAAAAAAAATATATGCTGTAGATTTTAATGAAAACTTTCAACGAAAATTGGTTTGAACGAGATATCATAATTAGTTTTTAAGAATTGATACATTGTTAATAAAAACACACTTAATTTTCCACTTTCTCAATTCTTTTAATCAACCATTTTCTGATTTGATAACTTGGCGGGGCAACCCTGATGCACACTCATGGTGTGTCCATGACTTTGGTATGGTCGCTCATTTCACTCACACACACACACACACACACACACACGTCCAATAGGACCTTAGTACGAAATTTGAAATATGGAAGTTTATGGATTTATCAAGTTCTCGTTTTATGTTTGACTCGTGACAGAAAACGTAACCGCAATTGTGGGAGGAGGGGAAGAGGAATAGAGGTACGAACAGAATCGAATAAAAAATGCATTTCATGAAGGAGTTTCTTCCGAATCAATCCTAATAAAGTTATAGAGGTATACTACAGGATACTACACACAGTAGTTATCTTGTAGCCGCTAGGATGATGGCGGAAGGTCAATTAAGTCACTGGCATTGAATTTGTGTAAATGTGTAGTGTGAATTGTACTGATTTGAAATTTACCTGAGGAGTGTTAAGAAAGTTTTAAAACAAAAACAACTTGATAAAAATTGACACCACATTTTTATTCATAAATCTCTCCGCAACACTTTTTTCAAATATTCACTGTTTACATATATAGGACCACACTGCCACAAACACTTAGGACAATCCAATTCCGACCTACTAAATTTCGAATCTTGTAGATCAACCCATCCACGGTACGAAGGCTCATAGCACAAGCCCTTCGATAATTTATCATTATCATTGAAGTTTTTCCATTTTTTCATGCGTTTTTCAGGTTCGCTTTGACCTCTCTCATGTAGATATTTTGTTAGCTTTTCAATTTTTTCTGCTGCATACACATTACAATTTTCCACATTTGCTGATTCGTCAATTGCATTGCAGGATTCGGGGATATCTGAAACTTCTGTCCGGTTCTCGAACGAAAAGTCCCAGGTGTCAAACGATTCGCCCGCAATAGAAACGGCTGGTGTAGCAGCTGTGAAAATTTTTCATATTCAACTCTTACGCACCTAAAAGGGGAGATTATTGATTATCATATTGTCACATGCTTTATTACTAAGGGTATAGGGTTTAAAGTCGTTTATCTACAGTTTACATACTTTGTACTCTATTGTCGCGTTCGTCTTCGGTTAAGGGATGCACTGTGCTGTCTTGCACGCCTACAACAGAAACTTCAGTTGACTTTCCAATGTGGGACAATTTTTGGCTTATAATAACACTAAAATAGGGGGTATTGTAATAAGTTAAATAATCTATTGAATCTTTACGATAATTATAAGAGAAGTAAACAGTCAACCCAGTCACTAGCTGTGCCTAAAAGACGCTACCGTTAGTAACAGAACTTTAGAAATTCTCAGGTGTTAAACTTATTGCTTTGAAATAAAATCGTAACTATCGTACTAAGAGCCGATTAATGGTTACTTAACCCAGTCCTTAGCAAAAAGTGTTCAATACAAAATCGTTACTAAGGCATAAAGTAATCATTAGATGTTTCCGAGTCTGGTCTAAAAGTCTACTGAAAACTAAAATAAGGTCCACTTACATTTCTTGGGCTCGTTATTCTGAAACCATTCCTGCGGGCCAGAGCCGCATCGGCAGAAGGGCGGCTGTTGGCCCTGCACCATGAAGATAAACGGCGAGTTATCCTTGTTCCCCGCCAAAAACTCCCTCATATTCTCAGCAAACTGAACATTATTCTGCCATTGGTCAAAGCAATTCTTGAAGAACTCCGCTGGCTGGCTGTCCTTATTGCGATTCAGCACGTGCTTGTTGAAGCAATCCTCGCAAAAGACTTGCCCGTAATAGATCTTGATGTTGTCCGCTGGAATCGTGTGGCAGAAATCTGAAATATTAATTGAAGTTATATTTATCGGTTTTTTACAAAAAAAAAATATCTTATTAAACATAAGGGTGTGAGTGGGTCCAAAACCTGGCAAGTACCGACGTAACTTTTGTTAAGATATAAGATACGGTGAAGGAAAACATCCTAAGGAAACCAAGAATGTTGATTGAAATCTAGTAGTAGTAAATAAATTTTAGCTCAGCACCTATCTTTATTGACTTACTGACAGACTGAAGGACAATTCAATTTCAAAAGTGCCTAATTTAGGATTAATTGAAATTGAATAGATATTGAATTGAATCGAATTGATATATCCCACTTTTTACCAGTTATGTTATTTGCAAGCACCATGTAATAGCTCCAATGGCGTAGCATGAGAGGGGCCTATATCCAGTAGTAGACGTAGTAGGGCGAGTCTTAACACATTAGACGTCATGTCGGACAACGTTGTCCGACTTTAGTGGAGGAATAGCCTTTGTTGGCAGTGAAAGGCTTAAGCGCTACTTACAGCACTTCGCGCATTGAGGGTGGAAGCTCTGGCCGCCGACATCAACTTTGTTGCATTCGTCCACGCATTGCAGGCAGCGCGCGCAAATGCATTTCTTGGTTGGCTCCTCTGCCGCAGGTTGGTTCTCTGGTTTCGTTTCTGCTGCAAAAATATGCGAGTTTGTTAGTATATCTTCCATACATTAGGTCTTTATTTCAGGCCAATGTAGTATTTTTATAGGATAGTGGCAAGCAATAATTGATTTTTCAAGCGGGACAAGACCACCATCTTCTACAAATGCCGAAACCGACGTGAAACAACGCTTGCGATATGTTTCATTGGGTGAGCGAGGTTACCAGAGGCCCAATCACCCCCCTTTTCAATGTTCCCCAACCCCGATTCCCCAACAACCCTAAAAGGCCGGCAACGCACTTGTAACGGCTCTGGTGTTTTGGATGTAGGCGGCGGCGATTGCTTACCATCAAGCAATTTGTCAGCTTGTTTGTTGGCCTATCCTATAAAAACTCATAAAGTTCCCTTAAAGTTTTTGATCCATACTATTCCCTACCTGTATTATTATTTTTCTCATCAGCAGCAGCCTCTTGCGGTTTGCTACCGGGCGCCCACTGCATCCACCAGCTATTGGAGTGTATGCGCGGACTCTCCCCCCTGAACCGCGACAGTACGTGGGTCTTGAAACATTCGTTGCAGAACACGTGCCCATAGAACATCTTCAGAGACGGGGGAATAGTCCGGCAGACACCTGGGGAAGAGAACGAAGTAAGAAAGGTCGTGAGTCCATAGTATAGTTTTTTTTTGAGGGGGGGGGGGGATAATCATCACACGACTTCTCCCGCCTTGGGCGAGGCGAGAGGGAATGTCAGACTATTACTGACTAAAAACCACCCCGTTCCTACTCCTGCTTATCGAGGCGGAGCCCTGGTAAACCCGCTAGGTAGTCCGCAGCCCCGGATAGAACATCGTATAGTAGATAATGAGCTTTGTTCAACCAGGCTATTATAACAGATATACTTGTCCATTGTTCATATACATACTATACTGCCTCAACCCCCAAGGCAGGCAGAGGTTCACATTTACATAGAATGTAAGTTACATTCTATGTAAATGTGAACCCTTTTATCTGTTAGTCGGTCAGTGGGTATCCTTAGGGGCTCATGTAGTAGGGGATGTCATTGCTGAGAAATAGGTCAGTGGGTAGCCTTAGGAATATAACACTGACCGATCCGGGGTTCGGGCCAAGATCCCTTGGTCAGCAGTCATATTTGCAACTTCTCGGACCAACGGGATGGTTTTATTTAAGCAAGCATCTACCTTGCAGATTTTAAAGACTGATTCACGACCCGAAAGCTACCCACTGACCGACTTTTTCAACAAAAATCTATAGAAGCTATCTACAATAAGGACTAAAATGGCTTGCTACTTACAACACATGCTGCATAGCCTGTGGAAGCTGTGGCCTTCAATATCAACTCTATCTTCGGGTTCGACGGGAAGGAAGCATCTCGCACAGAAACACTTTTTCGCTGGCTCCTGTGTTTTATCCATAATTGCTATAAATAATAGTTAAACGTGATAATTTTGTTCAATTAAAACAATATATAAAAAAATTTAATTAAACTATAAAAATTATTCTTGAAGGAATCAGCAATTTTTATTCCATGGCAGATGGTGGAAAGGTGGAAAATGAGATTAGAAATAAACGAATATCGAATCCTAGCAGAACAGAGGATTTGATTTTGGAATTCTGCTGTTTTGTATGCTGACAGTAATATTTCTTAGAGATTATGTTCAACCTTTGCGGGTTGAGTATTAAAGAGTTTTTATTTCTGCTGTCAAGATTGAGAGAAGGAACTTACTGGTTATATTTAATAACGGATAACGTACAAACGAAATTATATTATTCATTTTGAAACAAACTAATATAAACATTTTAAGTGTAAGAGCCATACTTCGGTACGAATGGGTCGGCTCACAGAAAAAAGTGGTGAAACAACGCTTGTGTTGTGTGAGGTTACCGGAGGCCCCTTCCCAGTTTTCCCAATCCTCGATTCCTCAACAACCCCTGAATTCCTAACCCAAAATGGCCGGCAACGCACTTGTAACGCCTCTGGTGTTTCAAGTGCCAATGGATGGCGGCGATTGCTTACCATCAGATGATCCGTCTGCTCGTTTACCGGCTTAAACAAAAAAAAAAAACATAATTAACAGCCCGTGTCCAGTCACAGCTGTACAAATTCCTATCTAATAGCACGCCGAGCTGCATCTGTCTAATGCAATCTCAGCCAGTCTTAATTGGAATATCTTTCGAAACAAAATTAGGATCTACTCATCTTCATCTTTTAAAATTAACACAGATGAATCCGCAGGCGAAAATCTAGTGTACATTATTATAAATAAATATTTATAAACATTACACATGTAGGTTTTGCATGCATACGGTGTTTAGGACCAAAAATATTTTGTTATTGTTCTGTTTGAATAGAAATTCCTATAGCCTTTTGTCCTTTGTTCCAGTTTACCAAATGACTTTGCATTGTAATATTTTTAAGTATTTTATTATAATACAAACAATATTTTAAAAGGTAAATCATATTGCTAAAACAACATCAATTTTACCTCATTATTAGTTTCTATAAGTCGTTATAGATGGCGCTATAACATATTACAGAAAACAGCGCTGAGCACATCACTGACTAATGTGAATTCCATCTCGATTGTAAAACGAACGTTGCGCGTCACTACTGTGTTGCATATGTGTGGTGTACAAAGTTGTTTGTGTTATCTTTCATGTTTTTATCAAAAAAGTGATGTTTGTGATCTTGTATGGAATTAAATCTACGCTTATTTAGTGGTAAAGTAGATCTATTATCTTATCTCAATCAGTTTATTTGTATAGAATTCTTTAGTACAGAGTTAGCATAGGTTATGACGAACGGTGACCGTTGTGAACGTAACAGCTCATGTTTTTACATTTTTATGATTGAAAAACGAATGTCTGAACGTGGATGGAGTGGTTTAACGATAAATCAGCCATGAAGTCATCGTATTAACCACTTATGGAGTAGTTTAAAGTGTGTTTTTAGTAAATATAACAGATAGAAAATCGCTACTGTTCTGTCAGATTGGGATTTGAGTATGAGTAAAACTTTTTTTTTCTTAGTCGAGATGACCCCGATGTTTACTGTTTGGGGCCTTCGCTTTGGCTGTGCTAACTATAATGCCAATAACACCTTCAATTTAAATTAAAAAAAACATGAACTTTTTTTTGTAATTTGTTTTTGTCTGTACATGATGCATAGTTTTCAAACGTTTTTTTTAACTAAATATATCTAGAATAATATTTCCCCCCTTTTGTTATCAAGATAAATGTTTTATCTTTTGTATTATTGTTTGTTTTTCAACGTAAATGTAGGGCAATGCCTTAGTTTTTATCAGTTTCAAAGAAAATGCATTCTTATCTTATTTTGATATTACTATTTTTGATAAATACCTAACCATAGTTATCTATGCAGGTTCTTTTTTTGAAATACTATTTGTATCACAACAATCAATACTAAAAAAAACTTTTTATTTATATTTTAATAATTGGTAATGCAACCATCCGCACAATGAAATCACGAAAATTATTTATAAAAATGAGTAGTCAGTAGTCTACCACAATAGGTACTAAAATTCCATTAAATAGGGACATGGTTTTTAGTAATAATGTAACTCAGTATTACATAGAACTAGTAAATATCAACAAGTGGTTTATGATGTACAACTAAAGACTAGTTGAGGTCCGCAGTTTTGCTTGTGTGGACTATGAACTCTGACTTCATTTTCTTAAGTAACATTACCCTAATTTATTCCTTAGTACATCAGCATTACTTACCAATAAAAGGCCTGGTAAAATCGGTCTAGCCATGTCACTGGTTAACTGGAACAAACAGACAGACAGACAAAAATTAATATTTTGGTTTATGTATATGCATGTTGTAAAAATTATTGGTTCAATATTAGAAATAGACACTCCAATTTTATTTAATAGTCTTTTTTTTTTTTTTTTGACGGGGAAAATCATCCAATGACTTCTCCCGCCTTGGGCAAGGCGAGAGGGAGTGTCAGACTCTTACTGACTAAAAACCACCTCGTTCCTTCTCCTGCTTTTTGACCCGTAGCTCCGGTAAACCCGCTAGGCAGTCCGCAGCTCCGGATCAGGTAGTCCGCAGCTCCGGATCAGTTATTTATTAGTCTAGATAAGACTTTAAAGCTTCTACTAGCACTATTTACTTGGAACTTTGAAAGAAGTTTAAGCTAAAAAACTATTTAAATAATAAGTAGTAAAATTTATTACTCTAGGAAAAACAGACAAATATGCAAACATAATTTTTAACCTGTGTATGAAAGTGAGTTTAAAAAAAGTTGGATATTATCCTAGCTTAGTTAACTTTCTCTCTGGTAGACGTCTTCCTTCAATCCTGTATTTGGATTCTTATTAGGTTAACCAATGCATAGCAGTAGGTAATTAATTTAGAGGTTTAGTAATCTCAAGTGTATCCTGTATAGCTATTTGTAGAGAAGGTGTTACATTTCAGAGCTGTTTAAAGTAATATAAAGATAGTGTTTTTTAATGGTATAAGCCGGTAAATGAGCAGAGAGATCACCTGATGGTAAGCAATCGTCGTTGCCCATGGACACCTGAAACACCAGAGGTGTTTGCCGGACTTTTGGTGGTTAGGAATTTAAGTGTTGTTGGGGAATCAGAGATTGGGAAGATTGATTGTAATTTAAAAGATAAATGGAGTTTCTTGCTTATGCATCCCCATTTGAATCTACATTTTGGAACGAGAACCTAGCTTTACTGACAGACAGACTGACAGACTATTATTTATTTCCTTACTAGCTGACCCTGCAAACTATGTACTGCCTCAAACACTTTTTCTCACTTTTTAATGTTTCCTGGGCTTAAATCTCTAATTGGTTATAATACTGATTGAATGGATTTTCAATTCGGCCAATCAGAGCACCAAACGCACTCTCGTTCCGATTACTTTAGACGTAAAGCGAACTGTACATACTAAGGGTACTGAAGTAATGCTATGTATTTCCCCATAAATTTTATTGATATTAAAATAAAACAGACAATAAAAATTGATTCACAGACAACAATAGAGAGATATTTCGATCTAGTTTTTATACAAGTTTTTGCCTGAAATTATATTTATTATGTTCAGGTACAAAAACTTCTGTTTTGTAGGTACATATATTATAAGTTTTTCTAAAAGTGTTGTTTGGAGATAACAGTAGTAAATATAAATGATCGATAACTCTTTTTTTTTTGTAAACAAAAAATCTATAATTATTTTGTTAAGACTGACTCGTTGGTCGAGTGGTCGCAAGAGCGACTGCCAGACAAGGGGTCTCGGGTTTGATTCCCTGGTCCATCAAAATAATGCTGGGGTTTTTCGGTTATTCGAAAATTTCTCAGTAGTAGCACGGAGTCTGGAATTGTGTACAGTATATGGCAATAGGCTCACCCCCTATTACATGGGACTTATAACACAAATGGTGAGAAATGGGTGTATAGCGGCATTGTCGTGTCGTAATGAGCACCTCTGCCTACCCCTTCAGGGTTAAAAGGCGTCACATTGCTATTTTGTCTCTGTCACTTAGTGCGTATTTGTGAATACGAAGCAACGCATACCTAATAAGTATTTGTAAGATTTTATTCTCGTGATTGAATCAAATTAAATATGTATTTTTTCTTTGTTACAGAATGGTACATCATCTGGATGTTAAAAAAAGAAAAATGTCCCGCCATGAGAAAGCGAAGAGTGGCTTTGTAAGTAGTACAGTAATTTGTTATTTATTTACTAGTCGATCACACTATGATAATCCAATCACCATTTTCGCGAAACAGACAGGTGTGATGGTAATCATATAGGGGTAATTAATTACTTTAAGGAACATTACCCTTACTGCCGCACTCAGAGATATTTAATGATTAGTTAAACTATTCCTTAGTAACGATTTTGTTCTGAAAACAATTGCTAAGGACTGGATTAAGTAATCATTAAATGATTCTGAGTACTGAGTAGTCTGAGTAGTCATTTACTTTACTCAGAGGCTTTACGATTAAAGTAATCGAAACGAGAGAGCATCCGTCCCTCTGATTAGCCGGCTCGAATAAACCAACTAATCGGAGCGCCGAACGCGGTCTCTGATTGGCTGGCTCGAATAAACCAACTAATCGGAGCGCCGAACGCGCTCTTGTTTCGATTACTTTAAACGTTATATACGTATACCTGGGTATCTTCAAAGCCTAAGTAAATAGGTTGCTTATGAGCAGTGGCGTAGCGTAGTGGCGGCAGGGGCGGCCCGCCCCGGGCGGCACTTTTTAGGGGACAAATTTTAAACAATAAATAATAAAAATATTTCAACCATTTTATATTTTTTTCGCAACTAGAGATCGGAGAAAGTAGTGATAGTGGGGATGGACCTTTAACGAGTGGTCCTGCCCCGAGAGGGAACCTTTAGATAGAGTCGACTGTACAAATTGTTAAAAAGCGTTGGTAGTTAGCTTGGCCTTCGACCGGGTTTGGCATAAAGCGCTTCTTTCGAAGCTTTCTTCCTATGGTCTTCCCGAGAAATTGTGCGAATGGGTCTACTGCTTTCTTGCAGACAGAAGCATTACGGTCGTTGTCGACGGGGAATGCTCCGACTCTCTTTCTGTAAACGCAGGTGTCCATCAAGGCTGCGTGCTATCACCTACCTTGTTCCTCCTCCATATCAATGATATGTTGCAAATCAGCAGCATTCATTGTTATGCGGATGACAGTACAGGTGATGCCTATTATACCGGCCGCGCTAACATTTCTCGGGAAAACGTCATCGAGAACCGAAACAGACTTGTGTCTGAAATCGAGACTTCTTTGCGGAGAATCTCAGATTGGGGTGAACTTAATTTGTTCCAGTTTAACCCTACTAAGACACAGGTCGGCGTGTTTAGCCCGGTATTAGAATTGGGATACTTGGCATCAACATTTCGAGCGACGTCCATATCCGTGGCCATCTAGAGGATAAGGCTAAATTATCCTCGAAAAAGCTTGGTGTGCTCAACAGATCAAGGCAGTATTTCACTCCAGCCCATCGCCTGCTTCTATATAAGGCGCAGGTTCGGCTCCATATGGAATACTAGTCTCATCTGTGGGCGGGGGCACCCCAGTACCAGGTTCATCCTCTGGACCGCGTTCAGCGACATGCGAATCGGATTGTTGAGTGGCAGGAAATTTAAAACCGACTTGACACTTTGGCAATGCGTAGAGATGTAGCTTCGTTGTACATTATATCGCCTATACCACGGGGAGTGCTCTGATTCATGACTGTTCTCGCCGAAAAGTTCTCTATTATGAATGTATGTAATGTGTAGTATACATTAAATTAAAATACCTAAATAAGGGGCGGCAAAATTGTCTTCCGCCCCGGGCGGTCGACACTCACGCTACGCCACTGCTTATGAGCAGACGTGCTCCATCGTAGGCCGCATCATTATTTACCATAGGGCGAGATAGCGGCCAAACGTTGACCTATCAAATGTAAACTCTCCTCTTTCCTCCATTAAATCTTTATGTAAACTCTTAAGCGAATCTGAGTAGCAATACAAATCAGTTCTGGTTTAATGGTGCAAAATATGTTTAACTGTATTGTAATGTAACAGATTAATAAATAAAAAGAAAAAACGAAAAAAAGTAACGTTTAATGTATTAATCGAAAAGAGAGCGCGTTCGGCGCTGATTGGTTGGTTTATTCGAGCCGGCCAATCAAGGTGATTTCTTTAAACGTAAAGCAAACTCTTACTAAGAGTATAGGGCGTGATTGATAGTATGCAGATTGGTGTTGGGTACAAAGTTTTCTACAATAAGAAAAAATAATGATCCTACAACCAGGCAGAGTAATCTTGCCTAGCGGGCTATCGGGAATTCGTACCATTTTTGTTCGCACGCAAACTTTACTGTGTATTATTATATATGTATTGACTTTTCTCGTCATTTTCACCTAGAAAAGAGAGAAAATTTCCTTTTATTATGTATAGAAAAGTAAATATAAAGGGACGCGTCCACAAGCCACATCTTTTTGGCTTACCTACTGGGTCTATTTCGCTCTTTTTTCGTATATCATCAGCCAAGATGATAACAAATATGTAGTTAAATTAAGTCATAAGAGGTTTCCCCACACAGTATATGCAAATATTTACCTAAATATAATAAAGTCGGCTTGTAAGACGTCTGCCATTCCTAATGAGATTGCCATTCAGCCGTGCTAATATCCCATTCACGCATACTGTAACATTGTTTGTAACATGTATGGTTCGCATAGAAAGCTTGTAAAAATGGTCATTTTACGCGTAATTTTGAATATCCGGAGCTGGGGATTACCTAGCGGGATTTCCGGGGCTCTTGTTCCAAAAGCAAGAGTAGGAACGGGGTGGTTTTTAGGCAGTAAAAGTCTGACACTCCCACTCGCCTCGTCTAAGGCGGGAGAAGTCATTGTATGCTATTGCCGCCTCAAAATAAGCATATTTTTGAACCGGAGCGATACCACGTCCTCTCAGAAAACCGGCTTGAAACAACGCTTGCGTTATTGTATGATGCGGATTAAAGACTGAGAGCGTCCTAGGCAAGCCCCTCATAGGCGCTCCTAATTTGTTTGCCCTTGCCGAGTCTTATGCTTCTGCACGCACCAGGCGATCCGTCTGTCAGTTTGCTCCCCAATTCCAAAACATATTTCAAATTATTTGAGGGTTTTGTCAGGGATTAAAATCGCAGTAAAACAGTGTATCGTAATTTTTTTATAATAACTCTCATGAGACATACTAAATTACCTTAAAATCACGGTTTACTCGCGTAAATTAATGGAGAAAAGCTCTACTAGTTTCGAGTCACAGAGGGACTCTTCATCATGAGCAGCGTGCGAAGAAGCACGTGTCAGTAGGCTGCGCGACGTCGCCGCATTCGCGTTAGTTAATTTACTGCCGCACTCAGAGACATTTAATGATTACTTAAACTATTCCTTTTGTATTGATAACCATTGCTAAGGACTGAGTTAAGTGACCATTAAATGATTTTGAGTATGTTGGTTAGTGTATCGTAATATTCAGCTGTACAGCCAAAGTACCTAAGTGCATAATAGCGATGGGATGACATTGTCGTGGGCGTCACGTTAGCCATTCGCGTGCACACAACTTGTTGTAGTCACATTTATTACGTTAAACGATTGTCGTGGGTGGTTTATAGTTTTATAGTCCTAGTATGGTTGACAGAGAGGATTATTTTGGTTCGTTTTTTGTGTTATTAGTAGCCCGTGACAGCCCGTTGTTGGACTATGGGTCTCCTCTACTCTACATAAAGACGTTTGCTATACTTTTCACGCTTGGCGGGCAGGTTGAAAAGTTCAGGTTTATAAGGGAGCGCTGCTGCCCGGTCTTTGTCAAATGTGTGACTAAGGAACTCCTTAGTCAGCTCTTACGACCTCATCTTACCAGCTCACCATAGCAAGAGCAAAGGTGACAAATGTATTATACTCGGATGTCACCAACGTCGTTTGCGTAATATCCCATAAAAAATCTGGGTCTATCTTGCCCCTATCCTATAAAAAAAAGTCTGGATGCTAAGTGCATTTCTGTCTCCCATCTTCGGAAAAAAAGTCGTGACGTTATAGTTACCTTTAAACAAGATAAATTAACTTCGACTCCAAAAATAAAATAAAGTTACGAAATTGCGGACCGTACAAATATTTACTTAGTCTGCTATCGGTACACGCGATAGCACAATCAGTTACACCACTTTTCAGTTAGTTCTCAGCCGACCTTCAGCGTGATACAGTGATATTTTCAGTGCACAGTGTTTCTTTAGACGTTTTACTGAGTTTTTTGAAGTAACTATCAAGTTGTGTAGATTTTCTTTTATGAAACGGTGTCTGTGATTTCTAGAGATACAATCTCTATGACAGTGGTTACTGCCAAGCTTAGCTTTTAACAGCACAATATTTCGTTTGTATTATCCAGGCTATATATCTGTTTTGTGACTCCTCTGGTGTTGTAGGTGACCATATTTGGCGGGCATCACTTACCATCAGGTGATCCGTCTGCTACGAGGGTGCGTTTTTAAATTCGCGGAATGAGAGGGTTGTGGGGGCATTACGCTCATTAGGTCGTAACGTGTTCAGTGACTCATAATTAGTATAAATACGAGATTTCATTGCAATTAGACGATTAGTTTTTGAGTTATCGTCAATCAAGCAACAAAATCGGGAGTGAAAAGTGAAATATGGAAAAAATCTAATATCATACCGTTATAAAGTTCCTTACCAAGCAAGGAAAAACAGTTGCGACCATAATGAATGAGATGTCATTGGTTTACGGTGACTCTTGTCAAGGAAAAACCATGGTGTACAAGTGGCACAATTTATTTAAACAAGGAAGGGAATCCATTGAAGACGACCCGAGGCCGGGCAGGAGAATCGAGGTGACCACGCCAGAACTTATCCAAAAAGTTGAAAAAAATGTACTGGAAGATGCTCGACTAAAGAAGAAACAACTCGCAGAAATGGTTAGAGTATCCGATACAACCATTTTTAAAATTATTCATGATCATCTTGGCATGACTAAGGTCAGTGCAAGATGGGTACCGAGAATGCTCACGCCGCCCCAAAAACAACAGCGCGTAGAGTGTTCACGTGCATTTTTGAACCTCTGTAATGAAGACAAGGATGATGTATTGAGTCGAATTTTTACTGGAGACGAAACTTGGGTTCATCATTATGAACCTGAGTCGAAACAAGATTCCATGCAGTGGCATAAAAAGGGCGCAGCACCCCCTAAGAAGTTTAAGGTGTCACAGTCAGCTGGGAAAATCATTGCAACGGTATTTTGCGACTCGGAAGGATTATTATTAATCGACAATAAAGATAAAGGTGTTTCTATAACCGGGGAATACTACGCTTCAATATTAAAGCGACTTCAAGAAGCCATTAAGGAGAAAAGATGGGGAAAATTGACGAAAGGTGTGTTGCTTTTGCACGACAACGCGCCCGTTCACAAGAGCCGCGTTGCGATGGCTGCCCTGCATAAGGTGGGCTTCGATATTTTAGAACACCCACCCTACAGCCCAGACCTGACCCCGAGTGATTATTAACCGTTTCTAAAAATGAAAAAAGAGCTACGGGGTAAAAAATTTACCACCGATGATGAAGTCAAGAAGGCAGTTTCGGCGTATTTTATAGACAAAAAGAAATCTTTTTTTTATGATGGTATTAATGAATTAATTGAAAGATCTGAAACATGTATTCGTCTTGCAGGTGAATATATTGAAAAGGAAAAATAATTTGGTTTTTTTATTTCCACTCCTTATCCCCCATTCCGCGAATATAAAAACGCCCCCTCGTAGTTTATCAATACGTATCGTTGTTTCCAATTTTGTTCATGGCGTAGTGGGGTGACGTGCAGACGTATCACCTGATGGTAAGCAATCGGCACCGACTGGACCTCTGCAACTCTAGAGCAGTTAAGTGCGTGACCGGCCTTTAGGAGATTTGGATATTTAGGATTTCGGGATTAGATATGATGGAAGAATTGGAGATAGGGGGAAAAATTGGTCCCCATAATTATTATGTTACTGGAAGAGGTAGCTATAGACGACCTGGCGGGTGGTTACCTGGGTTGCGGCTCGATGCAAGAGTAGGAACAGAGTGGTTTTTTAGTCAGTGTGGACGTCCTAGCGGCTTACCAAGGCTCCGGCTTGAAAGCAGGAGTAGGAACAGGGTGGTTTTTAGTCGGCTATGGACGACCTAGCGGGTTACCGGGGTTCCGGCTTGAGGCAGAAGTAGGATCGGAGTGGTGTTTAGTCAGTAAGAGTCTTACACTCCCTCTCGCCTCACTTAAGGCCGTAGAAGTCATTTGGATGATTTTTTCCCCTTAGTCGTATGACTTACTCGACTTAAGGTCCTGTCCCCTAGAAAGGGCGTCTACAGAGGTCCTCCATCTCGATCGGTCTTGAGCTTCCCGCTTCCCCTCGTTCCACGTCATGCCGATGCTCGCCGCTTCTGCCACCCTTGGTTCCTTAGTATTGTATGGGATATAGTATTGTATAGGATATAGTGGAGTATAGGAGTTACATAATTTCTTGATGTACTCCGTGACGTTGATGCGTGCTCCTCAATAACTGCTAATTGTTTTCGTTATAACCATGTTTAAGGAAGTTTTGGTTTCCGCGTATTCTTCGTGTATCATTTCAATAACTGTTTTGATGTTCAGAAAGTTGATGCGTTCAATCAAACATCTTGTAATACTGTCGAGCCGTTTTTGAGGTGTGTGTAAATGAAATGTAACAGATATATGGAATCGAAGTGTGTTTGTCTGTCTATAATACATATAAAAATAAGTCAAGTTTTCCTTCCTGACGCTATAATTTCAGATCGCACGAACCGATTTCCACGGTTTTGCATTCGGTTGAAAAGTCTCGGGCTTCGTGAGGTTTATAGCAAAGATAAATCAGGAAAAATTTCAAGAGAAAAGCAGCACAACAGGGCAAATATTTTTTCACATACATAAGCCATCTCTGATACAAAAATAAGCGAAGCCTTTAGTGGCGAAACGGAGTTCGCCGGGTTTGATAGTCTTTCAATAATTAAAATGTACTCTGTGTAACTTATAATCTGGGGCACGGGAGTGCCCCCGCCAAGACGAGCCAAGCGAAGCGCAAGGGCATTACCTACCTTTTCTCGAAGCGGTTCGTCGTATTTTTGAACCTTCATAACTTCAGTGGTAGACTTAATAAACCTCTAAAGAAGTCCTAGAAAACTGAAATTTGGTATGTAAGCTAGTATTAGTACCCAAACCCCTTAAACTAGGGGGTGAAAGTTTGTTTCAGACTTCCGCAAATTTTGACAGTAGAGGTCTGAATGCGGCGGCGGAGAGGTAAATCTTTTGATAGCGTCGTATAAAAAGTGCTGCAGTGTATACGAAAATAATCCGAAAACCTCCTCACAACTTTCCCTCCCTCAACCGCATATATCATATAGCTCGCACTGTCAAAAAGTAATCAGATCTAGTGTGGAGCCAAGTTTGTAGGCGTGCAAACCGTAGACGTAACTAGCGAGTCGGCCGCGAGCTATATGGTCTCGTCTTGGCAACATTTAACATGAAATGTTGTTGTAGGTTTTAACAGTCTCGAACATTTATGTCATGGTGGTCCGGATGTTTAAGACGAACGCTTCTCATGTATGAGAGGTGAAGAAACTAGTGCGCCTCACCATCAACGATTACATCACTACTTACCACCAGGTAGGATTGTAGACAGACGTATTGATTCGAAACCTACCAACGGCAAGTACCAATGTGACTTTTTACCGAGTTATACGTACTTTCTGATTATTTAGACACCACTGGCAAACGGTGAAAGAAAACATCGTGCGGAAACCTGGGCTTATAATTTCTAATAATTATAAGTTTGAAATCGCCAACCCGCATTGAGCAATCGTGGTGATTAATGTTCAAATTTTCTCCGTGCGAGAAGAGGCCTTTGGTCAGCGGTGCTCACTAATAGACTGAACTAGGATGAACATTTAAGAGTTGACTGGTTAGGCATAGGCTGTAAAATATGGTCACTCATAGTTTAACTTCAAAATTACTGGACGTTTGACAAGAAAAGGTTCTCATAGTGTTGAGAGTGAGTGTCAGACTCTTATTTACTAAAAACCACCACGTTCCTACTCCTGCTTTTCGAACCGGAGCCCCGGTAAACCCGCTAGGTAATCCGCAGCTCCGGATCAGGCATCAGCCCTACTGGGCCTCATCTATGGTGGTCTGATGGCTCTTCGAGGCGCATGTGGAACGCCATGCGCCGTAGCTATCCACCGCTTGCGTTCACCTTTCATCCCCTTTGCGTGTCTGTCCATTAAATAGGCATAAAAAAACAAAAGAGTGTCGGGGCTTAATACCCCAGAAACTCCCAAATCTGTTCAGTGTTCACGCAACCGTTTTTAGAGCCTATTAATTAGGCTTTTAAGTCCCTAATCCTTTGCGTTATTCAGCCTCGCCCTGTCTATTCAAATTAGCACGCAAGGGTGTGGTCTGATGTCCAGTCTAGAATTTTAATTCGTTTTTATTATACACCGTTCTTTTTACAGTTTCAGTGTAGTTTTGGCAGTCATACTTTTAACCTCGTTGCGAAAAGTGGTTGGTTTTAATAGAAAAAAGGACCAATAGAAAACTGTTGAAGGCAAATCCTCCGCTAACGTCGTCGGTCACCGGTGACCAACACAGCGTTCAATGGGTTAAGGGTGCTTTTCCACCAGTTTCATTGTGATATTGTGATATAACTCTCAAATGGAGCAATCAGTTACAATACGGTTTTTTAAGTGTCAATGAATTTTCTTGCAGTGGTTTTTTTCTTAGCTATGTTTTTTATGGTATATTTAAGCCAGTAAACGAGCGCACGTATCACGTGATGGTAAACAATCGCCGCCGCCCTTGGACTCCCGAAACACCAGAGGCGTTTCGGGAATATAAGGGTATGTTTCAAGAGTAGGTGTCATAAGTGTGAGAGAACCATGCTTCAGCACAAATAGGCCGGCTTGACCGGAGTGATACCACGGCCTCACAGAAACCCGACGTGAAACAACGCTTGAATTGTGTTTCATTGTGAGGTGGCCCAATTACCTATTTTTCCAATATCCCCAATGCCCAAATCTTCAAACTCTTAAGTTGCCTAATAGGCTGGCAACGTTCCTGTAACACCTCCTAAACACCAGAGTGTTTCGGGGGTCCATGGGCGGCGCCGATTGCTTACCACCAAGTGATCCGGCTGCTCGTTTACCTCTCATAAAAAAATCTTTAGGCTGAATAGCTTAATTTAAATTTTATGATAATTCGTTTCCTTTTTATGATAAAAACTCTGCGCTCTTTACAGAAAATTCTGAAAAGCCATACTTTACATAAAAACATAAAACAAAGCATCAAAGATAACATAATATTACTCGTATAACTACATTTTCCTGTAACCTAGTAGAGCTAATTACTGAACGTTTCAGTGAATTAGAGTAGATCATAGTTGTTAATTATGAGAGCGGCGCTGACGTCACGACACATTATGTCATTGGTTGCGCGCGCGCTTCCATGTAGTATCCCGTGCTAGTTCGTAAGGATTGGTACATAGTAGTGCGGAAAAATGACTATGATACAAGATAAAAGTATTTTGTTTACTAGCTATTTTGTTGCGGTGTCACCCGCTATTTATATTTTTTTTATGGAATAAAATAATCCAATGACTTCATTCGTCTTGTGCGAGGCGAGAGGGAGTGTCAGACTGACAAAAAACAAACGCCGTTCCTATTCCTGCTTTTCGATTCGGAGCCCCGGTAACAGTCCGCAGTACCGAATACCATTTTCCTTATGGTATAAACTTTTATAATAATTTTCCTTCGTGATTACCTTGTCGGTTTATTGGTTGTAGGTACAGGAATGATTAGCAAGGTTTCTTCGGTACAATGTCACTGTCAAGCACAGGAAAAGTCAAAGTATTATACATTTGACAGAGACCGGACAGCAGCGCTCTCTGAAACACCTGTACCCTTTACTGCGATCTCCAATCCGCTCATAATTGGACAGTGGACTGTCGCCCGCTGTTTATGAGGATTAGGAATCCCCATGGCAGTTGACTGACTCATAACGTAAAAACCAATATATTTGGCTTTACATTTCGTACCTGCCATCGTGCACTTCCGACAAAAATATCAATATTACTGTATCTTATTAATGTAAGCGTCCACAGGCCCGCATCGCGTACGTATCGTACGCATTCCGTATGACGTCATCAGTACGCATCGCATGTAGGCATTGCTGATGATGCGGTCCGTACGATGCGGATCAGTGGACGCAGTTGTATGAGTTTCTATACAAGACAAACTAAAATCCGTTGCGTGCGATGCGTCCGATGCGGCCCTATGGACGCGTACCTTAAGAATTCGTCTATCTAGACAACAAATATGTCCTAGGCCTTATAAATGCAGTGTATTTACAAAACATAGTAACCAAAATAATACCTCGGACTAATCTTACGCAATAATCTATCTCGATGACCATAATGTTTGTAAATAATTTAAGCCAGTTATGAAAATTTAGTTCAAAATAATTCTTGTTGCACACGGTTGTGTCTATGTGTCTAATAGCGAAAATAATGAGTGTATTGCCAAAAAGGAGTGTGATATTTGACATTTGGAGTAGAAAAACGACATTTTTCGTATGTTTTTTGAAAGTTTTTTTCGAAAAAATACGCTTTTTTCGTATTCGAAAGTGATTTTTAAAGTTAGTTTTCGTATTTTTTGGTAGATAAATGATATGTTTTAAGTGTTTTACTGATGGTTAAAAGTATTTTTGATAGTTTTCTTTGTTAAGGAATGTTTTAAAAGCCATATGGCATCACGCTATTACACTTGGGGACCGAGCACGCGTGTGAAATCGTTGGTAAGAGATAGTGCGCTAATATACTGACAGATTTTATGATTAAATTGTACTGTAGTCGTATTTTAATGCACTAACATTACCGATGTCTTAAGAAAAATCTATAGTAGTAGTAGGTATATGTAGATAGAATCATATAAACATAATTTAATAAGTGCTGGGTTGATACCACGGCCTCACAGAAAACCGACGTGAAACAGCGCTTGCGTTGTCTTTCGTTGTGTTACTGAGGTTGCCGGAGGTCCAATTATCCCTCTTCCCAATCTTCTTAACCCCCGATTCCCCAACAACCCTTAAATTCCTAACTCCCATAAAGCCAGCGACGCATTTGTAAAGCCTCTGGTGTTTCAAGTGTCCATGGGCGGCGGCGATTGCTTACCAGGTAATCCGTGTGCTCGTTTACCGGCTTATACGGCATACCAAAAAAAGCAAAATGAAATTCGTGGGTTAAGAACTAGAGTAGCGTAAGGGCAAAATCTCTTTTTTTTTCACCATTCGCTTTTTCAATCCCCATATTTGTATGTGCCGAAAAACTGGAACGATGTAGTGTGTAGATTGCTTAGTACAATAACAACGCATAAAAAAGAAGTTTGTTTAGCGTCCATGGGCGGCGGCGATTGCTTACCAGGTAATCCGTGTGCTCGTTTACCGGCTTATACGGCATACCAAAAAAAGCAAAATGAAATTGATCTCGATTTTTATATACATTTTCTCTGCTCCCCAAGTTTTTTAGTGTGATGTTGAACAGCTTATAACCTTGTTCAAAAATAGGATAGTGAGATGCATAAACTATTATAAAAATTAGACTGTTATTTTTAGAGATTTCGGCGTGCATGCGTTACGAATTTTCCGTTTATATATTTGCCTATAAATAATTACCATTAACACCTGTAGAAAAAGAGCGTGCTCCATTTTAAAATGGCATACACTTTAAACATTTCTACAACTCCTTTGGTGTTGTTGGTTAATGGGTATCGCTAATAGCTTATCAGTAGGCCACAGTCTCTGCCTGTTTCCTTAAAAAAATCGTAATTTCTCCCGCCTTGGGCGAGGCGAGAGGGAGTATCAAACTCTTACTGACTAAAAACCACCCCGTTCTTACTCCTGCTTTTCGAGCCAGAGCCCTGGTAACCCCGCTAGTAGGTAGTCCGCAACTCCAGATCAGGCATCAGCCCTAAAAGGCCCCAACTGTAGTGGTCTGATGGCTCATTGAGGCGCGCGCAGAAAGCGACGCGCTGCACGCACGGGTCAGATTCTGGTCGGCCTGTGAGCCAGCCTTGCTTGCCGTTCGCAGACCTGCACGTAATCTCCACTCTTGGAAGACGGATTGCGGATCTCAATCGGCTTTTATTGATCCCCGAAAAGAGTGACAAATGAATCCCACTCTGTCGGCTTATTTCGAAATCTAGTACAAAAATACACAGAAATCTAAGTTCAAACTAATAATATACATTCCAATGTCTTTATCTTTTATCGCATTGATAAGGCTATCAATGAAACCATTTCAATTTGTATTTTTGTTTAAAATAGACGCTTAGTTAGTGACCAAAACAGTTCCCAACTTAGTAAATAAAGAAATTGACCATATAAATCCAGTGTTAGTGTAGAAGATCATATTAAAATCGGTGCAGCGGTTTTGCAGATCAGTGCCGAAGTGCTGAAACTTGGAGTGTGTTTGTTAGTGATAAAATGTTTTAATCGTTGTGATATCGGTGTTTTTAATTAGTATCTTTGTCCTTAAGTTAACCTTAGTTTAATTCTCACAATGCATCGAAAATCACATTGACTGAATTTTTATTTACGTTCTTAAAGTGTTCCTAACTTTTCATCAGTTAATAACCGTTTACATTCCACTGCTGGACTATGAGCCTCCTCTACACAAGAGGGTTTGCCATAATCTGTACGTTTGCAAGTCAGGTTAAAGTTGTAAAGTATATCAGAGAGCGCTGCTGCCTGGTTTCAGTCTAGTTCCTCAGAGGACTTTTACCAGAGGAGAATTCTTATTTCGCCTCTTCGTAATGTTCGCAGTAGTAGCACGGAGTCTGGAATTGTGTCCAGTACGTGGCAATAGGCTCACCCTCTATTACGTGTGACTTACGAGATCAAAGACAGTCGTTCATGTCCCTGGGACGCGCCGGACTTCAGTATTCCGGTGTTTTCATGGTTGTATCTACTGTAGATCCTGGTGCACAGGAGTTGCAGCGGTATGGGAGGTTGTGGCGGGTTTGTCACAAAAAAAAGTAAAGGACAATAATAATATTATTCGTATTGTAAAGTGGATTTTAAATGAGTCATACATAGGGTTATAATTCTGTTATCTCTATAACATGGTTTTTAATTAACTTGAAGTGTTTTAGTGTTTCAATGTCACGTTTATTAACTACTGAGATATAAGGCTATCTTTTCACATGATAAGCTAGTTACATTGGAACATTTTAAACATTTTGGTTAAAGGTTTTGTTTCTTCAATACCTCTACCATGAGTTTTTTGTTCCACAGGTGATCGGTAGAGGCGTTGTAAAATTTGCCATACAAAAAATGTACGTCGTCGCTAGCGACTATCGTCAAATACTATTGCTTCAAACTCATGGTAGAAATACTGTACTACTCGTATGATCGTTGTCCCAAATATCTCTCTCTTTTTAGTCTGTGATTCTGATCATCAATTGATATCTTAAACACACACAATTCAGGGAACTAAGAGTGAGCCATCAGACCACCACAGATGGGGCCCAGTAGGGCTGATGCCTGATCCGGAGCTGCGGACTACCTAGCGGGTTTACCGAGACTTCGGCTCGAAAAGCAGGTGTAGCAATGGGATGGTTTTTTGTCAGTACGAGTCTGACACTTCCTCTCGCCTCGTCCAATGTGAGAGAAGTAATTGGACGATTCCCGCCTTAAAAAAAGGCTACCAAGAATCTACATCTTACAGTTCTTTTTAGTATTATTGCGTTGTGTTTCGGTTATCACAGATGTCTATAGATCCCTCTCCTTCAAAGGTCGGCAGTGCACTTATAACCTCTGATGTTGTCGAGGTCTACGCGGCTGTACTGATCAGTTCAGTGATCAGCTAAAAATGGAAATTAGGAAATGCAAATGATTTTCACATTGATCCAATTATTTCCTCTGATTTTGGGTTGATGATAATTATAGCGAACTGGGAGGTATCGCAAATCGGATAGATTAGAGAACACGTTCACACACTACTTACTATATGTATTTTTTTCACAGAAATGCCATTTTTAACTATAAATGAAATTACGTATTCGCCGTTTACCAATGAACGTAATCTAAGATTAAACACTTTTGGATAACCACTGCTCTAGTGTATTTTTCCACCAGAGGTGTGCTATGCTACGTTGCTGTGAATGCGTTTGGTTTTCACCAATCTTATTCATTGGTACACATAGCTTAGCACAGTTGGAAACGGGTTCAACTAAGTTATGTTTTTTATATGGAAAGATACGTGATGGATTCTCTTCTATCAATACGTCGCATATTCGAGCAGCGCATCTTCCTCGCACAGCTACATAGCTTAGTATCGGTGGAAACTGTCACATAGTTTCACAGCTTAGCTGTGACACCTCCGTATCATAGCTACATAGCACATTTGTTATGGGAAAGCACCCGTAGTCAAGTTCTTAAGTACACTCATCCATCACTATCATAATCCAAGGGTATGCATTGTTAACAGTTTTACACCAAGGTCAAATGTCCAAGCAGATAGTTTCTCCGAAATTGCTAAATCGATTTCGATGCGGTTGATCATTAATTACGTTACTCTTATCTCAGGTATTTAGATAGGCACCACTGACTGCTAAGAACGATGGAGTGTGTAAAAAGTGAAATAAAAAGTGTTCCTAAACTGAGTTTGAGTGTGAAAAAGTGAAAAAGAAAACAGTGAAAAGTGGGTGCAATGTAAAAAAAACAGTGAAGGAAAAATGAGTGAGAGAAATTATAATAGCTTGCCGCGTCTCAAAAGAAGGGAGACTTGGCGGAAAAGGGGGGTAAGAAATGTTTTTGATGTTGTGACGTCACGCTTTTAATGTTGTGTTCGTTTTTCGCTTAGAATTGTAAGATTTTTTTAACGAACTAACCAGCTGATTGGATGACCTCAATCGCTAAGTCAATGACAGTTTATAAGAAGTGGGTGCGGAGATTTTTTTATCGCGATGATTTCATGTTCTATTACGAGTTTGCTTTACGTTTAAAGTAGTGAGAGATCTGATTGGTTGGTTTATTCGAGCCGGCCTATTAAAGAGCCGAACGCGCTCTCGTTTTGATTACGTAAACGTAAAGCAAACTCGTACTAAGGGTACTGAAGTACATACATACATACATATCGTCACGCCTTTAATCCCCGAAGAGGTAGGCAGAGGTGCGCATTATGGCATGTAATGCCTCTGTGTACACCCTCTTTTCACAATTTATGTAGTAAGTCCCATGTAATAGGTGGTGGTGGTGAGCCTATTGCCATATACCGGGCACATTTCCAGACTCCGTGCTACCACTGAGAAATTTTCGAAAAACCGAAAAAAGCCCAGTATTACTTCGCCCGACCCGGGAATCGAACCCGAGACCCCTTGCCCGGCAGTCGCACTTGCAACCACTCGGCCAACGAGGCAGTCACTCGGCCAACGAGGCAGTCAGGGGTACTGAAGTCTGGTATTTTAAAGTTCTTCTGCAACATGGGTGCGTTTAATATATTGTTCTTTATGGGAATCCAATCTTCGACAAGTTGCGTAGCAGCCGGTAGCCCAGCTATTGAGCTAACCGTCCAAGCACTTAAGAGATAAAAAAAATCGACTTCAAAAAACCAAAAACAAAAAGTAAAAAGCTAAATTGACTATTATAAGTAGATACTGATAGGTTATATACCCACCGATAGGTTAGAAGTTCGGTCTTATAAGAATTTTCGAAAATCGGTCCACAATTGGTGGTTGAAACGACTCCTTCATTTTTTTTTTAATTAGTAAAAATATCATTATATCTCAAAAAGGCAAACCTATTTACCAGGTTTGTTAGTTTCCGATAGTTATGTTAAAAACTAATAAACATGGTAAATGTCCCGTTGTAAGTTCTATTGATATTTCCAGTGACCATGTCACTTTAAAAACTTATATGTTAAAAATAAATATAAAGAACTAACAAAATAGAGTTGTTTTCATACTGCAACATGTTTCTGATGATGGCAATATAGGTGTTTTGTTACTAAATGTACTGTTGAAGTGATTTTTCTAAGATTATGCATGAACTTGTATCGATGAGATCACTTTATGAAATCACTCTAGGTCAGTGTCACCCAGTCAACCAGTTTGCGTAGGATTGTTTGTTTTTTAACGTATATTTTTTTAATTCTATCTGTACCCGTGAACTAGTATTTATTAATGTTGATGACTGCACCGTTGGGGTGTTGCAGGTTCGATTCCCATGCCAGTCAAAATGTGATAATGGCAGTTCCTGATGAAAATGACCGTTATTAGCTCGGAGTCAGAAGGTTTGGTGGTGTTTCCACCTTCGTGCCTCGGAAAGCACGTAAAGCCGTTGGTCCTACGCCTGACTTCTCTCCGATCGTGTCTGTCCCATCGGGTTTAGAGAATGAGGGAACAGAGAGTGCACCTGTGTTTGAGTATAAGTTCTCCTGCGTAGTGGGCTAGTTTGGTTAGACCGACTGGTCACTGGCCACCGTGATCGTAATCGATCGGGAGGTAATATTAATGTCAATCCAACATTAATATAACACATATATCGCACATATCGTCACGCCTTTAATCCCCGAAGTGGTAGGCAGAGGTGCACATTATGGCACGTAATGCCACTGTACAATGTACACCCACTTTTCACAATTTATATTGTGAGTCCCATCCATGTAATAGGTGGTGAGCCTATTTATCTTTACTCATATCTATACTCATATTATAAAGCTGAAGAGTTTGTTTGTTTGTTTGTTTGAACGCGCTAATCTCAGGAACTACTGGTCCAATTTGAATAATTATTTTTGTGTTGGATAGCGCATTTATCGAGGAAGGTTATAGGCTATAAATCATCACGCTACGATCGATAGGAACCGAGCAGAGCGGGTGAAACCGCGCGGAAGTAGCTAGTTTTATTATATGGTTACTAGCTGACCCGGCAAACTTCGTACAGCCTCAAACATTTTTTCTCACCTTTTAAACCTGCCTTGCATTTATATAAATCAGGGATGCACAGACTTATTAAGACTAGGGGCCACTCGGACAAATTATGAACGGATTGCGGGCCGCCAGAAGTATAGGTAATTAAAGACAATAAAGAATTGATATCTCCTTCGTTGAATTTGTTGCGTAAGTCTTGGTCGTTTTGAATGTTTTTTTCTGGAATAGAAATGGTTTTATTCTGGAATAGAATTTAATATTTTTCGATTGTACGAGAGTAATATTTTTACTGTCAGCGGGCCACCAGGATTCGACCCGCGGGCCGCGGTCTGTGCATCCATGATATAAATAATTCAAGACCAACATTTGCCAAATCGGTCTATCCGTTCTCGAGTTTTAGCGAGACTAACGAACATCAATTGATTTTTATATATAGAGATATAAAGATATATTAATATAACCTATGGGAAAATTTGTTTTCTTGAATTATGTTCTTGATAATGTTTCCGAACACATACGAATTTTAAGCCAAAATTTACGTAAAGGAAATGCCAGTCAGATCCTCCACCTCCTTATTAGACTGCCATTTTTAATTATACTAGTGGTCGCCTAGTGGCCGAAATTCGACCATATATGATTTAATTTACAATACCACTTAACGTACGTTGAAGGATAATTTTTATTTAATTCAAACTGTTTTATAAAACTCTTTTCATATGAGACGTGAGAATATCATCGCAATGTCTATCGATTTTGACGTTTTGTCAAATACGATCAGATACTATGCATGTGTGTGTAATGTTTTATTTATTGATTTAATGTACTTTATAAGCATTATTTTTGAAAAATATTAGCGCTATGCACTTCTCCTACACATAAACTATAAGTATACCAAATTTTATGCTCCTACGTCCGCGCAATTTTCGTAAAATGTGGTCCAAAGTTTTTGCATCACGTATTAATATATAGATTATTCCATCCATTTTTAATTTTCAGCTGAAAATTCTTCATTAAGTCCCAAGACATCAAACTCGTAACTGATTAGAAATCGGTGCAGCCAGTGCCGGCGTAAGGGCCACTGGTACCCCGGGCGAAAATATTGTGGCGCCTACTTGAGGGAAGCAATATCAAGTGTTAGTTTTTTGCGGATCCCATCGGAGGCGGCATCGGTGCTCCCCAGAATTTGTCGCCCTGGGCCATCGGCCTATGACGCCCCCCCCTAACGCCGGCACTGGGTGCAGCATCAATAAAAATAGGCAATAAAAATATTTGGAGCCCCGTTTCGCACATGAACACGGGGCCGCCGAGCTCCCAGACATTGCCCTATAAATGAGCATGTCCCAAATTTTCAACACATCACAATGGCAATATCAATAGCACATAATGGCTTATACAGGGTGTAGTTTTGAAACCACAACTCGGGGGCATGTCACAGTAGTCATAAATGTTCGATTTAAAATAAGGTTTCTGGTCAATAGGTAAAAACACGGCTATAATAAATTATTTAAGTTTGGCAGTATGTATTTCAGAATAATCCGTCAAAAAAAGGTTTTTAGGGAATTGGTAATAATATCAAATACGTGTTTGAGTTTGTGTGTGTAATGCAGCGTTTTAAGCTAGTTACATAACGTTAGAAATGTGATATGCGTAGTTCTCACTTACGGATTTCGGTATTTTACAAAAAAATGGCCTCCATTTTTTTATTGATTTGGTCTGTGAATCGATACCCGAGTTACCTCCTTGAATGTTTCTCGGCTTCAAAACGACACCCTGTATAAATCTTGGCCTAGTTTAATTACAATAGGTATATCCTAGGTGCGTCCTAGGTCATACGATCAGTATGCCGCTCACATCTGGCGCGGAAGGTCGGAGGCATGAGGTAGACGGCATTCCGTGTATATTTTAGCCATGTTGGTGTTATTGGCGCCTCGCTGACAGGTTCTTTGGGCTTGGTTTTGATGAGAAAATGAACAACACTCACCACCGTCACTCCCTTTATCAGGCAGAGGTGCACATTATGGCACGTAATGCCGCTATGCAATGTACACCCACTTGCCACCATTTGTGTTAAGTCCCATGTAAAAGGGGGTGAGCCTATTGCCACATACTAGGTACAATTCCAGACTCCGTGCTACTAGTGAGAAATTTTTGACCGAAAAAAGCTCAGTAATACTTTGCCCGACCCGTGAATCGAACCCGATGAGAAAAATACTATGAATAGTCCAACTATTGCAATGAGGGCTTTTTCATGCTGACCAGGTGAAACCAATGAGGCGTGACGCATGAGGCTTGTTTGGCCAATCACTGTAGCTGTCAAAAATTTTGTGTCCAATGGGGTGATACGTGACACCAACTAAAAGTCTTGAGGTATGAATAAAATAGTCGAATGGGCCGGCTCCACCGGAGTAATACAACGGCCTCACAGAAAACCGACGTGAAACAACGCTTGCATTGTGTTTCGTTGTGTGAGTGAGGTTACCCGAGGCCCAATTCCCCCTTCCCAATCTTCCCCATCCCCATTCCCGAACAACAACCCTTAAATTCCTAACTCCCAAAAAGCCGGTAACGCACTTGTAAAGCCTCTGGTGTTTCAAGTGTCCATGGGCGGCGGCGATTGCTTACCATCAGGTAATACGTCTGCTCGATTACCGGCAAGTCCCATAAAAAAAAAGCGCAACTGCGCAACTCGAGGGGACTCGTGGTTTTGATTAGCGGATTAGGTACAATAAAAGGATTTTTCAGTTTTCTAAAATTCTCAGTAGTAAGTACTATTGAGTCCAGAATGGTGATACCCTCTTAGTATGAGTTTACTTTACGTTGAACGAAAACGAAACGAGTGCACGTTCGGCGCTTTGATTGGCCGGCTCGAATAAACCAACCAATCAGAGCGTCGAACGCACTCTCGTTTCGATTACTTTAAACGTAAAGCAATCTCGTACTAAAGGTACTGAACGTGATAATAATAATTTTCGCTCTTTTAACTACATGGCATCTTACATTATTTGCAATTTTGACGACGTTTTCGTGGTATATATAATTTGTAGTAGGTTATAAACCACTACTAAGAAATATTTTTTATTGGCATCAAAGCACGAATAAATGTCTTTTGAACTGACAGAAATAATCTCATGATTCTTAGAAATTTAAGAAATAGATTTCAGACAGTAGGTTGAATACCTACTTGTTGTTGGTATATCGAAGTATGAAAATAAATATAAAACAAATTATTGAAGAATTAAACTTTTGATTATAAATAGGTATTAGTCACGAATGAATTGCCCATAGGGATGATGACGGGGTATGAAAATTAAAAATCTATTTACTCCATAAGTTAGGCAATGAAAAAATATTAGACGTATTTCAATCAAATCAACTTTAGGAATGGGACATTACGCGATATTTCAAATCAAAAGTATTTGTTTCCGAAAATAAAAAATACGTGTCTAATATATTGAAATAACCCACAAGATAGATATTAGAACAAAAAATTGTCATCAACCCTTGCTGATACCCATTTACATAACTACTGGAGGTTAACGCTGTAGCTCTTCCAGCTGGAAACAATAGGAACGCAGTGGTTTTTCGTCAGTAAGAGTCTGACATGACATGACAGTCTCACCTCATCCAAGGTGGGAGACCATTGGATAAATTTGTCCCACTCAAAAACATGTTGTATGTATGCTGTGTATACGTTTATTTCTATTGAAATTATTTTGTAGCGCTGGGAATAGAAAATAGCGAGACGCTCTGACCCCAAAACGCTTTCAATAAAGAAGAGGATACTCGTACTAATAAAATACAGTATAATAGAATTTTATTTGACAACTACGACCACTGAAGTGGACTAGAAATATTTCATTGTAAAACCGCTTCATGGTGGATATCCCACCCACTTGCACGAAGCGTTGCTGTTCATGATTCATTGTGCGAACTGCTAACGGGTGGAATTCTTTGCCAGAGTCTGTGTTTCCTGATGAGTATAACCTGGGTATTTTTAAGGACTGAGTAAATAGTTTGCTTATGGGCAGACGTGCTCCATCGTAGGCCGTACAATTGCTTACCGCCAGGCGAGATAGTGGACAAACAGCGGCCCGTCAAAAAGAAACAGCGCGAATTTGGCTCGAGTGTCAAGTAAAAATAAAATGTGTATAGGGGCAAAATGTCATCGTCACCATCAGCAACATTAACCCACTAAGTACAACCACTGCTGAATGGTGGTGTCTCAGGCTTTTGAGTTAGTTCGCCGAAATCCCTATTCTTCACGTTTGGAAAATGGCTTGGGGATCGTAATGATTGTGAGACGGCGAAAATCAACTAAACGAGTGTCACTAGTTTAATCTATGTTGTTGACATCACTAGCTGTCATGTTGACACTGTCAGCTGTCAAAAGTGACAGATAGGACATTTTCCCGCGCTAAGAGATGTAACGGTCTATTGGAAGTTGAATGCTTATGCATACGTTTTTTTGTTAGATCTGTTGCTAATAAACTTTTAAAACTGTTTAAATATTGAGGTTTATTGCAATAATTGCTCTATATTGGGCATGCCATACCTGTCCCCCATTGAGGTAGTCAGAAACAATGTCATATTCCGATAATAAGGTCTTCTAAAAAAAAAACTTAGCATTAGCTAAAATTTTTTTTACAAGATTTTAGTCATTCTGCATTTGAATACAAATTTTTATTTTATTGCATTAGTGGCCATTTAATCAATGACTCACTAATTAATTCCAAAATTTTAAACTCGGAAGTAGCAAAGGAATGCAGTCGGGAAAACTAGTTTTTTTTTTTCTAAAACACCTATATTGTTCACTGTGTGTTTGATAGACACTCGTGATTAATGAAATACGACTTTATTGCTTTTGCGATAGAGTTTGTTATGGGTTAGTTTGAACAGTTGTTGTACAGTGTGTTTAGAAGTTTGACCTTATGTCAGTCACGACACGATAGTTTGTAGGCTTGTCGTTTTACATAGAACTTCTATAGCATTTCAATCGCGATATCTTAGCCTTAGTAAAATTAGATTTTTCTGTTTCCGTAGTAATTTAGATAAATACTTAGTTTAAATTTTTCCAATAAAGTTCTAAGCAGGGGTTCCTTTCCCAATTAGATCTGTTAGCCACAAAAAGGCTTTTTTAATTTTTTTGAGGGGGGAAAATCATCCAATGACTTCTCCCGCCTTGGACGAGGCGAGAGGGAGTGTCAGACTCTTACTGACTAAAAACCACCCCGTTCCTTTTCCTGCTTTTCGAGCCGGAGCCCCGGTAAACCCGTTAGGTTGTCCGCAGCTCCAGATCAGGTATCAGCCCTGCTGGGCACCATCTGTGGTGCTCTGATGGCTCTTTGAGGCGCGGAACGCGACTCGCCGCACGCACGGGTTTGTTTCTGTTCGGGCGGTGAGCTACCCCTACTCGCCGTGCGCAGGTCCGTACTTACGGTGGCCGGAGATCGTCCCGCGAGCCACAAAAAGCCCTGGAGTTGCGGACTGCCTAGCGGATTACTAGGGCTCTGGTTCGAAAAGCAGGAGTAGGAACGCGGTGGATTTTAGTCAGTAAGAGTTTGATACGCCTCGCCCAAGACGAGACGACACAAGACATTGGATGATTTTCGCATCTCAAAATAAAGTTTGTGTTGTACTAGATATAGTACTATACTAAAAACAATAATTGAGTTCGTGTATTAAATTCACGTGTTTTCACAAAGACAAAACGAAGTAATCATATCTGCAATATTATCTTTATCTATAAAATTTTATATTTTATTTTATATATTATTATATAAAAATCAATTGCTGTTCGTTAGTCTCGCTAAAACTCGAGAACCGCTGGACCGATTTGGCAAATTTTGGTCTTGAATTAGTTGTGGAAGTCCAGGGAAGGTTTAAAAGGTGGGATTAAAATGATTGAGGCGATACGAAGTTTGCCAGGTCGGCTAGTCTGTTATAATTTTGTAACTACAGTAGAACTCCAATTATCCGAATTAATGGGGACCGGGACCCATTCGGATAATCAAATATTCGGTAAATCGGATTTAAAAAAAAAATGCCATTGAAGAGAATAAAAGCTACGTTTTGATATTGTACTATTTTTTTATTGAATTAAATTGCGGGGGAAGTCAGTGTAGGCAACAACGGCAAGTTAAGACAAGTCAAGTCAAGACTTGACGCGCAAACACTGGCTTCGCGGGGGGGGGGGGAAATAATATCGCACTTACTTTTTTTGGACAATTTTTGTGATTCGGATAATCGGCGATTCGGATAGTCGGAGTTCGGATAATTGGAGTTCTACTGTATTACAATTTTAATGTAACGTAACATGTTACATTACCGCGGTCGCTTAGTCTGAATTTTATATTTTGATAATGGCTATCAGTTTCCTCTATTCCTTGATTAAATAATCCCACAATGCATGTGTCGCCTGGACAGTCAACCTCGCTACATCCTTGTTGACTGGACATCTACACTACATGAGCTGTTGTTTACATGTGAACATTAGCTCATGACGATACCTAAGTACGTGTGTCGCCTGGACAGTCAACCTCGCTACATCCTTGTTGACTGGACATCTACACTACATGAGCTGCTGTTTACATGTGAACATTAGCACATGACGATACCTAAGTACGTGTGTCGCCTGGACAGTCAACCTCGCTACATCCTTGTTGACTGGACATCTACACTACATGAGCTGCTGTTTACATGTGAACATTAGCTCATGACGATACCTAAGTACGTGTGTCGCCTGGACAGTCAACCTCGCTACATCCTTGTTGACTGGACATCTACACTACATGAGCTGCTGTTTACATGTGAACATTAGCACATGACGATACCTAAGTACATGTGTCGCCTGGACAGTCAACCTCGCTACATCCTTGTTGACTGGACATCTACACTACATGACCTGCTGTTTACATGTGAACATTAGCTCATGACGATACCTAAGTACATGTGTCGCCTGGACAGTCAACCTCGCTACATCCTTGTTGACTGGACATCTACACTACATGAGCTGCTGTTTACATGTGAACATTAGCTCATGACGATACCTAAGTACATGTGTCGCCTGGACAGTCAACCTCGCTACATCCTTGTTGACTGGACATCTACACTACATGAGCTGCTGTTTACATGTGAACATTAGCTCATGACGATACCTAAGTACATGTGTCGCCTGGACAGTCAACCTCGCTACATCCTTGTTGACTGGACATCTACACTACATGACCTGCTGTTTACATGTGAACATTAGCTCATGACGATACCTAAGTACATGTGTCGCCTGGACAGTCAACCTCGCTACATCCTTGTTGACTGGACATCTACACTACATGAGCTGCTGTTTACATGTGAACATTAGCTCATGACGATACCTAAGTACATGTGTCGCCTGGACAGTCAACCTCGCTACATCCTTGTTGACTGGACATCTACACTACATGACCTGCTGTTTACATGTGAACATTAGCTCATGACGATACCTAAGTACATGTGTCGCCTGGACAGTCAACCTCGCTACATCCTTGTTGACTGGACATCTACGAGTGTCGCCTGGACAGTCAACCTCGCTACATCCTTGTTGACTGGACATCTACACTACATGAGCTGCTGTTTACATGTGAACATTAGCACATGACGATACCTAAGTACGTGTGTCGCCTGGACAGTCAACCTCGCTACATCCTTGTTGACTGGACATCTACACTACATGAGCTGCTGTTTACATGTGAACATTAGCTGATGACAATCCTGAATATGTGTTTAGCATATGCTCTAATATGACAATGACGTAATTGCTTACTGCGTTCTCTCCTCACGTTTTTTGCATCAATTTTAATGCATGGTCATTATTGTGTGTTATGGTTATATATTATCGTTAAGAAGAGTGCAATGAATATGTTATTTATGTTGTTTACACAAGCCATGTTTTTAAACTTAATTACTTAGAAGCGTTTATTTTTAACAATTTTATTCTCAGGTAACTTTAGGATTTAAAAGTCAGTCCAGCAGTTTCGAAGCATATTTAATGCAAACTAGATTGGGCTTAGATGGGTTATCTTTTCTTCTCTAATTATTTCTTTTGATTTATTTCGTTACGGGATCCAAAACAGTTTTTCGTAGCCCTGGGACGCGCCGGACTTCAGTGTTCCGGTGTTTCCATGATAGTATCTACTGTAGATCCTGGCTTACAGGAGTAGCAGCGGAGAGGAAATTAAGGATGGAAGGCTAGTCAAAAAAAAAAAATTGGATCAGTTATGAATTTTAATACTACCTTTGTACCTTTTACCTTAATTTTAAAAGTCTTTGCCCCATCTAACTTTACATTTCGAAGTTTTCTATCTTTAATAATACGTCATCACAAAATTATGTGACCATATCGCGGAGTGGGTCATTAGGCCACGCCCTTTACAAACCGGTAGACGTTACTTCTAAAGGTCATAGTACATTTTTCGTAGTAATATGTATTAAGCTCAAAACGTGTCTCAATTCTATGTTTTGTCCCTTAGTATGAAATGTGATGTGGTGTTTAAACTTTTGCACCTGACTTAGTTTTTATTGAACTAGAATCTAGATTTTTCTTAACCCATTGAGTGTCTTATGCGCCAATGTTGGTGTTCTTAAAATTCCTCAAATAATGTAGTCTACAATCATCATCAAAGGACTTCCCAAAATTCATCAAGATTCCATCTATCTTTGTAAGAAGTGTGGGAGAGCCATGCTTCGGCACGAATGGGCCGGCTCGACCGGAGTAATACAGAAAACCGACGTGAAATAACGCTTGCGTTCACATCACATTGGTACTTTCCCGTTGATTCCGAACCCGCGCTCTCATTAATGAGAAGCGAGCGTTTTAAACCTCCGGGCCACCAAGACAGCATTTGTCTACTTTAGCTAGTCTATAAAAGAAATCTGCGTTGACCAATCACAGCGAATCTTGCCTTGGAACAAGACGCGGTCCATATGTTCCTAAACTGCTGTTTCAAAGTAAATAAACATTGTGATCGCCTATTTAGTCTATGCAGGAGAACTTAACCTAATTAATTGTTTTTGTATGTAGTGGTTTAATTTAGATTTATTTTTGTATCTATCTTTATTATAAAGTGAACGATGTGAAACAATGCTTGCGTTGTGTGTGTGAGGTTACCGGAGGCCCAATTATCCCCTTTCCCAATATTCTCAATCCCCGATTCACCAATAACCGGGTGATTCTTCGAAAAACTTTAACTTTTATTTAACAAATCATTATTCTCCCGCGTTATTAAGCATCATGGTAGCTTATTGTCATCCTTATTAATATTTGATTGGTTGAGAGCAGTGTCACAGCTTAATTTATTGAAACCAAGTTTTGTGTTTCAATCGCCAGAATTGTTAACTTTTGGGTGAGGATAATGACGCCGTTAACTTTTTGTGACTTTTTTGAAGAATCACCCACCCTTAAATTTCTAACCCCTAAAAGGCCGGCAACGCACTTGTAATGCCACTGGTGTTTATAATGTCCATGGGCGGCGGCGATTGCTTACCATCAAGTGATCCGTCTGCTCGTTTACCGGATCGTATCATCCAAATCCTAACCAGGTTAGGTTATTAATTATATTGGATTAAAATTGGTTTTTAATTTCGGTCATAATAAGAGGCTTATACGTTGAGCGGTGGACACATTACTCATGATGATATTAATTGTTAATACCTATAAATAAACATCATACCATATCCATTCAGGAATAAAATAAGTATATATCTAAATATGTATATTTATTGGTCTATTTCCGTATCATCCCTACATACTATACCTTTGTATGCTTAAATCTTTAAAACTACGCAACGGATTTTGATGCGCTTTTTTAATAGATAGAATGATTCAAGAGGAAGGTTTATATGTATAATACATGCATAATATATTACCGTTGCACACATGGGAAGCTGAGGCGGGTCGATAGTTGTAATATAAATAGATACAACAGTTTGTCCCAACTAATGCATTGCACTAATTAAAGTGCCTAATTAAGTTGTCCCGCGATGTTCGTTAACGAGGCCGTATTTATAGGCCTGCTTTTGTATTGTTATGACATCCATGTTTCGGTATTTATTTTGACGGTAATAGACTGTAATAGGTCTCAATTTTGTAATACTGTAATTAAGTCTTTGACTGCCAATAGAAAACTGTTGAAGGCAAATCCTCCGCTAACCTCGGTCACCGGTGACCACCACGGCGTTCAATGTGTTAAATAAACTCGGCGCCTTTTCCGATTTAGTGATAGTAGTCTATAAAGTTTTTTCTATACTAAAAATGCTAATACAATTTCGGATTATTCAGTAGTCTTAATACCCTTTGTTCGGTATTCGTGCTGAAGACGCATGCTGAATACCAAAGTTGCAATTCATTTGAAAACTAAACAAAAATAATGAAATTTTAATGACGTTAAATGTTAGAAGCATGCAGGTCGCTTCCAACCGGCCTATCTGGAAGATATTGGGGGATGCCTTTATGCAGCAGTAGGCGTCTTATGGCTGATGATGATGAAGTAATAGTAAAAGAAAAAAAAATCGGTTCGGCCGTTTCCGAGTTTGTCGCGTACAAACATTTAACGATTTAATTTTTCCTTTCCTTATTCATTCACCTATCATACGAAGTATTGTACATAATATTATCAACATATTTGTATAAATTGTTCACTATTATAAATATTACATAAAGTTATAACGAAACAATGATCTCATACGTAAGTGATGTCACTATTGCGCAGTATTTTCGGGTGTTTAAGGTTATGTATTGAAACTGCATCGTATGTTGAGTGATCATATGTGTTACTGTCGAGCACTGGGTCTGGGGTTCTTAGTTTGTTTGTGCTAGCACAATTTACCCCAACTGGTGAAATCTGGATGTTAAATTGTAATAAAAATGTAAAAAGGTACGATAGACATATCTTTGATAAATGCCCCTAAAAAGGTATAGATTAAAAAATTAATGTTATATGTCACCCAACCTTTCTCTTTGAGAAAAAGAAAATGATTAATTTATTAGTCTCAATCGCTACAAACTAAATAAGAACAAGTTCACAACAATCGTTCAATAAAATACTAATAAAAAATCAACACTATGAATACAGCACAGCTGGCGCCGGCGTATGATTCATTTAGTTCGCCAATGCGGAGTCCGTAACGTTCCTAATTCGAATATATCGGTCGCGTATCCCGTGTCACGTGGTCTGCTCGGGACTTAACGGTTATTGGTGACGTATGAAGCTAACTAGTTATTACCGGTTAGTACAGGACAGTACCCTTAGTATGAGTTTGCTTTACGTTTAAAGTTATCGAAACGAGAACGCGTTTGGCGCTGCGATCGGTTGATTTATTCGAGCCGGCTGATCAGAGCGCCGAATTTGCTCTCGTTTCGATTACTTTAAACGTAGAACAAAGACGTATACTAAGGATTCAGCACGGTTTAATAAATTAATGTTATTGATAAATGGTATTCCCCAAAGGGACACATCATTATATTTTTATAGTATAGAGCTGCGAATGAGCAGACTACTAGAGGATTTATTATGGTGTTGCCTACGTTTTGGGGGTCAGGGATTTGGGAGAAGGAGGATTGGGCCTAGACACGGAAATTGACACAAGTAACACCACAGGAATTACAAGTGCGTTGCCGACCTTTTGAGGGTTAGGGATTTGGCCTCCGGTAATCTCACTTACAGGGCAAAATATAACGCAAATCTTAGCTGTAATTCCTCTGGTGTTGCGAGTATCCAAGGGCCGCACCAATTGCTTACCATCAGGTGATCCGACTGCTCGTTTAGCTCCCTATCCCATAAAAAACAGAACCCAGCACTGATTAATAACACTCAGCCACGTCATTACAATAAAAACTATAGCTTCTGCTTACACTGAATCACGGTGAGGTAATGATGATATCACCGGTGGGAGGCTTGGCAGCGCGCCAAGGATTATAGCGAGAACATATAAAGTGAAGTGAGGTTATTACAAGGTGTGTAAACAATGATTATGTATTTTCATACCAAATAAACAAATTACTGAATCATCTTATTTTTTTTTGACGGCGTCGTGGGTCGAGTGGTTGCAAGTGCGACTGCCGGGCAAGGCGTCTCCGGTTCGATTCCCGGGGCGCACAAAGCGTTGCTGGGTTTTCGGTTTTTTGTAAATTTATCAGGAGTAGCACGGAGTCTGGAAATGTGCCCGGTATATGGCAATAGGTTCATCATCTATTACTTGGGATTTACAACATAAATTGTGAAAAGTGTGTGTACATTGTATAGTTTTGTTGTCCCTTAGTCGGTTCTTGCGACACTCTCGGCAAGAGTAGGAGTGTGTGCACCTGTGCTCCCCAATCTCTCATATCCCCAAATCCCCAATCCTCAAATTCCTAAACCCCAAAAGGCTGACAACGCACATTAACTCTTTGGGTGTCCATGGGCAGCGTCGATTGCTTACCATCAGATGATCCGTGGGCTCATTTACTGACCTATCATATAAAGAAATACGGCACACTTCTTTTTAAGTGGGGAAAGTTATCCAATGGCTTCTCCCGCCTTGGGCAAGGCAAGAGGGAGTATCAGACTCTTATTGACAAAAACTACCCTGTTTCTACTCCTGCTTTTCGAGCCGGAGACTCGGTAAACCCTAGGCTAGGTAGTTCGAAACCCGGAAATATTGCACACTTTCCGAATCACAGATTACTTCAAAATCTTTGTTTTAATAAACATATCGAGTATACGTACAATTTAATGGCTGATTTGACTCATATAAAGAATCCATTAAGGCCCATCAGTGTCTTATGATACTCCGTGTCAACGACCTCCAATTGCTTACGCCCATACGATACGAACGAAGGTGACAAATATAACGATGGATCTATCGTCATCATTCTTTGTTTATTATCATATTTTTGTTGCGTTTTTTCTTTTGGCAAAGTTCCCGAAAGATGAGGGTTTATTATTTGTTTTGTATTAGCTTCTTTTGTCACCCCTTGTCCTACTGCGGGTGTAAAAAGAGTTGTATAAGGGACTGTGTGTTTAATAGAGTTTGGGCTGCAGTGTGACTAAGACCACAATGCATGGGGCCCAGTAGGGCTGATGAAAGATTCGAAGCTGCGTACTACCTAGCGGGTTTACCGGGTTCCAGCTCGAAAAGCAGGAGTGGGAACAGGGTGTTTTTTCGTCAGTAAGAGTCTAACACTCTCTCTCGCCTCGCTTACGGTGGGAGAAGTGACTGGAGGATCATAATCATTGATAACAAAAATAAAACTTTTAAACTGCGATTACCAACCTGTTTGTCAAGTGTGGAGATTATGGCAAGCCCTCTTTTATTATAAGAGGCTCAATACTGTAAGATTTCGGCTTAAAACGTGTTAGTTTTCCAATGGTGAAAGAAATTTTCAAATCAATCCAGTATTTTTATAGTCCATTGAATGTAAACAAAACAAAATATGAAAACAGATATGTAAGAATAGTTTTCACAAGTATATTTTCTATAAATAGTCCCATACAAGTTTTGTCAACAGCAGAAATAGAAAATGGCAGTTGGAAAAGTGACAACTGGCCAGTGGGCAGTGGTCATGCAGATTTGAATGATTTTATGGCAATGACACCACTGTTCAGTTGAGGAGTGTGTCTCATGATGTCATACAAGTGTATGGCTTCATTATAGGGAAGGATGCCAAAAAAGTGTGGACAGAGGGTCGGTAAAAGTTATACATTGTTTTATTTATGATCACGGGGGCTAATCTTACGGGGGATAAAAGACTAGGGAGTGTGGGATTTTTACCTCATTACAACCTCCCCTTCTGCACCTGTAAAGGGCACCGGGTCCGCTAAGTAGACCTTCTCCGAAGCCCTCACGGTGCAACGCCTGTAACGGCATGGTATACAGAATACGTCTCCCAAGAGCCTGTGCAATTTATACGGCAGCACGTGACCGCAGTACTACCATCTTCCCTGAGACCGCTGGATGGGCACCTAGAGTCCCCACTCCATTTAGGTAAAAGTTATCCTACTAATATTATAAACTAGCTTCTGCTAGCCCTGCTTCTCTAAGCAGGGTTATCGGGGCTCCGGCTCGAAAAGCAGGAGTAGGAACGGTACTGTTTTCTTGCTTCCCAATCTTCCCGAACCCTGATACCCGAACAACCCTTAAATTCCTAACCTCCAAAAGGCCGGCAACGCACTTTTAACGCCTCTGGTGTTTCGACGGCGGTGGTTGGTGGTGATCCGTCGAGTCGTTTACCGGCTTATAACATAAAAAAGGGAAAAACGAAGAGCAGTGCGTCTTCACTACTTTATTATCATCTTCATATCAGTCACATGACATCGACTGCTTTACATAGTCCTCCCCCAATGACTTGGAACGGTCGGTTGGAACTTTGGATGCGTACTTTTTTTTTTAAAACGTTGCTCCACACTTGAATTTTTTTTCTGTATCGCGGGTGCGTTTACAAACATACAAATTCATATACACATGGTACACAGACCCGAAACAACAATTTGTGGATCACACAGAGTTGCTGCGTACGGGAATCGAAACCAATATACGTTGTACGTCAGTCAGTTATCCAGCCACCACGTTAACTGTGCAGTCGGTCTGCAACCAACAATTCCACTAAAATCTTTCACTACTTTATAATAAGTGCATTTTCTTCACACTTCTGCTTATACCCCTTGTAATAATGACCGCAATAAATATACAGATGTAACTACAATGACAGCATAATTAAAAATAACTCCAATAAACACTACATTTTGTCATCAACAATTATTTTAAGTAATTTCAGTGTTACTTCGACTCTTGCGACGGTCGCACGTGCGACCAAAGTTTTTAAATTTTGCGGTATATTCTGTCCTATTTGTGTGGTCATAAGGTGTTGTTTACAGTGTGTTTTAAGTGAGATAAATGAGGATAAAAGTTTAATTGTAGGTTTTAAAGGATTTTCGGTCTTGTGTTGTTAAAGATTAAGGTTTAGTTTTCATTTTTGTGACGTTTTTAGTGTTTTCGGTGACTAGTTTCGTTTAATTGAGCTATCTGGTATTCAAATTCGTTATAGTCCTGTAGGTACCTCTTTTTTACCAGTGTCACTTAAAAACTAAATAATTGTTTTTAATTTGACCAACAAATTTACCATCAGGGTGTTTTTCCACCAGAGATGTGCTATGCTACGTTGCTGTTGATGCGTTTGGTTTCCACCAATCATATTCATTGGCACACATAACATAACACTGGTGGAAACAGACTCAGCTAAGCTGTTATGTTTTTTATATGGAAAGATGCGATATGGGAATTGAATTTTAGTCTACCTAAAGACCAGAATACCTAAATTAGTACAATTTCAGTTAAAACCTAAATAAAACCTCATCCGCTCCGGAAGAGGTTAAATGAATGATAATATTAAAAAATATTGTTATTTAGATATTACATATTAATTTATTATCGGCTGGTAATTCCTTAACGAATAGAAGGAATGGTGCTTTTTTATCACGGGACACGGACAAGCCCTCCACAATACCTATGTGCAGTAGTGGACCCCTTGTGACTGATATGATGATGATGATGATGTTGATTGAAGCTTGTTCCTCATATCCAATGTGGAGACTGTTCATTTTTTTGATCCTATGATATCATCTGATTTATTTCGTTTCGGTATAAGACAGTTGTTCATGTTCCTATGACTCGCCGGACTTCCGTGTTTCGATGCAGTCTACGGATCTCCTCTACATAAGAGGGTTTGCTCTAATCACTCCACTCGCCAAGGAGGTTTGATATTGCATTGCAAGGAGGTTTGATATCGGACAGCAGCGCTCTCTGATAAATGTGGACCTTTTAAAATGCAATACATAAGTGGATTTCATCCAAATGACATTGGAAATTGACAGACGCCAGCACATCAAGCTATCCTGTTCCTTCAAATATCTGTAATAGATTCTCAACCTTATACATTTGTATTAAAGTTGAAAATGCACAGCGTCTATATAAGGAAAAATGATATCATACCTTGCTTTGAGCTCAAGGTGATGCAAATATTAGGTATTATGAGTGTATTTGTATTAGGTCGTATGTAGGTATACTATTTATTGTATTATGATCATCTTTAATAATAGACTTGACTGATATGACCTCGTAAAGCAAAAGAAAAAAGAACTGTTATTTCATACCTGATTTCTATGGCAAATCCTCTATATTTTGTAAAGTAATCCCGTGACAATCCACAGCTGGATTAAGAGTCTCCTGTACAGACGTGAGCAATAATTTCCATTTCTGGCATGTATGTAAAGGTCTCAGTTTAAAATGTCCAAGTTTAGCAGAGAGCGTTGCTGCCCGGTCTCTGTCAAAGTATAATAGTCCTTTAATCGGCTCTTATGACACTCCAGAACTTTTTTAACGGGTGAATATCATCTAATGACTCCTCCCAACTCCTCTCTTCATCGCCTCCCTTAAGTGAAGCGAGAGAGTGTCAGACTTAACTGAGTAAAACCACCCCGTTCCTACTCCTGCTCTTCGAGATGTAGCCTCGGCTACCCGTTAAGTCTTCCGCAGCTCTATAACGCTTTGTAGTCGGGTTGAAAATAGCAGTTATGAGACGCTTGGCAGGCAGCTTCAAGATCGCAGTTTAAAAGGTTAGGTTCAGGTTTATCAGGGAGCGCTGCTGCCCGGTCTCTGTCAAATGTGTAGTCCCTTAATCTACTGTTACATTACCTCGTGAAAAGTAAAGGATTCTGCTGTCATGTCAAAAACAAACACAGACCTACATTTTTATTTTTATTCTCAGTTATCAAAATGACTAAAATAATTGTGTTATAGTTGTTTGAAATGAAATCAAAGTTTGTTTATATTTTGGCTGATGAGCAAGTGATGTGATTTATTATAGTGAAGTCAGTGGAGTTATGTACGCTTTAAAAACTATGGGTGAATACGTGTTTTCGCCGTTTTCGGTAAGTTTTGTGGAATAAATTGAAAATACGTTTGTAGTACTCTTAACCGATGTACTTCTGTGCTTGTATGATATAACCAAATATGTGACTGATGGAAGCTGTAGAAGTATGTGCAAGCAAGGATCATATTAGATGACGCTCTGTAGTTTCTGTTTACCAAGGGAACAAGACGTGACAGAAATACAATGAACATTTTAACTCAATGAACTAAAAATCACGGTTTACTTACGTAAATAATGGAGAAAAGCTCTACTGTACTAGTAGGCTGCGCGACGTCGCCGTGTCTGCGCACGCAGCTCATGATGAAGAGTCCCTCTGTGACTCGAAAGTAGTAGAGCTTTTCTCCATTAATGTACGTGAGTAAACCGTGATTTTTAGGTAATTTAGTATGTCTCACGATAGTTATTACAAAAACATTTCAACTATCTAACTATCTCGATTTTCACGGATTATGAAGTAAAACTGATTATGACTAAAAACTGAGTTAATTACTTCTGAAGGAAAGAAATACATAATCTCTCGACTATAACCTTTACAGAATCTCCAAAGTAAAACACTTTTAACATGTAAAACAGCATCACGATGACACAACGATGACGTCACTCTCACATACTTCATTCAATGACCTTGCCATTGACTGCTATAAATACATATACAGTTTATTTATACATATATGTAATGTTGAATGTATGTGAGTCAGTTTATTTTAAACTTAACTTGTTAAGAGGAAAATTTGATCGTTTATTTGTTTATATGTTGTGTGTTGGATAAGCTACGAAATTGCTGTATTTATGTTTGTGTTGGATAGGCTACGAAACTGCTGGACTGGTTTGGAAAATTGTTTCGCGATTGAAACTAAGTACATATATTCACTTCCCCTAAATCATCATTCGTGACAAATTATTAATGAGTTATCGCTTTTGGAAAATTCTGTTTTCACACACACACACACAACGTCACTCCTTTTATCCCCGAAGGGGTAGGCAGAGGTACACATTACGGCACGTAATGCCGCTATACAATGTACACCCACTTTTCACCATTTGTGTTATAAGTCCCATGTAATAGGGGGTGAGCCTATTGCCATATACTGGACACAATTCCAGACTCCGTGCTACTACCGAGATATTTTCGAAAATTCGAAAAAAGCCCAGTAATACTTTGCCCGACGCGGGAATCGAACCCGAGACCCCTTGTTCGGCAGTCGCACTTGTGACCACTCGACCAACGAGGCAGTCGTTGGAAAATTCTGTTTTCGATTTTGGAATGTTGTCAGACTTAAGAAGGTATTGGGAATTGTGTCCGGCAATTTTAAGATGCGCACCAATGGGCACAAACAGACAATCGAATTACTATGTAGTAATTAGGACAGTTTTGATATTTGAAAAAAAAATGCGGATCAAAGATTCCTTTACTTTATTATATCGAACCTCTTACTTGATTGACTCACTTGTTACACATTGAACAATATTTTTTTAATGGTAACGGGTCGGCAATGGGTTGATCCAATATCTCGCTTGCTTATTAATATGCATTAAATCACTACATAGTATAAAACAAAGTCGTTTTCTCTGTCCCTATGTCCCTTTGTATGCTTAAATCTTTAAAACTACGCAACGGATTTTGCTGTGATTTTTTTAATAGATAGAGTGATTAAAGAGGAAGTTTTATATGTATAATACATGCATAATATATTACCATTGCACTCATGCGAATCTGGGGCGGGTCACTAGTAAAATAATATTTAATTTACTATTTACTATTGGCCTACATACAAAAGCCTAAACGAATGCAAATAATAGAATACTACCTACCATATACAGGTACTTACCATTGTATTGTCCATTGTGTCACATTTAAGGGGGCACTTGAATCGATTCTGAATTGCACACGAAGCGAATCGATTTGATTTTGTAATCGATTTGTTAATCGCGCGTCCGTTTTGAGTTCCAACAGCATGCGAATCGTGTTGCGTAAAGTTTGTCCTAAGGTTTTATTGTTTTTCTTACCTATAAGTAAACATAAGTGGTGAAAAGTGGGTGTTAAGTATCTTACTAATCCTACGGACTACCTAGCGGGTTTACCGGGGCTCCGAAAGAATTAACTAAATAACATGGAATGTTTGTGATTTTGTGTGTTTGTTTTGCACGTTTGTCCTCCGTCCTAGTTTACATTACTAAGTATAATTACTCTACCTATAAATGTTTTGAACACACCCTACACTTGTAACGCCTCTGGTGTTTCGCGTATCCATAGGCGGCGGCGATTGCTTACCATCAGGTGATCCGTCTGTCCGTTTACCGGCTTATACCATAAAACACAGTATTAATTTATCCATTTTGAGTATTTTCCCATTTCTAATTACAATTTCTCTATAAAACTTCAAGAATGCTTTAAACCGAAAGGAGTGGAAGGAAGGTAGGGAGGCCTTTGCCCTGCAGTGGGACGATCATGGCTGAAATCAAAATCTAAATCTATAAAACTTCAACTTCCCAGATATTTTACGTGTAATCAAGTATTTAACAACGTCAGAGTTTCACTAACCACATACAATCTTCTTTGTCTCCAGCTGGACACATGGTTCGGGCGGCCGAAGAAGGGGGGGAGCCAGATCGACCGGGGCTACGACACCGTGCCCCGGGGCGCGGAACCGAGGGCGGAGGACGAGGAACCGTCCGCCACGGCCGAGTACACCAGCAAGATAGACGCGTTGGATGATGCACAGCTGCATAGGAGGTTTGAGGAGATGCTGGTAAGTTTGATACAGGATAGTAGTCCTTGTTTTCATGTTAGTAAGGTTGTTAATCCGTTACCAGCGCAACACTGTCGAAGGTTAGGGATCCAACTTCGGGCGCAGAGCCAAAAAGAACTCACTTCTACATACCAGCAATAAAGCGCAAGACGAGGGACCCATAAACTGGAGAGATGACCTGATAAAGGTTGCAAGAAGGCCCAGTCTCCCTCCCCCTTAAAAAGCCACACTTCACGCCTCTGGTGCTGTAGATAGGCGACCCTTACTACTTACCATTAGGTGGTCCGTATGTTCGTTTATCCCCCATATAACGTTTAATTCTTAGTATATCTACACATCTATGAAGGAAAACAAGCAAAAGTTTCCTTTTAAATCTACAGTAACTTTTTTGTAATGGTTGGAAAATCATCCAATAACTTCTGTCGCCTTGGGCGAGGTGAGAGGGAGTGTCAGACTCTTACTGACTAAAAACTACCCCGTTACTACTCCTGTTTTTCGAGCCTTAGTCCGCAGCTCCGGAATTCTGCAGTAATTGGATCTGTAATTTATATGGGGCTTCTTTAATTTACAGGCGGACATGAATCTCAATGAAGAGAAGAAGGAACCTTTGAGAAAATATCCTCGAGACCAGAAGAAGAAGATGCTGGTCGCTTATAAATTCGTCAACACACAGGTTGGTAGACCTTCTACAGTCCACATGTAAACAGCAGCTCATGTAGTGTAGATGTCCAGTCAACAAGGATGTAGCGAGGTTGACTGTCCAGGCGACACACGTACTTAGGTATCGTCATGAGCTAATGTTCACATGTAAACAGCAGCTCATGTAGTGTAGATGTCCAGTCAACAAGGATGTTGCGAGGTTGACTGTCCAGGCGACACACGCACTTAGGTATAGTCATGAGCTAATGTTCACATGTAAACAGCAGCTCATGTAGTGTAGATGTCCAGTCAACAAGGATGTTGCGAGGTTGACTGTCCAGGCGACACACGAACTTAGGTATCGTCATGAGCTAATGTTCACATGTAAACAGCAGCTCATGTAGTGTAGATGTCCAGTCAACAAGGATGTAGCGAGGTTGACTGTCCAGGCGACACACGTACTTAGGTATCGTCATGAGCTAATGTTCACATGTAAACAGCAGCTCATGTAGTGTAGATGTCCAGTCAACAAGGATGTAGCGAGGTAGACTGTCCAGGCGACACTCGTACTTAATTGTTCCTTCTTAAATGTTACAGGAAGGTCGATCCAAGTTTGAGAAGCCATCAGATTATGTCACATACCTCAATCAACCGGAGCTTTCAGTGGGCAAACTACACGGATGTTTGGAAAACCTTAGGATATCGTTGACGAATAACCCGCTGTCGTGGATCGAAGAGTTTGGGACGAAAGGCATTGAGAGTTTGCTGACGACCCTGAACCAGTGTTATACGAAGTAAGTTGATGTTTTTACGAGATTTTATTTACTTTCAATGTATGTATGTGTGTGTAGTGGAATCTTGCAACTGAATATTGAAGCCGGTATCTTTAACCGATTGAGCTGAAATTTTGTAGGTATACACGTTTATTGCAAGCGTCCACAGGTCTGCATCGTACGCATTGCACGCATCGTCCGCATTCCGTATGACGTCATCAGTACGCATCGCATGTAGGCATTGCTGATGATGCGGTCCGTACGATGCGGACCTGTGGACGCGTACCTTTAGTTTGCATGACCATAAATACTTAGCTGTTCAACATCAAATGATGTAAGAGACGTGAGAGAAGCTATATCACTTCGGACGGAATCATCGTTTTAGAAATCACACAAAACTAGATTTAATTTTAAACGTATGTAAGGAGATTGGAATTACTTCATTTTCATTAAAATTACTATTTTCCGTCATTGCACGCTGCTAGTGGGAGCGGATTTTATCGGTAAGAGTTTGTCAGTATTTTCTCGAAACATTCATGTAAAGCAGACTAGTTTTCTGTCTTCAGTTATCGTGTTGCCTCACAAGATATCAATAATGAGCTGCAGACAACTTAACAGGTTACCGGGGCTCCGGCTCAAAGCAGGAGAAGGAACGGGGTTTTTAGTCAGCCTGACACTCCCTCCCGCCTTGCACAAAGCGGGAGAAGTCATTGGAAGATTTTTGCCCCTCAAAAAAATTACATAAGTAACATAAAAATCACACGAATTTCAACCCTATTCCTACGCAATAGACTAGTTTCCTACTAATCAAATTCAATACTTTTTTCGGAACGTCAAAAACAATATTTTCTATGAACTTTGTATGAAATACTCTATTATGACGTCATCAGATTTTCACGTCAAATAGCAAAAATATTTGTAGAAATTGTGCTAGAAAAAAATCGAAAATTAATTAGTTCAACAAATTTACGAATGAGAGTGTGTTTTATTTTTTGAATATTTTATTGTATTGAAAAGTTGTAATATTTTATTTTTGACCGAGGATACTAAAGACTGTATAATATAATATAAAAATCACACGAATTTCAACCTTATTCTCACGCAATTACAGTGACTCCCGCTACGACCGAGTGCAGTATGAATGCATCAGATGTCTGTCGGCGATCCTCAACAACACGGTCGGTATACGCACCATGTTCGAATGCCGGGAGGCGCTGCCAGTACTCGCCAGGAGTTTGGACGCCAGGAAACCACACTGCGCTCTTGAAGCAGCAAAGGTAATTGGATATTTTTGGTTGTAAAATGTGAGTTGTTGTGAAAAAATGTGAGTTGTTGTGAAATAATGTGAGTTGATGTGAAATAATGTGAGTTGACTTGAATTAATGTACGTTTTTAAAATAAATTAATCGTCCTAATTGTCAGAATGTGTGTTGACTTGACGTGGGTTAAGTTTACTTGACGTAAGTTGAGTTTACTTGACTTGTGTTGAGTTTACCTGACGTGAGTTAAGGTGACTTGAATCAATGTAAGTTGACTTGACTTGACACACACATTATGTGAGTTTTTATTTGATGAGTCAACGTTTGGCCGCTATCTCGCTTTAAGTAAGCAATGATGCGGTCTGCGATGTGACATAACGTAAATTATTATTTTAAACTATTAAGTCTATTACTCTTAAGATTTTTTTTTTTATTTTTTCTATTTCTATTTCTATAAGTGGGAACCTGTAATTGAATTCTTGTCGCTATGCTTGTTCTCGTATCAATTTATTGTATTAGCTATTGGTTGCCCTAAATAAATAAATAAATGATTGTGAGTATTTTTTCAAATACCTTTTTTAATATACTTTCAGGTGCTAGCAGCCATATGTTTGATCCCCAATGGACACGAGAAGGTCCTGGAAGCTATCACGATGGCTGGCGAGTCGAGTCGGAAACCTCGACTGCTGCCCATCATCGAAGGCCTGGAGACCAAGACTCCTGAGAGTTTGAAGGTAATTTTTTTTTTGTTTTTTTTTTGTTTAAAAAAACGTTGCCCCACACTAGGATTTTCTCCTGTGTCGTGTGTGCGTTAACAAACATACAAGTTCACATACACATGACACCCAGACCCGAAACAACAATTTGTGGATCACACAAAGAGTTGCTCTGTGCGGGAATCGAACCCGCTACCCGTTGCGCGGCAGCCAGTTGCCCAGACACCGCACCAACCGTGCAGTCAAAAATTTATTATTATTATTAGTTGGTTGGCCTTGTACGAGACTTCCTTTATTAATGTAAGTGTTTGCTAACGTGAACTATTTGTGAAAAGCTCTACTAGTTTCAGTATCCTTAGTACGGGTTTGCTTTACGTTTAACCAAATTGAAACGAGAGCGCGTTCGGCACTCTGATTGGCCGGCTCGAATGAATCAACAAATCAGAACGCTCGTTTCGATCTCGTTAAACGTGAAACAAACTCATACTAAGTCCTGAGGTCACGGCAGGACACATATTTTGTATACGTATGTAAGACGTATATTTCAATTCATTATGTAGCTTTACCATACATGGTGTTGAAGAAACCTGGGGCCGTAGTCTGCTATTACAATTGTGTCAGAATGGTCGATCATTGAGCAGTGCAAGAGGGACGGAGCTATGTAGGTTGTATAGCTCCGTCCCTCTTTAATAGCAGACTAAGGCCCCTGGTCATATAATTGTTTTATTGACCAATGTAATCTCATAATAACTAGGATATTATACTCTTATTAAAATTCTCGTGAATACCTGGAATTGATATAATTTTACGCTCTATTCAAATAGAAATAAGGTTTAAATTGACTATACAGACGGGCTGCATGCAACTTATGAACGCGATAATCACGGAACCTGAAGAATTGGAGTTCCGGTTGCATCTCCGTAGCGAATTCATGAGGACTGGACTCTATGATTGGATCGGTAAGGTTTATTTTGCTTTGTTTTTTTATTACTATCGTAATTTTGCTATTGAGATAGCATTAATGTAGCGTAAAGTCACACTCATTCATATCACGCCTGTTATCCCCGAAGGGGTAAGGGGTGTACATTATGGCACGTAATGCCATTGTACAATGTACACCCACTTTACACCATTTATGTTATAAGTCCCACGTAATAGGGGGTGAGCCTATTGCCATATCTCAGGCATAATTAAAGGCTCCGTGCTAATTCTGAGAAATTTTCGAAAAATTTAAGATTCCCAGTAAGGCGTCCACAGGCCCGCATCGTACTCATCGGATTTTAGTTTGTCTTGTATAGAAACTCATACAACTGCGTCCACTGATCCGCATCGTACGGACCGCATCATCAGCAATGCCTACATGCGATGCGTACTGATGACGTCATACGGAATGCGTACGATGCATACGATGCAGGCCTGTGGGCGCTTACCTTATTATTACTTTTCCCGACCCGGAAATCGTACCCAAGATCCCTTGCCCGCTAGTCGCATTTGCAAGCGAGGCGAGAAGAACCTATATTGTATGTTTGTAACTACATAATAGTGGGGCCACACTACCTTACCGACTACCGGGCTGTTACCGCAATAATTATGACATTAAATTACTGTTCAAATTACTGCATAAACTAGTGTGATTACACTAGAGTTTACCTAGATATGTCAATAAATTAGGCGTTAAAATATCACTTCGATAATTAAGTCATAATTATAAGATGTATCCCAAAGAGATTAATTTAGATGATGTATTCGAAAAACTCGAGCGTTTTTTCATTTGACCACTCCATGTCGGTCGATAGGTACGTGTGTCGCCGGTGAACTCATATTGCACACTGGACAAACGGTAGTGTGGCCACAAACGCATTAAATACTGCGGTAATCTTCTTTGATGTGCGAAAAAGACCGCCGCCGGAGCTATTGCCTACCACCATTTGCCATATTGATTGGCATTGTAAAATTATGACCACAAATCGTGGTTGTTTAAGTTATGGCAATAATAGGCTACTTTCCTACTAGTCAAATTCAATACTTTTTTCGAAACGTCAAAAACGATATTTTCTATGAACTTTGTATGAAATAGTGCATTATGACGTCATAAGTTTTTGACGTCAAATAGCAGACTTATTTCTAGAAATTTAGCTAGAAAAAATCGAAAATTAAATAGTTCATCAAATTTATGAATGAGAGTGTGATTATTTTTTAATAATTTATTGTATTGAAAAGTTGTAATAATTTATTTTTGACCGAGGATAGTAGCCAATTATTGGCATGTCACGGTAGTGTGGCCTCAGCATAATACGTGTGTGTGTCTGTCCCTCACAGACGAGCTGCGGTCGGGCGCGGAGGGCGCGCGCCAGATCCAGATGAATGTGTTCGACACGCACGCTGCCGCCGACCAGGACGAGTTCCTCGCCAAGTTCGATGATGTCCGGTAATTATACTGGTTTTATTCAATAAAACGCTATAAATGGCTTGCAATCAACTGACGTTTTATAATCTATACTAATATTATAAAGCTGAAGAGTTTGTTTGTTTGATTGTTTGTTTGAACGCGCTAATCTCAGGAACTATGGGTTCGATTTGAATAATTCTTTTTGTGTTGGATAGTGCATTTATCGAGGAAGGTTATAGGCTATAAATCATCACGCTACGATCAATAGGAACCGAGCAGAGCGGGTGAAACCGCGCGGAAGTAGCTAGTAAACAATATACAAGGAGTTTACTTATCACATAAGGAGTTTAACAATTGATAGGTCTACATACATAATTAGTTTAGAACTAATACACCAGATGACTCTATTGTTAATACATATTATTTTGTTACATATATTTAACATTATTTTATTGGACTGCCTCGTTGGTCGAGTGGTCGCAAGTGCGACTTCCAGACAAGGGGTCTTGGGTTCGATTCCCGGGTCGGGCAAAGTATTGCTGGGCTTTTTTCGGTTTTTCGAAAATTTCTCAGTAGTAGCACGGAGTCTAGAATTGTGTCCAGTATATGGCAATAGGCTCACCCCCTATTACATGGGACTTATAACACAAATGGTGAAAAGTGGGTGTACATTGTATAGTGGTATTACGCGCCGTAATGTGCACCTCTACCTACCCCTTCGGGGATAAAAGGCGTGAAGTTGCGAAGTTATTTTATTTGCTATTTGGTCCGACAAACTTCGTAGCGCCTCAAACATTTTATTTTCTCACCTTTTAAACCTTCCCTGGACTTCCATAAATAATTCAAGACTAATGGTCAAATACACAAACGTCACTTTTTAAGACGCTCTCAAATGAAGTTCTGTCCCTACAAATTCTTTGTAAACGACAGAGATAGCACGATATTTAAGTACAACTTAAAATTGAGTAGCATTTCAGTATTTGGGCGTAAATTTACCAAATCTGTCTAGCCGTTCTCTAGTTTTAGCGAGACTAACGAACAGCAATAGTTTTATATATTTAAAGATTATTTTATGTATTATATATTAAAACTTAATTTCGTTTGTATGAAAGAAAAAAATAATAATAGGCAGACGATAGTTTTATAGAGCAAAATGCCTGGGTTCGATTCCCGTACAGCGCCCTTAGTGTGATCCACCATTTTTTTTTTAATAAAAACGTTGCCCTACATTAGGATTTTCTCCTGTGTCGTGGGTGCGTTTACAAACATACAATTTCACATACACATGACACGCAGATCCGAAACAACAATCTGTGGATCACACAAAGAGTTGTTCCGTGCGGGAATCGAACGCGCGACACGTTGCACGGCAGCCTATTGCCCAGCCACCGCGCCAACCGTGCAGTCAGAATTTGTTGTTTTATAAAATTGTATGTTTAACTGCCACACTCAGAGACATTTAATGATTACTTAAACTATTCCTTAGTAACAATTTTGTATGGAAAACAATTGCTAAGGACTGGGTTAAGTAACCATTAAATGACTCTGAGTGTGGCGGTAAGATATTCAAGATTGTAATCGATATGTATGCGTTTGCAGAGTGGACTTTAACGACGTCAACGAGTGTTTCGAGTTAGTGAAGAACTTGGTGATGGACACGCCGGCCGAGCCGTACCTACTGTCCATACTGCAGCATCTGCTGTACATACGGGATGATGAGCTTATCAGGTATCAATATATACAATGTGATAGGGGCGAGACTTCTAACCCGTTAAGGCTGAGTTCTACACCTAATTTTATCGACAAAAGTCGGGGGTCGAAGTGGTCGAATCCCCTCCCCCTAAAAGTTATGGCTATTTTAATATTTTTTTTACTTTTTTTAATATCAAAGGTTGTATGCGTCGTAGAAACAAAAAAAAACAACAAACGGTAGCTAATAACCTTGGCTAACTAATTCATTACTTTTTTCATATGTTTGATAATGTTTTGGTGAGAAAAAAATCATTTCTGAATTATTTTTACCGAAAAAATCGCTATTTTTCAATATTTTCAATTAGGGGTTCAACCCCCATATTATTTTTTTTGTCGATAAAATTAGATGTAGTACTCAGCCTTAACGGGTTAGAAGTCTCGCCCCTATCACATTGTATATATATTTTCTATTATATAAAAATAAGTCAGGTTTTCCTTCCTGACGCTATAATTCCAGAACGCAAGAACCGATTTCCACGGTTTTGCATTCGTTGAAAAGGTCTCGGGTTCCGTGAGGTTTATAGCAAAGAAAATACAAGAAAAAAAATCATGGTGGCGAAACGGAGTTCGCCAGGTTTGCTAGTTTTTTTATATGAATCAAGCCGGTAATCGAGCAGACGTATTACCTGATGGTAAGCAATCGCCGCCGCCCATGGACACTTGAAACACCAGAGGCGTTACAAGTGCGTTGCCGGCTTTTTGGGAGTTAGGAATTTAAGGGTTGGGGAATCGGGGATGGGGAAGATTGGGAAGGGGGGAATTGGGCCTCCGGTAACCTCACTCACACAACGAAACACAACGCAAGCGTTATTTCACATCGGTTTTCTGTGAGGCCGTGGTATCACTCCGGTCGAGCCGGCCCATTCGTGCCTAAGCATGGCTCTCCCACACTTTAAAATAATATTAATAATCAACAATTTATGAAGATGAAGATGAAAAATAATATTAATAATCAACAATTTATGAAGTTTAGACTGCCTACTATGTGAGGGCAATTAATTGACGTGCCTTGACGTGATTTGATAAGACTTGAAGTGACTAAATGTAACCTCACGAGATTTAGGGTGGGTTCAAGTAACTTGACGTGATCAGTTTATTATGGAACAAAACGCACTGCAGCGGTACTGCATTAAAGCGGCGCGGTGCGTCGCGACAAATTTGACTCCCGGAGAATATTTTGCCGCTCCGGTCGCGCCGCACAGCTCCGCTACCGCTAGTGCGGCATAGCTAGCTGCAATTCTACATATATGAGGTTTAATAATTTGCAATAGTTCATCTAACTTCTCCTTTGTCATCCTGAAGTAAATATGGAATCGTTTAGGGTCTCTTAAAAGTTTTGGAAAAAGTGTGTGATATTCTCCTTCTTTAAAACGAGAATTTGGAATATCATGCACCCATGTAGACCGTTTTTTATGTCTTTCCAGTTGTTCTGCTTCTTCGCATAATAAAGCTACCACTATCACTTCTTCGGTTATTCCGTCCATCTCGTTCGTCAGGTATCCAACAAATGAGATTTTTTCCGCTCGCTGTAGCACCGCCGCTCCGGTGCCGCGACGCGCCTCCGCTGTAGTACCGCGCTAGTGCGGTTTCACCTTTAATGTGATTTCAGTTAACTTGACGTGATTTGAAATGTCGTATAATTCGACTGAGCCTTTACTCTCCATAGTACGTCTGTTGTATATCAGGAATCATGAGCTTATCAGGTTAGGTGAATACATTCCTAGCAAATAAAACAAAACTTATTTTGTTATCTACTAAGTGACTTGATGTGATTTGACTTGACGGGACTTTATGTGACTTGACGTACGTGGGTTGATGTGAATTGACCTGACTTTATGTGAGTTGATGTGAATATGTGATTTGACGTGACGTGATTTAAATTTGTGTGATTTTATAGTGGTACATAAATGATTTCACGTGACTCGAATAAAATTAATAGAAAAAAATCTTTACTCTATTTTAATAAATTTATAAATAGCGCCTTATTCGTATAAGAATAAGGTAGAAAATCATTATAACCTAGGGGTTACCTAATCGATCTTTTTAACTTAACGCTTTAACCGATTCTAAACCCTAGTCCCATACTAACAAAGTATAAAATCCCATTCCAGGCCAGCGTACTACAAGTTGGTAGAAGAATGTATAACGCAGATAGTTCTACACAAGAACGGTTACGACCCGGACTTCAGAGCCACGCAGCGCTTCAATATAGACGTGCAGCCGCTTATTGACGGACTTATTGGTATGTACGATTAGTATAATTGATCATTATAAGTGAATATACTAAATTAATGAAAATATACAGAATTTGATTTTGTAAATGTTCGAGGATGCTCGAATAGTTTCGAGCTGCGAAAATAGACCTGCACCCTTAGTACTATGTAAAGTAAAGTAATCGAAACTAGAGCGCATTCGGCACTCTGATTGGTTGGGTTATGTGAGCCGGGCAATCAGAGCTCCCGAGGGCACTTTTGAACGTCAAATATAATAATATTAACAATGTCTGTCTGTCGGTCAGTCCTCTAGTTGCTCTATTTGCTCGTTCCAATGTGTAGATTCCTATGGAGAAGAACGAGCAAGAAACTCCATAAGTTACTCTTTTTATTTAACACCAATATTCAGTAAATCAAAAAACCTTTAAAAATGATTATCTTCATTATTAAATACGCATTATAATTATGTTTTACATACAAATCTATAGCGTACATAGAACTAATGTTATTGTACATCTTCCTTCTAGAAAAATCCCGAGCAGAGGAGGAAAGAAGAGTAGAAGAATTAAAATCTAAGCTAGAAGCTGCCATAGCGGCTCGACAGGAGGCCGAGGCCCGCGCCGCCCATCTAGAGGAGAGACTCAAGGCCGCACCCGCCACAGGACCCGCGGGGGTCACGCATAATAACATCGCTGCCATCGCCAAGGTAAGCCAGTCTAAAGTAATAGTATTGAAATCATTATCAGTCAGAATTATTCCATTAGTGAACTTTCCCCCTCCCCCTTTCTTGATATTACCCCTTCCCCCTTCATTTCCCCTTAATTTCCCCCTTTTCCTTTCCCAATCCCCCTTTCTTAATATTACCCTTTCCCCCTTCAATTCCCCTTTCCCCTTAATTTCCCACTTTTCCTTTCCCAATCCCTCTTCCTTGATATTCCCCATTTTCCTTTCCATTTCCCCTTTTACTTTTCATTTCCCCCTTTTCCTTTTCATTTCCCCCTTTCCTTTCTTTGCCCCGTCCCTCATCCTTTTTCCCCTTCCCCCAAACTGAATGCCAAGTGTGGAGTATGTCCTAAGGGTGAGAATCGCGATAAACGAAAGTAAAATAAAACATCGAATGCGACATAAAACATATCTTTCTATTTTTATGAAATTTAGGATGGGGATTTATAATGGTCCCCTTCAAAAAGGGGAAGGAGTATGCAACAATCCCTCCGCTTGGCAATCAGCTTCAGAATAGCAAGTAGATCACAGAAATCTAGAGAACCAAGGCCTAGGTGTACATATTATCGGAAAGGCTTTAAACCTTTATTTTACCGCTAAATTATGTAGTAGTGTGGGAGAGCCATGCTTCAGCACTGCTGGGCCGGCTCGACCGGAGTGATACCACGGCCTCACAGTACACCGACGTGAAACAACACTTGCGTTGTGTGAGTGAAGTTACCGGAGGCCCAATTCCCCCCTTCCCAATCCCTGATTCCCCAACAACCCCTAAATTCCTAACCCCCTATAGGCCGGCAACGCACTTGTAACGCCTCTGGTGTTTCAAGTGTCCATGGGCGACGGCGATTGCTTACTATCAGGTGATACGTCTGCTAGGGACAAGCCCGCCACAACCTCCCATACCGCTACAACTCCTGTGCACCAGGATCTACAGTAGATACAAACATGAAAACACCGGAACATTGAAGTCCGGCGCGTCTCAGGGACATGAATGACTGTCTTGGATCCCGCAACGAAACAAATCAGAAGATGTTATTAGAGGAGAAGAAAAAGAAAACGATAGTTTCCACTTCCCTCGGTGAATTTAATGCAGGAGACAGAATGACTTAAGCCTTAAGGCACAAAAGAGACTGCACAACTGGGAGAAGCCCAGTCGCCAAGCACCACGGAAATTTTACTTAAAACTAAAATACTAAATGGGTACGTCTGCTAGTTTACATGTTCCATAAATAAAAAAATAATAATATGTAATATGATTGTTTCCAGGTAATATCAAGCCCGGGTCCGCCGCCGCCCCCGCCGCCGATGCCCGGAGGTGAGTGATATAACTCCTTAACATAATAATATAACTATAACACTTGTTAAACAGTACGGTGAAACCTACAACGTTACTTACTCAGGGGGAATATAATAGATTATAATTAGTTGTGACTAACAGAAGATTATTTTAGAAAAACAGATGTTCTGTTACTAAATAAAGATTGGTTCGGTACATATTTTTATACTGGGTTTTTTTTTTATTTATACATTTATTTATTTATTTATTTATTTATTTTTTTTTTTTTTTTTTTTTTTATGGGACTTGCCGGTAATCGAGCAGACGTATTACCTGATGGTAAGCAATCCATGGACACTTGAAACACCAGAGGCTTTACAAGTGCGTTACCGGCTTTTTGGGAGTTAGGAATTTAAGGGTTGTTGTTCGGGAATGGGGATGGGGAAGGTTGGGAAGGGGGAATTGGGCCTCCGGTAACCTCACTCACACAACGAAACACAACGCAAGCGTTGTTTCACGTCGGTTTTCTGTGAGGCCGTGGTATTACTCCGGTCGAGCCGGCCCATTCGTGCCGAAGCATGGCAAGAGATTATTTATTTACTTTACTTGATACATTTTTAAATATTCAATTAAAAAAAAACATTTATAAATATAAAAATCAGTAGCCCACCGGTAACGGGATAAATCCAAGCTACCGGCAGTCAGGGCTCAAGAGGTTAATTATTATGTTATCGGCTTACTCACGTAACTGTTTGATGAGGAACTCGACTAGTTTCAAGCCATGCTAGAGGCTCAGTAATAGCGACAATCGCCGCGTCGTGTGTCGCGGAATGTTGCTCATGAATATGAGTCTCTAGGCTCTAGCGGACTGCCTAACGGGTTTACCGGGGCTCCGGTTTAAAAAGCGGGAGTAGAAACGGGTGGTTTTTAGTCAGTAAGAGTCTGACACTCCCTCTCGCCTCGCCCAAGGCGGGAGAAGTCATTGGATGATTTAACCCCCTCAAAAAAAAAGCCTCTAGCATGGCTTGAAACTAGTCGAGTACCTTTTCAAACAGTTACGTGGGTAAGCCGATAACATAATAATTAATTTAGTATGTCTCACGACTTTTAACGAGAAATAATTTTGTTATTTTATTTTATATGCAAATGCAAATCACAATACTATTAACTTTTATATTATAACACATTTTCACTGGCATGTTATGTTATAATAATACTGTTATGGGTTATGTCTGTCTATCTAACATAGGGGTGATTACAAACGTTTTCTTCTCTACAATAATAACTATATTATATTCCAAATCCACACAAAACCCACAACAGTACAAAAAACAAATTAAAATATACAATCACGAATGCTCTGTCTCTCTCGCACACACTGCATGTGACTATACCTGTCTCTTTCTGGTGTGGTGTTTTAGGAGCGTGTGCACCGCCGCCGCCGCCCCTGCCGATGTCAGGTTTGTTTCTATAAACTTCTATTTATCATTTATACTGACTTACTTCTAAATGACAGACTTCGTTCACGTAGAAAAGAGTAGATGACTAATTTGTATTTTTTTAATGTCCACCTTGTAGATTATTTTAAAATATTAGATGCGTATTTTTTATTTTCTTACGGAAACAAATACTTTCGGAGATATATAGATTTTATATATCGCTTGACGTCACTTTTAGGTACGTTTTATACTCAAAAGTGACGTAGTTAGCTCCCACTCCTAAACTTTGACACGTTTTATGGTTAATAATATTGTTTCATTACCTAACTGACGGACTAAATAGATTTTTAATTTTCATACCCCGTCATCATCTCTATTGTGTGGTGTAAACGGTTGACTTCTTAACGTACGACTTCGGGATCATGGATATGTAGATAGTTAATGGATGACTTCGAAAGATTTCGTTATCGCAGACTTATAACATATTGTAAATGGTTGACTTCTTAACGGATACATTTATAATTTCACGTAGAAATGTGTGTTGTAAACGGTTGACTTCTTAACGTACGACTTTGTGATCATAGACTTGTAGGTAGTTAATGGATGACTTCGAAAGATTTCGTTATCGTAGACTTATAACATATTGTAAATGGGTGACTTCTTAACGGATATATTTATAATTTATGACTTGTAAATAGCAGACTTCGTTCACGTAGAAATGTGTGTTGTAAACGGTTGACTTCTTAATATAGGACTTTGTGATCATAGACTTGTAGGTAGTTAATGGATGACTTCGAAAGATTTCGGTATCGTAGACTTATAACATATTGTAAATGGGTGACTTCTTAACGGATATATTTATAATTTCACGTAGAAATGTGTGTTGTAAACGGTTGACTTCTTAATATAGGACTTTGTGATCATAGACTTGTAGGTAGTTAATGGATGACTTCGAAAGATTTCGGTATCGTAGACTTATAACATATTGTAAATGGGTGACTTTTAAACATGTGACCACAGTGGCGTAGACTTGTATTGTTATAAGTAAGTGACTTCTAAACATGTGACTTCGTTCACGCAGAATTTTATATTGTAAGTAGATGACTTCGTAGACTTCATCCAAGTAGAATTTCCATGTTTTTTATGACTTAATCGTCAACTGGCGAGCGCGAATCTCGCGAGCGCGCGCGAGTTGGCACTTTTCGATTTTGCCTACTTTTTTTGTCGTCAACTCGCGCGTCTATATAATTTGATGTTTTAATGTATAGTCAGCTACAAAAACGTTATAACAAATTTAATTTAGTTAGGTACTTACCTACTATAAATGTATAAGAAACTTTAAGAAATTTGATTTTTAAAATAAAACAAAATATACATCGTTTTGAAATCAGTTTATTATAAATCAACAGGACAAAATATAAATTATTAGTAGTATTTCCCTTACTAATTATCAACAATATCACATTGATTTGAGAATTTGGCTTATTATCTTATTATCTAGTATGTAAATTGTAAAAAACTAAGTAAATAAAATAGAAACAACGAAAACACTCCCCTCACATACTCGTATACAAAATTATATGTGAGGAGATTTTCGATAAATCTCATAAATAATTCGTCGTCGTCTCGTCAATAAATAATTATTAATAGTTTTTGTTTTCAATCTCTTTTTATTTGACTGTACTTTACATAGACGCGCGAGTTGACGACAAAAAAAGTAGGTAAAATCGAAAAGTGCCAACTCGCGCGCGCTCGCGAGATTCGCGCTCGCCAGTTGACGATTAAGTCTTTTTTATTGGTAATGAATGACTTCTATTTACATAGACTACTCGTTCATAACATTATTCAATTAAAATCAATAAGTAGTTGCTTAAATTAGCGAATTAAATCAACCAAATAAAGAAGTCAGCCTTTTAATATTTAGCATTAATAGCCCAAGTCTATTTTCTCTCTTCTCAAAATCTTTTCTATCTATCAGTTTTCTATGTGAACGAAGTCCCACCTCATCTTAAAAGAATTTTTAATATAATCTGCATGTCTATCTAAAAGCATGATTACCTTCAAGCATGTTCTATCTAACGGGTACCGGTGTGTTTTCTAGTCGACTCTGGCGCCCCACCACCGCCCCCTTTGCCTACAGGTACGTTCACCCGAATGTAGCACTTAACACATGGGATTAAGGTACATTTTGGTTTGGTTTTGTATGTCGATAATATTTTTTTTTGTCGTCATTATCACTAACAACCCTTGAGAGTTCTCTGCTGGACTATAGGTCTCTACTAAAGAGGTTTGACATATCATGATCGTCACACTTGGTAAGCAAGTAGATCGCGGATGTTAAAGGTACGCGCCCACAAGCCCGCATCGTACGCATCGCACGCAACGGATTTTAGTTTGTCTTGTATTGAAACTTATACAAGTGCGTCCACTGATCTGCATCGTACGGACCGCATCATCAGCAATGCCTACATGCTGCCGCCTACATGCGATGCGCACTGATGACGTCATACGGAATGCGTGCGATGGGTACGATGCGGGCCTGTGGACGTTTATCTTAAATCAGTCTACTCATAACATACTCGTCAATCTGCCTTGAGCAAGCGTGGTGATTAATGCTCATACCTTCTCCGTTTGAGAAGAGGCATTTGGTCAGCAGTGGACACTTGATTATGATGTGATACCAAATAACTTGGCTTATTTAACTACCCATCTTCATTGGAAATTCAACTGTAAAACGTTCGTGAATAAGGTTCATTTTATGATAGTAGGTTCAGTTTAATAGTTTATTTATATTATTAATCCGTTCTCAGATGCAAAATCAAGATATGAAAGACGTTATAATTCTATGTCCTGTATAAAGAAGAATAATTGTATGTGGTATTTCATATTTTTATAATTTAGTAGAGTATAGACGTCGTACACTTTCGAGGTAGCCCGATCAATTTCGAGTTTGACCGTAGTTGAAGAAATGAAATGTTTTAGGTTAAAAATATAGAGTATTAATTTTTTTGGAGCTCAGGTAAAAATTGTGCAATGAATATTTTGATATAGGTATAAAAGGTTTTCTAAAAGTATTCGAATATTGCATTCACGCATAGTGCGTATTTGTGAACCACGTTATGCAGAGTAGAGTTAATGTTTATTTAACTTCTTTATGTTCTCAAATTGAATTAACTGGTCCGGGGTACGAAATTTCTTCACTATTGTAATCTTCAAACACAACACTACCTCCCATTAAAGCCGTGGCAGATACATTTGAACATCGTATATAATATGGTTATTTATCTAGGACTTTATTCGCTTGTGGCGCCATCTGGCGGAGTGATTTAACCTGTATTGTAGTTATTCGCAATTAAAAACGTTATTCATAGTATTATAGTAGTTTGTAGAATTTTGTGTTTGTGCTACATACTTGTATTTTAATGTGGGTAATGGTTTTGTGTACGGTGGTATTATGGTAATGTAATATAAATAATAAATAATATATATAAATTTTAATGGTTACTTAACCCAGTCCTTAGTAATTGTCAAACAAAATCGTTGTTACTAAGGAATAGTTTTAATAACAATTAAATGTCTCTGAGTACGGCCTAAATATATAGTTATAAATTGCATATAGAGCTTGCCAATTATGATATCCTATGCTAGATTGGTATCAGGGAGAACTCTAGTGTTTACCTGGTTCCCTAGGTCCCTTACCTGGCTCAGGTGTATGTGAAACTCTAAGCAGGAGAAGGAACGGGGTGGTGTTTAGTCAGTAAGAGTCTGAAACTCTCGCCTCACCCAGGGCGAGAGTTGATAAGGTTAAATTCTGTAACCAAAAAGCCTATATAAGGTATGTTCTTTTCATTTATGTGTTTTCTATCCTCAGCAGGAGGAGGTCCGCCCCCACCGCCACCGCCTCCGATGCCAGGTGGGCCCCGTGGCCCCCCTCCGCCCCCCATGCCGGGTATGGGGGGCCCGCCACCCCCTCCACCAATGATGGGAGGACCACGACCGCCGCCACCGCCTGGAGGATTTATGCCTAGAATGGTAAGTCAAAGTCAAAGTCAAAATCATTTATTTCAAATAGACCAGAAAGGCACTTTTGAACGTCAAAGCAAATATAATAATATTAATAACGTCTGTCTGTCGGTCAGTCCTCTAGTGAAGCTATTTGCTCGTTCCAAAGTGTAGTTTCCTATGGAGAAGAACGAGCAAGAAACTCCATAGGTTACTCTTTTTCAATCAGATTTACAATACAATTCTTGGTTACATTGTTTCGATTACTATGACAGGGCGACACACAAGCCTGCATTACATCTGATGGTAAGCAATCGCCCTTGGACACTCACAAGACCAGAGGAGTTACAAGTGCGTTGTTCACTGGTAAGCAATCGCCCTCACGCTCACAGCTACAAGACCAGAGGAGTTATCGAAGTGCGTTGTTCACTTCTAAGGATTTTCTCCTGTGTCGTGGGTGCGTTTACAAACATACAAGTTCACATGCTACAAGACCCGAAACAACTACTACAAGACAGAAAGTAATCGAAATCGAGAGCGCGTTCGGCGAGTCTGACCAATTGGCTTATTCTAGCCGGCCAATCAGAGCGCCGAATGCGGTCACGTAAAGTAACTATAAACTCGTACTTAGGGCACAGACACACAGACCTTACGACGGTAACTTTAACAACAATACCTCAATAAAACCATCATAAATAAACAGTACTCAATCTCTACCATTCCAGCCGGTACCAGACGTATTGCCACACGGACTGAAACCCAAGAAGAAGTGGGAGGTGGAGGGGCCCCTGAAACGTGCCAACTGGAAGACTATCGTGCCGCAGAAGATGTCTGAAAAGGCATTCTGGGTCAAGGTGAGGAGTTAAACTTTTTGCCTCTTCTCACACGAAGAAGCTTTGCGCATTAATAATAGGGTATTATCCTACTAGTCAAATTCAATACTTTTATCGAAATGTCAAAAACGTTACTTTTCTATGAATTTTGTATAACATTGCAAATTATGACGTCATAATTTTTTTGCGTCAAATAGCATACTTATTACGCAAAAAATAGCAAGAAAAATTTAATAAATAAGTATATCGTCAAATGAATGAATGAAAATACGATTATTTTGGGATATTTTATTATATTGAAATATCAAAATAATTTATTTTTGACCTAGGAAACTACCCAATTATGCTTGCTCAATGAGGGTTGGCGATTTCAAACTTATAATTAGAAATTTAGAGTATAGGTTTCCTCACGATGTTTTCCTTCATCGTTTTTCAGTGTCTAAATAATGTTGAAAAGTACATAATACATATAACTCGTAAAATGTCACATTGGTACTTGCCGTTGGTAGGTTTCGAACCCTCAGGCATGAGAAGCGGGCGTTTTAGACATCCAAGCCACTACGACAATGCGCCATAGTCTGTTATAAACGACAAACAAAATGTACTTTAAAAAAAGACATTATCTTGTCTATCGTTCTTCTGTATCGCACTCAGGAACAATAACAGTCCTCTACATAGAGCAACGTCACGCCTTTTATCCCCGAAGGAATAGGCAGAGTTGCTCATTACTATTTATTACATACACGTAATGCCGCTATACAATATACACCCTACATTAGTGTTATAGTTAAGTCCTATGTAAAAGGGGGTGAGCCTATATAGCTAGCTATACCCAGTTCTCTACATGTATGTATTTATGTTACAGGTACAAGAAGATAAACTAGCGTCCCCCGACATATTGACCGGGTTGGCGCTTAAGTTCTCGAGCAAACCTGTCGCTAAGAAGAGCGAGGATGCTGTTGATAAGTGAGTTCCTACGTAGTCATTAAAGTGCTAGATACATACTTAATCGGATTTAAGGTAAGCGTCCACATGTCCGCATCGTACGAATCGCACGTATCAGCAGTAACTACCTACATGCAATGCGTAGCGTGCTGATGACGTCATGTGACGCGGGCCTGTCGACGCGTACCTTTACACACTTCTCTAGATATTAATTTGTCTAATGCAAAGGCATAATAACGTAAATAAATTACCATAAACCTTGCGTACCAGTTAAAGCCAGAGACATAGTTTCAATCTGTGTTATCTATTACTGAAAATATCCCAATAATAAACGTGAATCAAACTTTGTTGGTTTTTGTTGGTTTGTCGTTTTTGCGACCATTCGGCCAATGAGATAATTTTAATGATAATACGTTTACGTAGTTTAGAATACAGGTACATTTAAATGTTAAAACTTTTAAATCCATTAACTAATTTTTGTTTCCATTTCATTAATTTCGTCTTTTCGCATATTTATGACCATCAATTTCCTCAAAATCACCCAAAAACTAACACCCATAAACCCAAAGATATGCTTTCAGGGTCCACACGCTGAAGAAGGTCAAAGATCTAAAGGTGCTAGACAGTAAAGCGGCTCAGAACCTATCCATCCTATTAGGCGGTTCTCTAAAACATATGTCCTATGAACATATTCGAACCTGCATACTACGGTGCGATACTACTGTGCTCACCGCTAATGTACTGGATTTGTTAATACAGGTGAGTCGGGGAAGTCGGAAAAGTCGAGGTAACTCGGTAAAGTCGGAAAAATCTGGTAAAGTCGGGATAGTCGGTAAAATCGGAAGAGTCGGAATTGTTATTACGATCTCTAATAAACTACAGAAAACATATATTACATCATAGATAATAGAAAAATAGATTTCTTATGATTTTCATTGTTTATTATTATATTTTTATAATAACTATCGTGAGACATACTAAATTAACTAAAAAAACACGGTTTACTCACGTAAATTAATGGAGAAAAGCTCTACTAGTTTTGAATCACAGAGGGACTCTTCATCATGAGCAGCGTGAACGACATCACGCAGCCTACCGAATAGGCTACAGTCCTTCTGTGACTCAAAACTAGTAGAGCTTATCTCCATAAATTTACATGAGTAAACCGTGTTTTTTAGTTAATAACTGTTATATTTCTATTATTTAATCTGATATAGTGCCCCAGTTATTAAATCTTATGAACTCAAAACACGGAAATGAATTCGAGCACACTCAATTACTTTCAACCTCACACCGGGGCTCATAAAATCTTCATTAATTGAATGCTATCTTCAAATTATTCCAGTATTTACCACCAGCGGACCAGTTGAAGAAGCTGGCTGAGTTGAAGGTGAACAGTGAAGAGTTGACGGAGGCTGAGCAGTTCGCTGCCACGGTGGCTGATATAAAGCGACTGGTGCCCAGGCTCAGGAGTTTGGCTTTCAGGGAGCATTACGCTGAAATTATATCTGAAGTTAAACCGGTATGTATTTTTTTTTTTTTTTTTTTTTTATAAAACGTTGCCCTACATTAGGATTTTCTCCTGTGTCGTCGGTGCGTTTACAAACATACAAGTTCACATACACATGATACCCAGACCCGAAACAACAATTTGTGGATCACACAAAGAGTTGCTCCGTGCGGGAATCGAACCCGCTACTCGTTGCGCGGCAGCCAGTTGCCCAGCCACCGCGCCAACTGTGCAGTCTTCGCCATTATTATTTAGATTTCTTTGAAAATAAAAATGTGTGGATGTAGGAGGACTTTTATTCAAAGTCAAAAGATTAATTTCAATGAATCCTAAATAAGGCACTTTTGAAACGTCAAATTGAATTATCCGTCAGTCTGTCTGTCAGTAGTTTCGAATGGAGAAGAACGAGCAATAATTAAATAGTGCAATGCTTTTCAACGAAGTCAAAGTCAAAGCATTTATTTTCAATTAATCCTAAATAAGGCACTTTTGAAACGTCAAATTGAATTATCCGTCAGTCTGTCTGTCAGTGAAGCTAGGCGCTCGTTCCAAAGTGTAGCTTCGAATGGAGAAGAACGAGCAAGAAACTCCATCCTCCGATTTATGAATCGATCTGTTTGAAGCAATAGGATTATCTGTTTTAAATAAAACGTTGCCCCATACTAGGATTTTCTTTTGTGTCATGGGTGCGTTTACAAACATACAAGTTTACATACATTTTTCACACTCCATACCCTATTTTCGCAGACTTTCTGTTTGAAACCTAAGGTTGACTGGTAGAGAATGCCATATGTTATTAAGTTTGCCTTATGTATCACTACAACATTGTATTATGTACATTAAATATGAAATAAATTGATGAAAGTGTGGACGCCTGCTCATATTCTAAGAGCAATACGGCGTAATACAAATATATATTTTTATGACGTAGGCTCTCATTCTCGTTTATTTGTTTAAGTTTTTTGTTAATATTAAATTAATAAATAGTTTTAATATAGCTATTGCCTTTTACATTATTTATATCATAAATAAATTACCTATACAATGTGATAGGGGTGGGACTTCTAACCCGTTAAGGCTGAGTACTACATCTAATTTTATCGACAAAAAAAATAATATGGTGGGTTGAACCCCTAATTGAAAATATTGAAAAATAGTGATTTTTTCGGTAAAAATAATTCACAAATGATTTTTTTTCTCACCAAAACATTTTCAAACATATGAAAAAAGTAATGAATTAGTTAGCCAAGGTTATTAGCTACCGTTTGTCGTTTTTTTTTTGTTTAGTAAAAAAAATAAAAAAAATATAAAAATAGCCATAATTTTTAGGGGGAGAGGATTCGACCTCTTCGACCCCCGACTTTTGTCGATAAAATTAGATGTAGAACTCAGCCTTAACGGGTTAGAAGTCTGACCCCTATTACATTGTATACCGACCACTACACAAAAATATATATTTTCAAATGCATTTCTCTTACAGGACATAGTATCAGGCACGGCCGCCTGCGAAGAGGTGAAGTCATCGGAGAAGTTTGCCAAAATACTCGAGCTTCTACTACTGCTGGGGAACTACATGAATTCTGGCTCCAACAACGCTGGTGCATACGGATTTGAAATTAGCTTCTTGACTAAGGTAAGGGAAGTTCAGACACTTCTACAACGTGTAACAAAATACCCATATACATCAAGAAGCCCTGATGAATACAGGTTGAATAGAATCTCTACACGAAGTTTCAGCTTAAAATACGTTTAAAAAAAATTGTACCAAATACTTGGTATCGCATAGTTCTTGATTTCAAATCATACAAACGTGTCACAACACTACAGGGATCACTCGCTAATATTACGAAACATTTCTTCTGTCAATCTGATCGCCTAGTACCTGTCTACCTAATTTTGAAACACGGGCGGCGCGATTTAAAAAATTCATAACTTGGTACCATGAAAAAATTAGTTTAAAAACCCTTACCGTATCGTTTGTATTGTTATCTAGAAGCCGTGCACTTGATATGTATACCCCCTTTTTGTTACACGTTGTATACAGAGTGTAAGCGGAACGCTCCCAAACGGCGCAAACAGGTGACGGTAAAAAACGAGTCTTATTAAAAAAAAAAAAAGAATAAAATTTTTGTAATCTAATCATTAGTTGTAATCTAATGCTGAATTTTGATATTGCATGAATAATACGAAAACAAAAACCGATTAAAATTATGAAGACATAAACAAATTTTGGTGTTTTTCGGTTTTTCGGGAGCGTTCCGCTTACACCTTGTATTATAGTAGTAAGTATTTGTTATTTATTTTCTTAAGGGGTTGAGATTTTGGTCAGTAAAAAAATAGTGTACAATGAAATATAAATGTATAGGCCTTTTAATAGGGTAGATGACTAATTTTTATTTTAGTGTCTGTCTTATAGATTTTATATTAAAATATCACACACGTATTTTTATTTTCTTACGTTTCCGTAAATAGTTTCGGAGATATATATATATATATCTCCGAAACTATTATATATATATATATATATATATATATATTGATTTGAAATATCGCGTGACGTCACTTCTAGGTAGGTTTTATGCTTAAAAATAACGTTGTTAGCTTGGGAGCTAACTACGGTGCCTATTTGAAATTTAGTAGTAAACTATAATTTTATACATTTTATATTTTTTTATACGATTTTCATTATCTGCCTAACATTAAACTTCATATACTCAAAAGTAATATTGTAAAGTAATATTACTTACTATTTACTGTGCCCATCAGGGTCCACGATTGCTACCATGTTATTTATATTACCATCTATTTGCAATAAAGAATTATGATTATGATTAATAAAACGATGACCGGGTAATAATAAACATATATTTGTCCACAGTTAACAGCAACAAAGGATTTAGAAAACAAACAAACGTTACTACATTACTTAGTAGAGACCATAGAGAATAAGTTCCCGGAGGTACTTACGTTTGCCGAGGAAATGCCACACATAGACAGGTAAGGACATTGTATCAGTGAGCATTGCATAATACTGTGTGACATAGCTTAGCATATCAAAGCATAGTTGAAGTAATCGAAACAATGTAACCATGAATTGTATTGTGAATCTGATTGGAAAAGAGTAACCTATGGAGTTTCTTGCTCGTTCTTCTCCATAGGAATCTACACTTTGGAACGAGCAAATAGCTTCACTAGAGGACTGACCGACAGACTGACGTTATTAATATTATTATATTTGCTTTGACGTTCAAAAGTGCCTTCCTGGTCTAATTGAAATAAATAATTTTGACTTTGACTTTGACATAGGGTAGCGTTACATAGCGTAGAAAAACATGATGGTTAGCATAGCATATCTTAGCGATAAATTCGGTGCATGGCGTAGCATAACGTAGCGGAGGGTGTCGTAAAGTAGCCTAGCATTGCACAGCTTAACCTAGCATGTCATATAATAGAATAGCATTGATGTCCGAATATGTACTTAAACGCTACTCAATTTTAAGATGTTCTCAAAACTAGTTCTGTCCCTATCAATTCTTTATAAAATGACAGAGATAGCACGATATTTAAGTACAACTTAAAATTGAGTAGCATTTCAGTATTCGGGTGTAAGTAGCTTAGTATTGAGTAGCGTAGCGTAACATAATTCTGACATTAAGTCCACCCTTGTATATTTTCTATAATACATATATATTTTGAGGCAGCCTTAAGGAATGAAAATCAAGATTTTGGTTCAAACGAGATCTCACAAGACTAAGAATAAAGACAATCTCGATATTGGCGAGATCTCGCGAGATTAATATGGCATTCCTTTATCAGGATTTTATTCGCTACCAATGCCATCTATACAGCGCAAATCCTTTCATTTTCAACATTCCCAAGTAAAAACAACTAATTTATTCATATCAAAACGCTTTTCTAACAACTAAATCCTGTTTCTATCTATGAAACAAACACAAATAGATTTAAACGCAAATTAAAATTATATTATTTAGAAATATTTAATATCCATATATGTAAGTGTAAGTTAAGTTAAAGTTAAGTGTGTTACAACAACTTATGATATCTATACATAGTATAAAACAAAGTCGCCCATTTTGTCTGTAGTCCCTTCGTATGCATAAAACTTTAAAACTACGCAACGGATTTTGATGCGGTTTTCACTAATAGAAAGAGTATTTTCTCCGACAGGTTTTTATATATAATTGAAATACATTGAAACTATATTAGCTGAGTTATAGCGATTTATGTCCAAGAAGTCAGAAAAAAAATCTAATTGAAGATTGCATTTGTGCGTGCGCCGCTTATACCGTTGGATACAAGTAAGAACAATGTATAGCAAAAACATTGGTCTTTATTAGTTCTACAAAAAAGTCCGCGATGACATATATCCAGCTTTTTTATTTAAGTCACAAAAACTACTTTTCTGTATTAAAAAAACATTTAATTCGTTGGGTGATGTTTAACTGGTGATATAACCAATAATACATATATCCTTATCATAATAAGTAAGTTCATCATCACGAGCATTTAATTTAGATTATTTTTGCAGTTTACAGTGTGTTATTTAGACATATAGTTTAGGAGATATCACGATATTAGTATTGCGGCACGGTACGGGCCGGCCGCGGCGGCGGGGGCAGCGTCCCTATAAATAATATTAAAAAGTAGGTACTACGACTTTGATCTATACATATAAGACAAAAAAAAAATCTGTACATTACTTAAATATTTTTTCCAAAAACTGATAGGGGGCGATCAAAGAAGAGTCACAGAAACCAAAAAACATTTTAATATTTTAAACGCGGTTAAGGGAAAGAGAAGTTATTGTGAATTGAAAATTAGTATCCAATATGTGTTGGTGCGTTGACTGTATTTGTCGAAGTAGCGGGATACACGCAAACGAAGTTGCGCGGGTCAGCTAGTTGTACTTAAAATATATTTGTTTAAAGACTTAGCGACCCCACAGTCAAACCATTGCAACGGTTTTGTGGGGCTTACAGTCAGTTGCAGGAACGATCATTAAATTTTTAAAGTTACTTTAAATATTAATGAAGCTTTAAAGTGTTGCACAAAGAAGTATTTCTATCTCATTTTAATGCCGGATTAACTTTAATTAAAGAAACGTCAAATCGGGACTTTAGCCTATTTTTTACGTTGCACAAAACGTCATTAGCGCTAAAGGAGCATTAAATTGACAGTTTGGGGCTATAATTTTTAATGCCTAGTCAAACATCCATTAAACTTGTTATTAAACTCTCAATTCTTTTGTAAATAGTGCTAGTAATATTTTTTTACTTTATTACAGTATTATTTATAATGTCCCTTTCAAGCCTATCATCTTTATTCGCTCCTTCCACGACGACGTCGTGTACCAGATAGGATAAATTTATTTGAAAAACACGACGGAGAAGAGTTTCGTGTGAGATTCAGGATTTCCAAAGCTTTACGCATTTGCGAGATACTCAATTTAGAAACTGAAACTCGAAGAAATAAAGCTATTGGTCTCACATAGTTATTGATACTAGTGGCCGCCTAGTGGTCGAAATTCGACCATATACGATTTAATTTACAATACCACTTAACATACGTTCAAGGATAATTTTTATTTAACGAATTGCTATTCGTATTGTAAAATTCAAATTAATATATTCCGGCGCATCATGAATAACCAAACCTCTTCATTATATTAACCTCCTTCAATGAGAAACCTCTTTTCATTTCTTTTTCTTTTAATATCATCGCAATGTCTGTCAATTTGACGTTTTGTCAAATACGATAGGGGAAGGTGGGGAAATTAGGAACGCTTAACTTAAAAGGCAAAAAACAGTATTTTCTCTTAAAATAGGAATCAACTTTTATTAAAACTTAAAAACATTATTTATCTGTCTGCTTATAACGGAAAAAATATTTTTTCATTTCATGACACATATCACACACGTAACTTTTGCTGGTCTCTCTGGAAGTGCATTGCACATGTGCCCAAAGCTTTATCGTGGTCATGTGAATCTGATATTTGAACTGGTGGTGTCTGGTTCAGTCTGGCTGCATCAACGTCTCGCCTCATCTAAAAAAATTGTATTGTAATAAAAATATAAAAACAAATTGTAAATATGAACGTTCCCAATTACCCGCCACCCACCGTTCCTAATTACCGGCAGTCGATAATTTGAATAAAAATGGTCGCGACCTTCGATAGCATTATAAGTGAATCCTATAACACGTAAGATTTTAAAACGGATTATCCATGAAATAAACTTACGAAATATGGTGTCATTGTACTCAAAAATATGACATTTGCATCTAATGTATGAAAACACAAAATTTATAACAAAAATGCAATAAAAACATTTTGACTCACCGTGTCAAGATGCGTGCATCCTCCAGTTTCCACTGTCGCTTGCGCACTTAGGGGCGGGGGAAGCATACCTCGAATAGCCGCGAGACGGGATACGGGGAGGGGAAGTGGGACTTATCAACGTGTTCCCAATTACCCGCCGTTCTCAATTACCCTACCTTCCCCTACTCTGCATGGTAGTGTGTGTAATGTTTTATTTATTGATTTATTTATTTATTGATTATGAATGTACTTTATAAGCATTATTTATGAAAAATATTAGCGTTCTGCACTTCTCCTACACATAAACTATAAGTGTACCAAATTTTATGCTCCTACGTCCGCGCAATTTTCGTCATATAGATGTTTGTGATTCTTCGCTACTGGATCTACTGAAGATCAGCTTCCTGCCAAACATAGGCCTTCCTTAGGTATTTCCATATCATGCTCGGGGAATAGGTGTATTAATAGATGTATATACCTTGTTCTTTGTTGAGACTGGGTAAATGCTAAAGAAGTGTTAACTATTAAGTAGTTATTTTTAAGAATAAATAAAACGACTTTTCTTGTTTTAAATTAATTTATTTTATTATATATTTATTTTACTAAAATACCAAGCCACCGTCACATGGGGGTAATTCGTACTTCCTCTGTGGGTGCAATATTATACCATTCTTTGCTTAAGTAAGTAAAAGGGCGATGCATACTGCCTGAACCAGCCTGTGTTGCACCAGATACCATGGTTAATGAATAATGCTGAAAAATCTACAAAAGGAAAACTCGAGACGAGTCCAATTCTCAATTAATCACAACAATAACAAACACCTGGAAGCTACGTTAAATCTTCTCTTTTACAAACGCTGTTGCGATACCAATGAAAGATAATTCAACACCACATTAAAGCAATTGATAATATTTTTATCGTAAAAAAATAGGATTTTTCTTAAATACAGAGATGACAGAAACGCTCATGATGACAATATTGACAACTAGGGCTGGTCAATGGTCATCTAGGATTTTATTCCCGCGAACCAAAAAGGTTGATACCTATTTTAAATCGGAACACATAATTGAATCGGTTCAGGGAATTAGAAGAAAATTAGATATTTATATGTATTCCACTATTAAGACACTACAAAATACATTTAATAGTAGCTAATTAAAATAACACATATACCTAATCTATTAAATATAGAGATATTTAATCAAATACAAAATATAGATATAGGTATTACGTAAAAAATGTGATTAGCTCTGGAAAAACTCATAACTAAGTCTTAGTTTACAAGTAACTAAGTAGTAACAAATGGTATTGTATTGATTTTTATAGTGTCCTTTAACTACATGAAATAAATCGAGTCACGATCGATAAATCGTTATTTTAAAAAATCGGTTTCTTTCGAAGCGGGATTCGCATCCTTCCATCCTTAATGACAATTTACATTCAATCAGTTCCACAGAGTATACAAATACTACGTAATCAGTTCATTCAAAATATGTGTTTTAACTTGCAACACTATATAATGTCGTCTTTAGTTAAAGTCCCATTAAAGGGACCCGCAACAGTTTTGTGCAACGTCTTTAAATTTAATGGAATATTAGCGATAATGACGGATTAACTAATGTCGATTTTAAAGATAGTTTTCTGCAACTGACTGTTAGTCTATAATAATCTTACCTGTGTGGAAGTTGAATAAATAAATAAAAAAAATATAAGTTTTTAAACTGACATGGTCACTAACACTATTATTAGAACTTTTAACAACGGATTAACTGGTTTAACAGTTGGCGCTTGCAACAGTGCCGAAATATCGGAAACTCACCAAAGTGAATAAACATGGTAAATATCCCGTCATAAGTTCTAAAAATAAAAAAATATTCCACAGGGCTGCAAGAGTATCGATGGAGAATCTCCAGAAAGCCCTGAAGAAGATGGAGAATGACATCAAGGCTTTGGAGATGGACCTCAACAACTCGAGAGTGCCGCAGTGTCCTGACGACCTCTTCAATGAGTCTATGAGCGTATCCTTTTGAAAAAAAAAAAAAAACTAGCGTCTACCAGCGCCAGCGACCTTGTTCGTGTTACTGGGATAAAAAGTATCTTATTGTAACTTTCGTGAGACATACTAAATTAATTATTATGTTATCGGCTTACTCACGTATTGTTTTGACGAGGAATTCGACTAGCTTCAAGCCATGCTATTAATCCGGAGCTGCGGACTACCTAGCGGGTTTACCGGGGCTCCGGCTCGACGGGCAGGAATAGGAACGGGGTGGTTTTTAGTCAGTAAGAGTCTGACACTCCCTCTCGCCTCGCCCAAGGCGGGAGAAGTCATTAGATGATTTTCCACCCTAAAAAAAAAAAAGTGGCTCATATTCATGAGCCGCATTCCGCGACACACGACGCGGCGATTGTCGCGCTGCTACTCGTCTAGCATGGCTTGAAACTAGTCGAGTTCCTCGTCAAAACAATACGATAATATAATCTATCACTGTGCAAAGTTTTATTCAAATCTATTCAGTAGTTTTCGCGTGAAAGAGCTACAAATGTCCTCTGTAACTTTCACATACGGTACTGCTTGGCCGGTTCGACCGGAGTTATACCACGGCCATACTTGAGACATAGCGTTGTTCTACTTACGGACAGACCCAGGGGAGTTACAAGAACGAAATGTTGTATTTGAATAATTATAATTTACCGGGGCTCCGGCTTAAAGAGCACCAGTAGGATCGGGGAGGTTTTTAGTCAGTAAAAGTCTGAAAAAATCATTCAATAACTTCTCCCGCCTTAACCGAAGCGATTTTCGTCCCTCTAAAAAAGGCTTAGGTATAAAAATTGATGAACTTTTGTTCCTTCAACTTAACAAACAACAAAGATTATCTCTTTAGACACGTTATATCTACATGATTATTACGAAAAAATATCCTTAACTGGCGGCGGCAGTCGTTCGCGACGGAAGCCCGCGAGCAGTGCGACCTGCTGCACTCGATGTGCAAGAAGATGGAGGCGCTGTACGCGGAGCTGGCCGAGTACTACGTGTTCGACCCGCACAAGTACACGCTCGAGGAGTTCTTCGCAGACATCAAGACCTTCAAGGATTCCTTTGTGGTGAGTACACAGTGCCGGCGTTAGGGGGGGGGGGCGACAAAGTCCGGGGGGCGCCAATAAAATTAAAAACTACTACTAACACTTGATATTGCTTCCCTCAAGTGGGCGCCACTATATTTTCGCCCGGGGTACCAGTGACCCTTAGGCACTGTGAGTACACTTTGTAGACTATAAGGTAGTTCACTACTAGTCAAATTCAATACTTTTATCGAAACGTCAAAAAGTATATTTTCTATGAATTTTTTTTAGGAGATCGCGATTTATGACGTCTTATTTTTTTTGCGTCAAATAGCGTACTTATTTATTTATATTTTTAAATCCCCAGGCGGCCCATACCGAAGTAGCGGCGGCGCGCGAGGCGGCGGCCCGCGCGGCCCGGGCCCGCAGCGCTAGGGCTGCGGCCGAGAGGGAGCGCCGCGACCGCACGCACCGCTACCAGCAACTGCTGGACATACACCACGCGCAGGACGGCGTCATGGACAGGTATACCCGCACTATATACTATACACACCGCACGCACCGCTACCAGCAACTGCTGGACATACACCACGCGCAGGACGGCGTCATGGACAGGTATACCCGCACTATATACTATACACACCGCACGCACCGCTACCAGCAACTGCTGGACATACACCACGCGCAGGACGGCGTCATGGACAGGTATACCCGCACTATATACTATACACACCGCACGCACCGCTACCAGCAACTGCTGGACATACACCACGCGCAGGACGGCGTCATGGACAGGTATACCCGCACTATATACTATACACACCGCACGCACCGCTACCAGCAACTGCTGGACATACACCACGCGCAGGACGGCGTCATGGACAGGTATACCCGCACTATATACTATACACACCGCACGCACCGCTACCAGCAACTGCTGGACATACACCACGCGCAGGACGGCGTCATGGACAGGTATACCCGCACTATATACTATACACACCGCACGCACCGCTACCAGCAACTGCTGGACATACACCACGCGCAGGACGGCGTCATGGACAGGTATACCCGCACTATATACTATACACACCGCACGCACCGCTACCAGCAACTGCTGGACATACACCACGCGCAGGACGGCGTCATGGACAGGTATACCCGCACTATATACTATACACACCGCACGCACCGCTACCAGCAACTGCTGGACATACACCACGCGCAGGACGGCGTCATGGACAGGTATACCCGCACTATATACTATACACACCGCACGCACCGCTACCAGCAACTGCTGGACATACACCACGCGCAGGACGGCGTCATGGACAGGTATACCCGCACTATATACTATACACACCGCACGCACCGCTACCAGCAACTGCTGGACATACACCACGCGCAGGACGGCGTCATGGACAGGTATACCCGCACTATATACTATACACACCGCACGCACCGCTACCAGCAACTGCTGGACATACACCACGCGCAGGACGGCGTCATGGACAGGTATACCCGCACTATATACTATACACACCGCACGCACCGCTACCAGCAACTGCTGGACATACACCACGCGCAGGACGGCGTCATGGACAGGTATACCCGCACTATATACTATACACACCGCACGCACCGCTACCAGCAACTGCTGGACATACACCACGCGCAGGACGGCGTCATGGACAGGTATACCCGCACTATATACTATACACACCGCACGCACCGCTACCAGCAACTGCTGGACATACACCACGCGCAGGACGGCGTCATGGACAGGTATACCCGCACTATATACTATACACACCGCACGCACCGCTACCAGCAACTGCTGGACATACACCACGCGCAGGACGGCGTCATGGACAGGTATACCCGCACTATATACTATACACACCGCACGCACCGCTACCAGCAACTGCTGGACATACACCACGCGCAGGACGGCGTCATGGACAGGTATACCCGCACTATATACTATACACACCGCACGCACCGCTACCAGCAACTGCTGGACATACACCACGCGCAGGACGGCGTCATGGACAGGTATACCCGCACTATATACTATACACACCGCACGCACCGCTACCAGCAACTGCTGGACATACACCACGCGCAGGACGGCGTCATGGACAGGTATACCCGCACTATATACTATACACACCGCACGCACCGCTACCAGCAACTGCTGGACATACACCACGCGCAGGACGGCGTCATGGACAGGTATACCCGCACTATATACTATACACACCGCACGCACCGCTACCAGCAACTGCTGGACATACACCACGCGCAGGACGGCGTCATGGACAGGTATACCCGCACTATATACTATACACACCGCACGCACCGCTACCAGCAACTGCTGGACATACACCACGCGCAGGACGGCGTCATGGACAGGTATACCCGCACTATATACTATACACACCGCACGCACCGCTACCAGCAACTGCTGGACATACACCACGCGCAGGACGGCGTCATGGACAGGTATACCCGCACTATATACTATACACACCGCACGCACCGCTACCAGCAACTGCTGGACATACACCACGCGCAGGACGGCGTCATGGACAGGTATACCCGCACTATATACTATACACACCGCACGCACCGCTACCAGCAACTGCTGGACATACACCACGCGCAGGACGGCGTCATGGACAGGTATACCCGCACTATATACTATACACACCGCACGCACCGCTACCAGCAACTGCTGGACATACACCACGCGCAGGACGGCGTCATGGACAGGTATACCCGCACTCTACTCGCTACACGTACCCACACTATACATGAAGCAAATACAAACAGGAGATGTCATAACTGGATTTCACACTTTACGGCGTGCGCGGGACGATACAGCCAACGCTCAAAAACTTTGCCAATTGTCGCTTATAACCTATCCACACCATTTTTACTTATAATATCATTAGGTAAGGTCCGTTTGTTTTGTCACAATCACATTATAGCATCTCTTTACTGTACTTGCTTCATGGTCGTATACGCCTTGCGTATAGTAATAGACTTAGCTCTCTTTACTTGATAAAAGATATTCATGATGGAAAAAGTGTGAACTCATCTTTATATTTACCATACATACATAACCTCACGCCTGTCTCCCACGGGGGGTAGACAGAAAGAACGGAACGCCAATTGCTACGATTCTTACATACCTCTTTCGCTTCATCAACAGTTATAATTTGTAATTACAATTTCATTACCTCTCTTTTTACCCCATTTAAACTACAAAATACATGATATTAATGTTGTGTAATCTTTTAACACATATTTTTCTATTTCAGTTTGATGGAAGCTCTACAAAGCGGGTCCGCGTTCAGTAGAGAACGGCCGAGGAAGAAAGCCAACCCACGGGTGGCGGGAGGTAAGGAAATCATTTCTTTATCTAGACACACGGCAGTGTGTCCGCCAAGTTCGAGCAAAAAAACCGACACACCGGCCGTGGGTTATATTACACGAACCATTTCGGGCCAAGTTCGACCCACCTATAACTCAAAATCTATTTTATCTACGCATATGAAATTTCTAGTATTTGTCGAGATCTACTTACTTATCTCAAATACAAAATTTCATTAATGTACCTATTGTAGGTCTTGAGATATTGACGTCAGAAAATCGCTATTTTTACTATACACTCACTCATAAAAGAAGTGAGATCTAAATAAGTAACAAGTTCCATACACAGACCTCAGTTAAAAATGATATAACTTGGCAAGTTTTAATAGAAAATTATATACTTGACTCATTGCGTTTAGTAGGTTTATAACAAAGTGTTTGAAAACTTGCCAACTTGTTATATCATTTTTAACTGAGGTCTGTGTATGGAACTTGGTACTTATTTAGATCTCACTTCTTTTATAGGCGAAGCATTCCAATATTATCGAACTTGGCAGCCTTTCACATTTATGTTTTGGGTGGGATTACTATTTACTCGATATAATACACACTAATTCACTGTACAATTGTCAATGTCGTGCATTATTGAAATCATTGCGTGTTAAGTCGTTTACCTTCTCAAGTTTAAATAGTATCAAATGTATTAATACGATAGTTTCCTACTAGTCAAAAACCAATACTTTTATCGAAATGTCAAAAACGTTACTTTTCTATGAGTTTTGTAGGAGATCGCAACTTATGACGTCATATTTTTTTTGCGTCAAATAGCATACTTACTTCTCTAAAATTAGCTAGAAAAATTAAATAAATAAGTATATCGTCAAATTAATGAATGAAGGTACGATTGGGATATTTTATTATATTGAAATGTCAAAATAAATTATTTTTGGCCTAGGAAACTACCCAATTGTAAACTGTCTTAAACTTTTGTGCGATAATATATCACATAGGTTTGCGCAACTAATTTAAGTTTGCACAGTATTTGCGCATTGTTCTTATAAATCGTAAAACATTGTAATACACTAGATATCACATATCATACCCATGTGTTTGTTAAACTACCATCTATTGTTGTGTTGACACACGCGCACAGAGGATGTGTACGAGAGTGAAGGCATCGTGCATGCAATATTGCACAGATTGCAAGGTACGTGTCCGTAGTCTGCACAGAGAAATGATTGAACACACATGTAGTTAGATTTTTAAAATGTTATATACTATAGTTTTCGTTGAATATATCGCTCACCTAGTAATATATTGGCACATCTGCAAAAAATGCGAAATTGACTTTATATGGTTTACGTGTTTAAATGTGCATATTAATCTATTTATTTCCATTTTAATCGAGGGAGGTCGTAAGTGTCATTATACCGTTATTGCAGTTTCCCCCCCTCGCGCACGTAAAACAACGCTTCATTGGTCAGTAAACTAAAAATTAAACAAGTCAGGTAAAATATGAAAAATGTAAATGTGCCAATATATTACTAGGTGTGCGATATATAGCCTTGCTTTTTCTAGTTGTTGCAAGCGTGACTGTGAATATAGGAGGTCTATTATTTAAATAGAGCAATATTTTCAATGATTTATGATTCGATTTGTGTTTGAAGCAATTGGATTATCTGTTTTCCTTTTATATAAATAAACCGTTGCCCTTACTACACTAAGATTTCCTCCTGTGACGGTAGTGTGTTTATAAACATACAAGTTCACATATACATGACACCCATACCAGAAACAACAATTTGTGGATTACACAAAGAGTTGTTCGTGCGGGAATCGAACCCGCTACACTTTGCGCGGCATTGGGTTGCCCAGCCACCGCACAGGCAATATTTTAGTAATATAGTAATGCTCTATTATAAGCCCAGGTTTCCTCATGATGTTTTCCTTCACCGTTAGTCAGTGGTGTCTAATTAATCTTAGAAAGGACATATAACTTGGAAAAAGTCACATTGGTGCTTGTCGTTGGTTGGTTTCGAACCCTCATGCATGAGAAACGGGCGTCTTAAATCTCCAGCTACCTCGACGTTCCAACGGCAACGTCCCGACTTTCTTACTTGACTTTAAATCTATATATTAATACGTGATGCAAAAACTTTGGGCACCTTTTTACAAAAATTACGCGGACGTAGAAGCATAAAATTTCTATTGATACACTTATAGTTTATGTGTAGGAGAAGTGCAGAACGCTAATATTTTTCAAAAATAATGCTTATAAAGTCCATTAAATCAATAAATAAAACATTACACACACTACCATGCATAGTATCTGATCGTATTTGACAAAACGTCAAAATCGATAGACATTGCGATGATATTCTCACGTCTAATATGAATAGAGTTTTCCTGTTCATGATGCGCCGGAATATATTAATTTGAATTTTATAAAACTAATAGCAATTCGTTAAATAAAAATTATCCTTGAACGTATGTTAAGTGGTATTGTAAATTAAATCGTATATGGTCGAATTTCGACCACTAGGCGACCACTAGTTAATAAAATTTATTTTCTTTTCAGCCGAAAGAAGAGCACAGCTAAGTAGGTCTCGGTCGCGGTCTGGTTTAACGGGGGCGATGACCACCAGAGAATTAACTAAGTAAGTTTAACTTTAATCTTATTATGCTACGTTAAATCTTTAATTATGTTTTTTTTTTAAAAACCTTGCCCCACATTAGGATTTTTCCTGTGTCGTGGGTGCGTTTACAAACATACAAGTTCACATGCACATGACACCCAGACCCGAAACAACAATTTGTGGATCACACAAAGAGTTGCTCCGTGCGGGAATCGAACCCGCTACCCGTTGCGCGGCAGCCAGTTGCCCAGCCACAGCACCAACCGTGCAGTCTTATTATTTATTTATTGTTTTTGAAATAAACTATGTAACTTATAACACATCTCCCTTTGTAACTCGTAACATAACTGGTTGAAACTATGGTGTCCATGGGCGGCGGCTATTGCTTACCATCAGGTAATCCGTCTGCTCGTTTGCTCCCCTAGAAAACATCCATTAATCAAGTGAGGCTTAATAAGGGGGGAGGGGGTGTTGTCAAAAATTCACGAGAGAGAAGGGGGGACGGGGCTTAAAACCCTAATGAAACCCCATTTGATTAATGGATGCCCCCTATTCTATTTGTACATCTATACCTACTCTTTCGGGAGTAAAAACGGCGACAATTTTATTTTAATACCTTTTTAACATGATTTTTCGTTCTTTCCAGTGAATTGCTGAGCAACGCGTGATGAGACTCACACCAAGTGATATTAGGACTATAATTGTATCGTTACTCTTGTAATAGTATTCATAACGAATTTGTAATCGTCATCATCATCATATCTTATTATCGTAATATCACAAAATTGTTACTTTCGCGCGGTTTAACCTACTCTGCTTGGCTCCTATTGGTCATAGCGTGATGTTTTATATCCTATAATCTTCCTCGATAAATGGGCTATACAACACAAAAAGAATTATTCAATTTGGACCAGTAGTTCCGTAAACGCGTTCAAACAAACACACAATAGCTTATAACCTTCCTCGATAAATGGGCTATCCAACACAAAAATAATTATTGGACAAGTAGTTCCGGAGATTAGCGCATTCAAACAAACAAATTCTTCAGCTTTATATAATAGTCACAAAGATTGGGAATTCAACTACTAATCTAGGGGTTTAGTTCTCAAGTTAGACAAAAGTTTTTGGATTTTAATAGCAGAGTTCAGAACTGTGCCCCCTGTATAGCAATAGGCTCACCCCCTATTACATGGGACTTATAACATAAATGATGAAAAGTGGGTGTTACATTGTATATTTGCACCTCTGCTTACCCCTTTGGTATTTAAAAAAAAAATTTAATGTTTTATAAGATTCGCTATGAATACATGAAGAGTTTAAAAACATTAAATTTATATTGCATAAATATAAAGTATTTTTGTAATAGTTTTACTCAAAAGTCCAACGTACGTTGACCTCTCTGAAGTTAGCAATTTCACTGTGTGAGCGAGACGCACATAGGAATTAGAGTAAGGAGTGACAGAGACAGAAATACATGCAGTGTACTTCAGGTAGGTCAGTTTATACTGGTCTTAGTTTATTTATAAACTAGCGACCCGCCCCAGCTTCGCATGGGTGCAATGGTGATATATTACGCATGTATTATACATATAAAACTTCCTCTTGAATCACTCTATCTATTAAAAAAACCGCATCAAAATCCGTTGCGTAGTTTTAAAGATTTAAGCATACAAAGGAACATAGGGACAGAGAAAGCGACTTTGTTTTATACTATGTAGTGATGATTTGTCTCCTCTAATAATATCTTCTGATTTATTCCGTTGCGGGATCCAAGACAGTCATTCATGTCCCTGAGACGCGCCGGACTTCAGTGTTCCGGTGTTTTCATGTTTGTATCTACTGTAGATCCTGGTGCACAGGAGTTGCAGCGGTATGGGAGGTTGTGGCGGGCTTACATAGGTACTATAATTTGTGCAATGTAAATTTGATATTACAAATAAGTTATTAGTTTTAATAAAAAAAATAACATTATGTAACGAAATTACGTAAGAAACTTACGTGTTTTTTTTATGAGGATTTTAATGTTAAAATAAATAAACGAAACGAGAAAACGTAAGGGTTGGGTTTTTTCGAAAAATTTTGGCTAAAAATCTGACTTTTATCTAAATTTTTTTGTTTATACACTGTTCTTAAAAATATTCTTCAATACGTGTTAAAGTTTTTCGAAAAAATTATCCCCTAAATACATTGTTAAATATGTATGTAAAGTTATTTGTTTAACTTGGTGATTTTTAATTTCCCTATAGTCGCATATATGTTCAGTATAAATGGTTGTTAATATACAACAATTTATACTCTTAGTTCCGACTTCCCAAAAAGGAGGAGGTTCTCAATTCGGCCGGTATGTTTTTTTTTTCTATGTATGTACACTGATTACGCCAAGGTTTAATATTATGAACCGATTTGCATGTTTAGTTTTTTGTTCGACGCGGATTAAAGTCAAAGCATTTATTTCAATTAATCCTAAATTAGGCACTTTTGAAACGTCAAATTGAATTGTCCGTCAGTCTGTCTGTCAGTGAAGCTAGATGATAGTAGATTAGCTCAATTACCTATTCATAGCATATAGGCTAATTTCGAAATTTCCTTTATTAGAAGTTTAAGTCACCAAGCTAAGAAAATAACGGATTTTTTTTAAATAAAAATAAATAATAATAATAGTTATGTCCATTTTTACTTAGTAATGTCTGTATATAATGCTAAATTTTGTAATTTTCTTATTACATACATTTATACATAGATAGATGCTAATTATGTTGGTGTCAAATTGCCTTAATAGTTATATAGAATAGTTACATGTCTATATACTCGTGGCCTACTCAAATTCAACGAAAAAAAATCGTCCAATTTTTTCGAGGTCATTTTTGTAGATTTGAATTTTATAATAGCAAGCTTAATAGGTCTAGTGTTTTATAGGCCCGATATTAGTGATATTGCATAGGTTCAAGTTATTGGTTAAAATTTTAGTAGGTCTATTTTTCGTGGTCCGATTTAATGTAAGCATCTACAGACCCGCATCGCACGCATCGTACGTATTCCGTATGACGTCGTCAGTACGCATCGCATGTAGGAATTGCCGATGCGGATCAGTGGACGCAAAGTCAAAGTCAAATCGTTTATTCCAATAAACCAGTGGAACTCCCGGCCGGAGTCTGTGTTTCCTGATGGTTACAACCTGGGTGGCTTCTAAGCCCGAGTCGCTTATGGGCAGACGTGCTCCATCGTAGGCCGCATCATCACTTACCATCAGGCGAGATAGCGGGCAAATGTCGGCTCAATAAACATAAAAAAAACCATATACTTAGGTACTTTTGAAACGTCAACAAAGAAAGAAGTAAACAATAGTCTGTCAGTCTGTCCGTCAGTGAAGCTAGGTTGTATGAGTTTCTATACAAGATAAACTGAAATCCGTTGCGTACGATGCGTACAATGCGGGTCTGTGGACGCTTACTTTTACTTGTGTTTTTTTTTGAAGTATTTGTTGAATCTTTGAGGTTACGTTATTACAATGTGTATTGTGTTAAATTCTCGTTAAAGTCAAACTCAAATCATGTATTAAACCATAAATAAGTACTTTTGAAATGTCAACAAATAAAGAAATAAATAATAGTCTCTCAGTCTGTCCGTCAGTGAAACTAGGTGCTCGTTCCAAAGTGTAACTTCGAATGGAGAAGAACGAGCAAGAAACTCCATTCGTCATCTAATTTCTGAAGGAGAACGGAGAAGCTATTCGCCTTAAATAATTTGATTTAGTAAAAATGTACTAAGACGTGATGTCATGTGATATTTTTAAATCAATGTATAATGTCTGCTTAAAAATTTCTCAAAATTTTTTAAACGACTACTTCAAAAGACGAGTAATGCTTTTTCAACCTACTTAATAGATAAAAAGGTAGTCAAAAATATGTATCTAGGCCTTAAATTGTTTAGTCTGAAATTCAGCCCCAATATGACTTAATTTAGATTTAAAAAGGTTACTTTTAAAAACAAGTTTTGCACAAATTAGTCCCTATTACATGGGATTTATAACATAATTGGTGAAAAGTTGGTGTTATATTGTAGTCTGCAGTTATTTAGTATATAGGTAAGAAAATAAAGCTTGATTCAGTACAGAGAGTAGGTATTATTATACTAAACTAGCAAACCCGGCGAACTCCATTTCGCCATCAATGATTTTCCTTGTTTTTCTGCTTTTCTTTTGAAAATTTTCCTAAATTTTCTTTGTTATAAACCTCACGGAGCCCGAAACCTTTCCAATGAATACAAAACCGTGAAAATCGGTTCGTGCGTTCTGGAGTTATAGCGTCAGGAAGGAAAGTCCGACTTATTTTTATATTAATATATATCGCCCACTATCCTGTGTAAAAAATAACCTACGTGTTATTTCCGACCATAATTCAAATTTCATCCCGATCTCTTCAGCTGTTTTCAGAGTAACAAACATACTCATAAACTTTCGCAGTTATATTTGTAAGATAATAATGCCATATATTTTGTAGACAGCCAATGGTTACTGTCTCTGTACCGAATCAATTTTTATTTTACTTACCTGCTTACTCTTTAGTATCTTACTTGAGCGATTGAGAAGCGAACGCGAAGCGGTGCGGTGACACGCGAATTCAACGCGATGCGGTGTGACGGCGGCTATGTCCTACGTGCATGTGAATCGTTTCGTTTTGTTTCTGTTTCCGACATTATAAACAAATACGTGACGGCACCGCGTCCAGTTCGCGCGACAATATCGAGCCAGTTGATCACACCGCATCCCACGTGCGGTTGGTGACGTAGGCCACGTCAATACATTTTGACAGTTTGTTGTTTTCGCGCCGCATCGCTTCGCGTTCGCTTCTAGATCGCTCACGCCAGACGTCGCGTGAATGCCTTGGTTGACTCTACCTATGAACAATGCCTATGAAGTTTTGTATGTAAAAAGCTTAGAATGTTCGCATATATGTATGTATAAGTCCCGCTGACTGTAACTAGTATACTATATAATATGCATCGTGTAAATATATTTTTGTAAAATGTTACATTTTTACTTAATTATAATGTTTTTAAAACTATTCTTTTGTGTTTCTTTTTTGGTTTTGAGACCCTCTGAAATGTTCCCGTAATAGTGGTAGAGCATTGCTTTGAAATGAATAGGTTGGCTCGACTGGAGTGATACCACAGCCTCACAGGAAACTGGCGTGAAACAACGCTTGTGTTGTGTTTAGTCGTATCAAAAGGTTGGGGAAGGTACAAGCTACCCCTCTCCACACTCTTAACGCCCAGCGTGCAACAGCGGAGGCGCAGTAAAGATTAAACTACATACATACATAACCTCACGCCTGTCTCCCATGGGGGTAGGCAGAGACAATGGAACGCCAATTGCCACGGTTCTTACACACTTCTTTCGCTTCATCAACAGTCATCAGTCTTTTCATGCATGCTCGTCGGTTAAAGGTACTTTTAATTTGGCCCTTTTTTAATATATCCCCAATCTGGTCGCTATATGTCCGTCTGGGGCGCCCTCTACCGACGGTCCCCCTCATATTTGCCTTGTATACTTCTTTCGTAAATCTGTTATCATCCATCCTTTCTACATGTCCAAACCATCGTAACATTCCCTTTTCAATCCTTGTCACTACATCGTCTTTCAAACCACACTTTTCTCTAACAACACTATTTTTCACTCGATCACTCAATTTTACTCCACACATACTTCTCAGGGCTCTCATTTCCATCGCATTAATCCTGCTTTTTCTGCCACACCCATGATTCACTATCATACATAAGTGTAGGTGCCAGTACACGCTGTATTACCGCAAGTCGAGCTTTGCTGGATATAATTTTACTCGAAATTACAAAGTGTAAAGCACCATTGACACTATTTCCCGCTTTCACTCTCCTTTCAATATCTCCCTCACACTTTTCATCTCTCGTAAATAAAGACCCTAGGTAAACAAACTCATTCACTTGTTCCAATTTTTCATCACCTATCTACCTGGCATTCTGTTACTAATTCATTCCTTTCTATCACCAACACTTTCGTCTTGTTCACATTGACTTTCATACCTTTCCTTTCAAAAGCATCATTCATCACAGTGATCATTCGTTGTAGTTCTTCGGCCGATGAGGCAATAAGTACCTGGTCGTCGGCGTACAACAATGTTTTGATCACTGTGTCACTCATTCTTAACCCACACTCACCTACTTTCAAATCGTTCAAACAGCTGTCCATGAATAAGTTGAACAGCCAAGGAGATGCTACACAGCCCTGTCTAACACCCCGATTAATGCCAAACCACTCCGTGTAGTCCCCATTTATCCTGACACAGGCACTCGAGTCCTTATATAAGGATTTAAGTGCCCGAATCAGGTGGCTATCCACCCCATACATGGCCAGAGTCGACCATAATTCATCTCTCACCACTTTACCGTAAGCCTTTTCGAGGTCAATAAAGGCACAGAAAACCCTTTGGTGTCTTGATAGGGCTTTCTCTGACATGCACCTTAACGAAAAGACTTGATCCGTACATCCCATTCCCTTTCGAAATCCCGCTTGCACATCCCAGATTTTCTTCTCAGTTACATCTATCACTCTTTCAATCAATATCTAGGCATACAACTTTCCTACTACGCTTAGGACGCTTATACCGCGATAATTTTTGCACTCCTGCTCAGTGGCGTAGCGTGAGTGTCGGCCGCCCGGGGCGGAAGACAATTTTGCCGCCCCCTTATTTAGGCATTTTAATTAAAAAAAATGGGGTACCCCAATACCAGGTTCATTCCCCGCCCACAGATGAGACTAGTATTCCATATGGGGCCGAACCTGCGCCTTATATAGAAGCAGGCGATGGGCTGGAGTGAAATACTGCCTTGATCTGTTGAGCACACCAAGCTTTTTCGAGGATAATTTAGCCTTAACCTCTAGATGGCCACGGATATGGACGTCGCTCGAAATGTTGATGCCAAGTATCCCAATTCTAATACCGGGCTAAACACGCCGACCTGTGTCTTAGTAGGGTTAAACTGGAACAAATTAAGTTCACCCCAATCTGAGATTCTCCGCAAAGAAGTCTCGATTTCAGAGACAAGTCTGTTTCGGTTCTCGATGACGTTTTCTCGAGAAATGTTAGCGCGGCCGGTATAATAGGCATCACCTGTACTGTCATCCGCATAACAATGAATGCTGCTGATTTGCAACATATCATTGATATGGAGGAGGAACAAGGTAGGTGATAGCACGCAGCCTTGAGGGACACCTGCGTTTACAGACAGAGAGTCGGAGCATTCCCCGTCGACAATGACCTTAATGCTTCTGTCTGCAAGGAAGCAGTAGACCCATTCGCACAATTTCTCGGGAAGACCATAGGAAGATAGCTTCGGTCGAAGGCTTTCGCCACGTCCAAGCCAACTACCAACGCTTCCCCCTTAGATTCGATCGCCTGTGCCCAACGGTGTGTCAGTTAAACCAGAAGATCCCTAGCCCATCGACCTTTACGAAAACCGTATTGCTGGTCACTGAGTAGCTGGTGATCCTCTAGGTACCGCAAGAGCGGGCAGTTAATAATGGATTCCATTATTTTCGAGAAGAGGGAAGTTATGGCTATCGGTCTGTAGTTGGACGGATTTGTTCTATCGCCTTTTTAGGGTTCCGTAGCCAAATGGCAAAAACGGAACCCTTATAGATTCGTCATGTCTGTCTGTCTGTCTGTCTGTCTGTCCGTCCGTCCGTCCGTCCGTCCGTCCGTAACTGGTTTGGGTTAGGTTAGGTTAGGTTTGGGTTAGGTTAGGTTAGGTTTGGGTTGGGTTAGGTTTGGAATGGGTTTGGGTTAGGTTTGGGTTAGGTAAAAAAACCTAACCTAACCTAACCCAAACCTAAGCTAACCCAACCCAAACCTAACCAAACCTAACCCAAACCTAACCCAAACCTAACCCAAACCTAACCCAAACCTAAGCTAACCCAACCCAACCTAACCCAAACCTAACCTAACCCAAACCTAACCCAAACCTAACCCAAACCTAACCCAAACCTAACCCAAACCTAACCCAAACCTAACCCAAACCTAACCCAAACCTAACCCAAACCTAACCCAAACCTAACCCAAACCTAACCCAAACCTAACCCAAACCTAACCCAAACCTAACCCAAACCTAACCTAAACCTAACCCAAACCTAACCCAAACTTAACCTAACCTAACCTTACCTTTTTGTCGGGGTGAAATCCTCGTGGACTTCCTCTGGCCGGGGAAAGGCGGAGGGGTATGCCGGACTCTTACCGGCTAAAACCCCCCGGTGTCTACTCAGCACGTGATCGTGGGGGCCGCGAGAGTCCATATTCTTCCGCAGCCCCACATCACATGCCGGTCAGGACCGTCCTGACCTCATCTCTTGCACGGGGTAAAGTTTCAAGGTCAAGTTTGGACTACCCCGTGCATCGTCTCGGAGGTGCGCGCCGACACCTGCGCACGCTCAAAATCATTCCTTCGGGTGCTATGGAATAGGGGGCGGGAACTTTCACCAATCACAGTCCCGTTATATTCTGTCTATTATCATACCTACTTTCGAGTCTCCAACTTTGCCTCTGGCAGTTCTAACCAGATGCCAGAACAATTTAACGTTGGCTCGAAAGTTCTGCGAAAATTTTCTTTCAATCTTTTCCTTGTATTCCTTTTTCTTCTTGCTAACTCTTTTACTCTCTTTTTGCAACGAATGTACTTCTATTTCATACTATCTAGCATTCTTCTATTTGCTTTTGACGCTAATAGATCGAGCCAAGCTTTCTTCTTTTGTTCTATCACCTCTTTCACTTCATCATCCCACCATTCATTTCTTTTGCTTCCAGGGTTCTTTCTCTTGCTTACACCACATACTTGTGTAGCTACTGCGATCACTGCGTCCTTCAATTCTTTCCAAAATTCTTCTATCTTCCATTCCTCATCTTCCAGTAGCTCTCTAGTCCTTTCATTTAATAATTTTTTATACTCATCACAGGCTTTCTTTAAAGCTTCTCTCTTTATCTAAAGATTAAACTCAATTAAAAAAACCTAATTACTATTTTTATTATATCATCATTTAATGACTTCTTCCACCTTGGGCGAGGCGAGAGGGAGTATCAGACTTTTACTAAGTAGACCACCCCGTTCCTTCTCCTGCTTTTCGAGCCGGAGCCCAAGTGGTTCGCTAGGCAGTCCGCAGCTCCGGGTCTGCATCACACCTACTGGGTCCCATCTGTGGTGGTCTGATGGCTATTTGAGCCGCGCGCGGAACACGACGTGCCGCACGCACGTTGTCTGGTTCTGGCCGCAGACCCACAATTCTAAGTACTATATTATACAGCATACGGATGGAAAGATAAGCCAAAGACAGGGGGCCACGGGTTCAATTCCCGGGTCGATTATAGTATTGTGCCATGCAGGGATAGGCAATATATCTCTTCACGGCTTAAAAGATGTAAACATCGGCTAAATATTCTCTAACGAATGGATAATATCGATTTCAAACTGCTAAAGCTAATAAAAAAATTAAAAAGACGTAAACCTAACTTAGATACATCGTAAATAGTACTTCAATGAGCAAAATCTATTTCATAATAATAAACAAACATGAATTTAAACTAATCTATGTTTCAAACGAAACATCATTAAACACTTTCGTTATGGGCGGAGCGTCGCCCGTGCCAAGCCACGCCCACCTGCGCGTGCACAACTCGCCGCCACCATTCGGAACGTCGCTCGAAATAACATTTAGGTTAGCTAAGCACCTAAACTTTATGTATTCAAATGTACTTTGAAATAATTCCAAAATCGTATCACCATTTTTTGGTTTTTCGAAAATTTATCTGTTGCACGGAGCCTGGAATTGTGCCCAGTATATGGCAATAGGCTCAACCTCACTGGGACTTATAACGCAAATGGTGAAAAGTGGGTGTACATTGTATAGCGGCATTACGTGCCGTAATGTGCACCTCTGCCTACCCCTTCGGGGATAAAAAGCGTGTCGTCGTATCGAGTATTTGGAGGCATGCCCGATATAGGGCAATAGTTCACCCTGTATTAGACATAACATAACTGGTGAAACACACTAAGATTTTCTCCTGCGTCCCGCGTGCGTGCGTTTACAAATATACAATTTCACATACACATGACTCCCAGACCCGAAATAACAATCTGTGGATCACACAAAGTGTTGTTCCCTGCAGGAATCAAACCCGCGACACATTGCTCGGCAGCCAGATGCTCAGCCACCGTGCCAACTGTGTTTTCAAATATGATATGCTTACTTTCGACCTTTAGTTCAGCTTGATAGTAAGCTGGAAGCGGCGCCCATGGACACCCGCAACACCTGAGGAGTCACAGATGCATTGCCGACCTAAAGGAAGTAAACTCTTTACTAGACTAGCTAGAGCGACGACATTGTTAGTCGCAGCGGTACAGTGGATGCAGGTGGCGGTTTGTCGTTCTACGTGGAGGACTTAGGGGGAAGTTTTGTCCAGCAGTGGACGTCTTCCGGCTGATGATGATACTACTCTTTTATTTCGTTAGTCTTTAATTTTGACACCGCTGACAAACGGTGAAGAAAACATCGTGAGAAACCTTGAGCTTATAATTTCTAATTATAAGTTTGAAATCGCTAACCCGCATTGAGCGAGCGTGGTGATTAATGCTCAAACTTCCATGTGCGAAGAGGCCTTTGGTCAGCAGTGGCCACTTATAGACTGATGATGTGTCCTCTTTTCTTGAAGGTTTAAAAGCTGTATCGGTTCGGAAAAAATGCAAAAGACAACTCAATTCACAGTTTTGTTTTTGTAGTTAAAATAAAACAACTTAAAAAGCATATAAAATTATTTTTATTCTCAAATATTGAGCATTTCTGGCACAACCTATCTATTATTCAAACATAGACTTTGTATTTCTTGCATTATAAACTTAAATACAGTCAACATCACATTAATAAATATTAATCTACGACTATCTATAAAATAATATAATAATAGTAATATTTACACCATTTATAAAATAGCTATGAATAACTCGACAACGGTTTGACAGAATTATATCCGTTTTTTAGTAGGTACGGTATTCATTTCTTTCTCAAATATAAGGAGCTTTAAGGCACGCGTCCACAGGTCCGTATCGTACGCATCGCACGCAACGGATTTTAGTTTACAACAATTTTACTATTAAAATCTTCAAAGTACTCACGTAAAAAAATTTAAAGAAATCTTATTAGTGAAATGTTTTCAAACATTTTAATAGCTCTTCAGCTATTCAGGGCGGAGACGCATCTAACAAATCAAAGATGATGAATTTCTGACCCGCCGTTTTCGAGTTATAAACGGTGTGACTAACAAAACTATTCTATAAATAGTTTTATCGATATTGCACTACAAAAATATTATGTATTGCGAATGGACATCTCCATTATAAAAGCTCTTGGTGATTGAGTGACTGACAGACTGTATAACCACTGCGAGTTTTAAGTGTGGGAGAGCCATGCCTCGGCACGAATGGGCCGGCTCGACCGGAGTGATACCACGGCCTCACAGAAAACCGATGTGAAACAACGCTTGCGTTGTGTTTCGTTGTGTGAGTGAGGTTACCGTAGGCCCAATTATCCTCCTTCCCAATTCCCGATTCCCCAACAACCCTTACATTCCTAACCCCCAAAGCCGGTAACGCATTTGTAACGCCTCTGGTGTTATGGGTGTACATGGGCGGTGAAGATTGCTTACCATCAAATGATCCGTCTGCTCTTTTACCAACTTTTACCATAAAAAAGAGTAGCAAGTTATGTAAAATTCCGACGGGAGCAAGCTAAACGGTAGTCGTGATCTAAGCTTATGCCTCGATATTAAGTACGCGCGAAATTAACTGAATTTTTCTACTTATTTAGTAACAAAACCTAAGAACAATATTTTAGTTTAAAAAATATTAAATGTCTTTACATGCAGTAGCTTCCTTAATAGTTTTCGTCGACAATTTACACTCAGTAGGTGGCGCTTCATTCGATTAAGGCAATGTCATCTGTTTACTAGTATTTTTAAATAAATATTTATAATTATAAATTAAGGTTGTCATGGTGTATCTTTATTACTAGAAAGTGCTTGCACGATGCATCTTAACCTAGCTAAACTGTTTACTCCACAAGAACTTGTGTCATCTGAAACAAAAATATTTCTTTTTTACTACATTAGTCACCTAAATAATATTTCTAATTGTTCTAATAGGGTAGATGACATTTTTTATTATAATGTCCGTGTAAATTATTTCAAAACATTAGACACATATTTTTAATCTTCTTAGGGAAACAAATTCTTTCGATGACGATGCACTTAAGCGACGTCCTGCGTGAGCGATCTAGAAGCGAACGCGAAGCGGTGCGGTGACACGCGAATCTAACACGATGCGGTGTGACGGCGGCTATGTCCTACGTGCATGTGAATCGTTTCGTTTTGTTTCTGTTTCCGACACTATAAACAAAAACGTGACACCGCTTTAAGTTCGCGCGAAAATATTAAGCCAAAAGATCGCATTCGCGCCGTGCTGCACCGCGCCTCACCGTAGGCCACGTCAATACATTTTAACAGTTTTATTGTGTCACGCCACACCGCACCGCATCGCCTTTGTGTCTACATCGCTTACGCAGGACGTCGCGCTATGCGCATCCCTTCAGGTTTGAAAGAGTACTTACTGCTTAGGAAGGGTTTTTCTTTCTCTGTCTTCAAGTCTCTCGTCTCATAAGTGCGTTGTGACGTCACGGGTGACTCCATGTAACTCTTGCAGCTCTCAGACTCCAACTGTAGCAAGACATTAATGATAATAGCGGCTTTTAGACATTTTTTTAAAGTTCATAGCGACGCCGGTGCCGCCCTATAAAGCCAAGCGGACACGCCAGATTATGTTCTGAGAATTCCAAAAGGCAATTATGGCTAATTTTCGAAATATCACTAAAACATTTAGGACACGCCAGGTGTGTTCGAGGCGTAGTTATAGAAAATCCCAAGAACACGCTTGGCGTGTCGGCGGCATTAAACGTGTTAAAGAATAAAGAAATAATTTATGAATTTTTCCGGTAAAGGATTTTAGTTTTTTTTTTTGCTACAGAATCTGGTATTGTGATCAATTTTATTGCATACAGGGTATAAGTGTGGGAGAGCCATGCTTCAGCACGAATGTGCCGGCTCGACCGGAGTGATACCACGGCCTCACCGAAATTCGAAGCGAAAAAACGCTTGTGTTGTGTGAGTGAGGTTTACTGGAGGCCGAATTACTCCCTTTCCCAATCCCCGATTCCCCAGCAACCCTTAATCCTTTATAAGGCATAAAGAACTGAACAAGTTAAAGTAAAACTTTTTGTGGTTTATTAAAGTATGTTTTTTGTAATATTCACTGAACTTTTCGTTGAAGGAAACATGGTGGTAAAAATATGCCCTTTGCCTTATAAAGGGCAATTAAATTCCTAACCCCCCAAAAGGCCGGCAACGCACTTGTAACGCTCCTAATGTTTCAGGCGGTGTTGATGACTTACCATCATGTGATCCGTCTATTCGTTTGCCGACTTATACTTACCTTAAAAAATGCTTTAAAATATATATCTAGTAATTGCATCTCTATTCGCGACCACCCTTTCATTAAAATGTCTTGTAATACAGTGCCGCTCGCACCGCAAATAGTCTATTTCAGTGGCTCGCGCCGCGTCGTCGAGCCTGTCAAGTGGGGAACTGATTCGCGACGATACCAGCTCCATGTGAGTTTAATTACATGAATGTGAGGCTATTATAAGCTTGAGGATGTGAGATTTTGATAAGTACACATAATGACTACCTTTTTATTATTAGGCTCTTGTGGTGTCGGTCTGTTTTTTTTATGGACCACGCCAGTAAACGAGCATACGTATCACCTGATGGTAAGCAATCGCCGCCGCCCATGGACACTTGAAACTTGTTCTGTATGAGCGACTCAACTACTACTGAACGGATTTTTGTATGATTTTCACCAGTTGATCGAAAAACAGGAGTAGGAACGGGGTGGTGTTTAGTCAGTAAAAGTCTGACACTCCATCTTGCCTCGTCCAAGGCGGGAGAAGGCATTGTATTAGTTTTCCCTTAAAAAAAAAAACGATTGTAGTGTTTATTGACGGGCAATTCTATTTTAACGTTCCAAAAGCGCCTATTATTTGTGGTTTGATGGCCACTTTTTTAAGGGCGGGAAAATCATCCAATGTGTTCTCACGCCTTGGGCAACGCGAGAGCGAGTGTCAAAGTCTTACTGACTAAACCACCCCGTTCCTATTCCTGCTTTTCGAGCCGGAGCCCCAGTAATTCACGGTAGTTTCGCTTAAGTAGGCAAAACCTGGTGTCAAAAATGCGCCTCCAGAAAATAAAAGGCGTTCAACGTTATTTTACAGGCTACAAAAAAACTCACAAAATTTTATTCAACCAAAAAATCAATTATTGCACATTCAACCACAACACCCAATCTTAAAATACAGCATCACAAGCGAAAACCAACAAAAATAAAACGCTTAGCAATTAAAATGATTAGTAATTTATACACGAAGATTTCTCGTGAATCTATTCACGGCCCGCGCGCACGTGTAACGATAAATTATCTGCAGACTTATATAAATGACAATTTAACATCGCAAAACATCTACACGGACGGACCGACGGAGCTATTTTGTGTATATGTGTATAGATAGATAGATAGTAAGATTGGTAAGTTGAAATGTTTGTTTGTCTGTATTGAATAGGCTATGAAACTATTGGACGGAATTAAGCATCTAGCTTCACTGACAGACAGACTGACGGAAAATTCAATTGGACGTTTCAAAAGTGCCTAATTTAGGATTAATCGAAATAAATACTTTGACTTTAAAAAATCTTTTACTAATGAAACTTTTCAGGGAGTAATTTGTTAGATATGCTATATTAAGCTCTTTTTTATGGTATAAACCGGTAAATGAGCAGACAGATCACCTGGGGCCTTAGTCTGCTATTATAAGTGAGCCTCTTGCACTGCTCAGTGATCGACCATTCTGACACAATTGTAATAGCAGACTAAGGCCCCTGATGATGGTAAGCAATCGCCGCCGCCCATGGACATTTGAAACACCAGAGGCGTTATAAATGCGTTGCCAGCCTTTTGGGGGTTAGGAATTTAAGGGTTGTTGGGGAATCGGGGATTGGAAAGATTGGGTAATTTGGCCTCCGGCAACCTCATTGGGACAACGAAACACAACGCTAGCGTTGCTTCACATCGGTTTTCGGTGAGGCCGTAGTATTACTCCGGCCGAGTCGACCCATTCGTGCCGAAGCATGGCGCTCCCATATTTAAAGATTGACTATATTGATTGCCTATCAGGCAAAGTATGTAGTGGCTTATTGTTGTGCACAACAGATTATTATTGCACAGCAGAAAGAGAAAAGAAAAATATAGTAAACTAGCTACTTTCGCGCGGTTTCACCCGCTCTGCTTGGCTCCTATTGGTCATAGCGTGATGTTTCATAGCCTATAGCCTTCCTCGATAAATGCACTACCCAACACAAAAAGAATTATTCAAATCGGACCAGTAGTTCCGGAGATTAGCGCTTTCAAACAAACAAACAAACTCTTCAGCTTTATAATATTATATTAGTAAAATTAGTAAATTAGTAATTAGTAATATTAGTAATTAGTAATTAGTATAGTATATTAGTATTAGTATATTAGTATTAGTATAGATGAGAAAGTTTATGAGTGAGTTTGTGTGTATGTTTGTTACTCAATCACGTCAAAACTGCTATTTAAAAGGATCGGTATAATATTTGAAACAGGGATAGATTATGATCTATAGTAATCCAAGTTAATTTTTGTCCTATCCTCTGGCAGAAGCTAGTTGCCACAACACGAAGGACAAAGCTTCTTAAAGTTACATTGTACGTAATAGAGGGCGCCACTGTCATTTAATGGCGCCAAGCCTTACCACAGCAGCAGCTCTTAAAGCAGCCTGCAGTCTCTCTATATGCTGTATGGCAGCTCGTAATATCTCCAGCTTGGGCAGTCTCCCGCTACCAGCTCGCGCTCTGATGCGTAACTCTTCGAAGGCTGCATTTACCTGGTGGAAACAGAAGTACAGTTACGACTATGTGACGCTTTTTATGGAGCTCTTGTTGGTATGAGGGTAGGTCATAATTGATCAGTACCTTTAGTACGAGTTTGCTTTATGTTTCTGATTGACCGGCTCGAATAAACCAGCTACGGACTACCTAGCGAGTTTACTGGAGCTCCGACTTAAAGCAGGAGTATGAACAGGGTGGTTTTTATTCAGCGTCTCTCACTCTCTCTCTCACACACACGTCACTCCCTCTCACCTCACACAGTAATTGGATGATTTTCAAACCTTAAAAAAGCCAATAGACATAAACGGGACCTTAACCAAAAAAAAAATACATTTGAAACATGAGTTTTTTTTTTAATGGGACACGCCCGTCGCATCCTCCCGAACCTATGCAACTCCTGTAAGCCAGGGTCTACATTAGATACAATTGAAGTCCCGCGACTTCAGTGTTCCGCTGGTTTCATGGTCCCCAAGCGTCCCAAGACATGAATGACTGTCTTGCATCCCGCAATGAAATAAATCAGAAGATATTATTAGTGCAGAAGAAAAAAAATATTATTAACAGCTCCACACAATAACTATTTCCAAGCAAAAAAATACCTCCACGTACATAATGTCGGTCGTTTACAATTATACCGTAGTTCCCAGTCGCAGTATCCTCTGTATATAATCGTTAAAAACTTCGAAAGCATTATAATTTATTTTAGCACAGCTATTAGTACACCGCCGAATGGACGGACATCGTAAATAAAATGCTAAGAACACACGCGAATTAGTCAATTAGGTTTGGTACACAATATAGGGCTAGTTTCTGTCAATTTTAAGTGTGGAAGAGCCATGCTTCGGCACGAATGGGCCGGCTTGACCGCAGTGATACCAAGGCCTTACAGAAAACTGACGTGAATCAACGCTTGCGTTGTGTGAGTGAGGTTGCCTTAGGCACAATTACCCCCCTTCCCAATCTTTCTAATCCCCGATTCCCCAACAACCCTTAAATTCCTAACCCCCAAAAGGCAACGCACTTGTAATGCCTCTAGAGTTTCAAGTTTTCATCAGGTGATCCGTCTGATCGTTTACTAGACATAGAATAGTGATAATGACGGAGTATTATGAAAATTAAAAATCTATTTAGTCCATCAGTTAAGTAATGAAAAATATTAGATAAGTACGGTACTTATTTTTTTCACAAATTCTTTATAGAACACAGAGATACAAATATATTTAAGTAAACTTAAAATTGAGTAGTGTTTCAGTACTCGGGCATTAATCCTACAGTTACGCTCACAACTACCCAACGAATACATAGATTGTCCAGTACAAAACAACATTATTTTAACTAAACAGCATGCTCAATGAATACTTAAACTAAAACCCAAAGAGACACCCGTCAGTCTACACTAGGTTTAACACTAAAAATACCCGCCGCCCGATAAACTCGAGAATATACGACATACATCTTAATTTCCCATAAAAACAAATTTATTCAGCTCTAACGCCGCTCTATTTATTTTTAAAACATGAACGCTTCTGTCGCTGTTGTTACAAGCCTTAAATATTATCAAGCTGTCAAATAAATCTGTCAAACTTTATGTCAGTTTGACGTTTTGAGTTTTTTTTTTGTGAGAATGAAATAAAGCATTGGAATGAACGAAGTGTTGTTTTTTATTCATTTATAAATTATTTATTTTTAATTAATTGATCTATTTTTGTTTTGAAGGATTGGAGTCTTTGTGTTTGATGTTTTTTGTTTAATGTAATGGGTAAAGTGGGTTTTATGGTAGCCATTGATTGTTGCTTTGATCTGGGTATATCCTATGCGATTGTTAATCAAAATATGATAGATTTCGGTTCCTGAATCGATAAAAACAGTTTTTTTGTTCCGGAATTAGTTTATTTATTTCTATAGAGTTTGCCCGCGTGATTTAGTCGTTGCCATTATCAATTAGGTACATAATATGTGCGTGGATGAGTTTACAAACATACACATGACCAGTGCCGGCGTTAGGGGGGGGGGGGCGTGATGGGCCGATGGCTTAGGGCGACAAATTCTAGGGGGCGCCGATACCGCCGCCGATGGTATCCGCAAAAAACTAACACTTGATATTGCTTCCCTCAAGTGGGCGCCATAATATTTTCGCCCAGGGTATCAGTAGTCCTTACGCCGGCACTGCATATGACGACCAGACCCAAAGCAAAAAATTGTGGATTACAATAAAGGTTGTCTAACCTGACGAAGATCATAGGTCGCCTTCAACCTGGAAGTCATTAGGCTAGGCCTATGACCAGTAATTGAGTAAATATTTTGTGGTTAACAAGATGGTAATAATGATAACTCAATGATGACGATATGTTGATGACACTTAAAACATAACAGGCGAAATCTCTACAACCGGGACAGCAATATCACATTAAACTTTTTAGTTTTAATGGCCATCAAACAAAAATAACATCAGATTTGTAGCCAGTTTAATTTTAAACAGGACTTATTAGATACGGCTCAGTGACAACAACTGATCCGGTACCACGGATAATATAAAAAGAGTATTCAAACTCTTTCTTACGAGTATGTAGGTTCGGAGATAAAAAATTACGGATATTTTTGAAGACATATTTTGACAGCTATGACATATCGTTCCTTTTTCATGTTTGAATGTTAAAAGGCGGGTATTAGATTTTGAGGTTATTTTTATACAGAAATGGCGCCATATTGTTGCATCAAAGAATTATACTACTTGATTCATTAACGAAACAGTTGGAGAAGTAACTGGGTGACCGACTTCTACGCGAAGTATCGCGGATTTGAATTCAGCAAGGATCTTTTTTTATCGAGCGATCCACAAAATATGTATGAATAGAATAGTTTAAAAACCGCTTCTGCAAGTAAGCCTTAACAGCAGGGTTAACCGCAAAAATTGTAATTTTTACTTCGTGGGGTTATCAACCTAATTTTTTATAGTATAAGCCGGCTATCGAGCAGACGGATCACCATAGTAAGCAATCACCGACACCCATGGACACCTGAAACATCAGAGGCGTTACAAGTACGTTGCCACCCTTTTGGGGGTTGGGAGTAATCATATCGTAAAAAACTACAGAGTCGTGGACTTAACGGCATACTGGGGCTCCAGCTCAAAGCAGTACTAGGTGATGTTTAATCAGTAAGAGTCTGACACTCCCTCTCACCTCACCCAAAGGCGGGAGAAGTCATTGGATGGTTTTTATTCCTCAAAAGAAGAGCGGTTCCCTATATCAACTCAAAAATCTATTTTTATTCAATTTCACGCCACTCAATAACTACACTTGACAGTTTCTTAAGAGCTTTAAAATGTCGCTTCATTTAATTGTATTTTAAGTGCGATTGATCCCGAGGGAGGGGCGTGTCACGACATATTAACGGCCCGCCGCACGCGCACGTGTTAAATGACCCTTTTAATTTTAGGCGCGAGTTTTTATATTAATTTAGTTTAATTGTTTGTGAGGTGTCGCGGTTTGGTGTAGGTTAGGGAGTCATATTTTAGAACAAGATTATCGGGCGGGATATTTTTTTTCATAAATGTCGCCCCCCCCCCCCACTAAGTTTATCTCCTGTGTCGTAGGTGCATTTACAAACATACAAGTTCGCATACACATGACACCCAGACCCGAAAAAACAATTTATGGATCACACAAAAAGTTGCTCCGTGGGGGTATAGAACCTGCTACACGTTGCGCGGTAGCCGATTGCCCAGTCACCGAACCAACCGCGCAGTCCTACTTACATTTTAATTGTATTAAAAAAAATGATTTTTTAATGAAAACTTGTATGATGGCGCATTTACATTAGTCGGTTAGACCGTATTCGGCTGCAGGCCGTATTCGGTTACCAACTAATATAAACAGGTATTCGTTTGGCCGTATTCGGTTTGGCCGTATTAATTCGGTTTCTGTTAAACCGAATGCGGCCGCCGCCTTCGGTGACCGACCTACGACCGACCTAATGTAAATGCGCCATGACGCACCATATGATGGGGAGTTACAATTGCGTAGCCAATTTTTTACAATTAACATACAACGCAAGCTTTGTTTCACGCCGGATTTTAACGAGGCCATGGTAACCAAATCAAATCAAATTTATTTTCAGAATAGCTTCCATAATTTGTTAGTAACAATGTTCTTAGGTTATATTAGTAATGGAATAATACGCTTTTCCAAAGAATTTATACAGTCTTGTGCATCCCAAATACTAGTGAGTCGCATGCTCCAAAGGATTTAAAGGGATTATGTGATTCAACCAAAATACGAATATTTATATATACCAAACCCTTTCACAAATTCCCTGTTAAAACTACTCAATACATTAAATATATGTACAGTTTTAAAATAATCCCGTTTTAATCCGTAGTCGCATGTCTGTAGTATAAATAAATACCGCGACATTGCCCGTTAGTCACGTCCAACGGATTACTGCTTGTATTTCTAAAACATGATATTTCGGATTTTGTCGTCTTGTGTGACGGTTAAACAGAATGCATTATTCAACACCGTCACTGTTACCGTGGGTGTCGACGAGATTCTTATTTCTTAGTATTGTAACCATCATCTCTATCCACCCTACTGGTTTTTTATGGTATACCAATAGACGGATCACCTGATGGTAAGCAATCACCGCCACCCGAAACACTAGAGCGTTACAAGTCCGGCCGGCCTCAGCTAGTTATTTTAAAGATTGACGTGTAAAAGTATTATCTTATAACCCACTTACAAAAATAAATATCATTTATCATAAGTGCGTTGCCTGCCTTTTGGGGCTTAGGAATTTAAGGTTTGTTGGGGAATCTGGAAAAAATCGGGGATTGGGCAAGGGGGTAATTGGGCTTCCAGTAACCTCACTTACACAACGCAAGCTTTGTGTCACGTTGGTTTTCTGTGAGGCCGTGGTATCACTCCGGTCGAGCCAGCACATTCGTGCCGAAGCATGGCTCTCCCACACTTAATTGTGTAAAATAATCGACAAGGCGGACATTAAAATAAAAAAATGTCATCTACCCTATTATGATGAAATGCAGTTTTATGGATGAATTTCAATGGATTAATTCCCCCCCCCTCCCCCAAAATACTCACACCAACTTCTATGTCTTGGCCGTAGCAAAGTTTTACAAAAAATATCTGTAAAATCTACAAAAAGTTGCTGCTATCAAGACGCACCTTCCCACGTTGTTCCATCGCGGAGAATCTTAACACCGCGATTCAGAAAATCTGTCTCAATAAAAAGCACCCTCTATTAACCACTGCGCGTACTAAATCATTCCCGTGTTTCAAAGCGAACCGTTATTCGCGAGTCATTTTAAACAGTTTTCGTCAAATTGTTTTAGATAGCTAGGTGGCGCTGCTGTACAAGTAATATTGTACGATTCAATCTATAATATAAAAATAAGTCGGGTTTTCCTTCCTGACGCTATAACTCTAGAACGGACGAACCGATTTCCACGGCTTTGCAGTCGTTGGAAAGGTTTCGGGTTCCGTGAGGTTTACAGTAACGAAAATTCAGGAAAAAAATAAGAAAAAAGCAGAAAAGCATGAAAAAGCATTGGTGGCGAAACGGAGATCGCCGGGCTTGCTATTTTAATTTTTAGATTTCTCTTATTTTTTAGTTTATAAGCTTTCTAGTTTATTTGTAAATATTATGTAGAAGTATATTGCGCCCGGGGGCTCGAATTTGCGGTGTTCGGCTAAAGTAAGTGAGGATAATATACGTGAATATTTATTATATTATATGACAAAATAAAAAAAATACGTGTCTAAGTCTAAGTCAAACTCAAAGCATTTATTTCAATTAATCCTAAATTAGGCACTTTTGAAACGTCAAATTGAATTGTCCGTCAGTCCGTATGGCGAAGAACGAGCAAGAAACTCCATCGTTACTCTAATATTTTTCATTACCTAACTGACGGACTACATAGTGTTAGATATAATTTTCATACCACGTCATCATTCCTATTACATCGACCCCAGTTTTCTGAATCGCTGTGTTAAGATTCTCAGTCATTCGATTGGGTCGACCTTTTTTTGAGGTGGAAAAATCTTCCAATTACTTCTCCCGCATTGGGGAAGACGAGAGGGAGTGTCAGACTCATACTGACTAAGAAGGAGAGTCATGCTTCGGAAGTAATGGTTTTTATGGCATAAGCCGCCAAACATGCTTACGAATCACACAATGGTAAGCAATAAGCATCGCCCATGAACATCCGAAACAGTAAAGGCGTAACAAGTGCATTGCCGGCCTTTCCGTGGTTAGAAATTTGAGGATTGTTGGATATTTGGGGATTATAGGGAGTTTGGAGAAGGGGATAATTGGGCGTCCGGTAACCTCACTGCCGCGACGAAATACAACGGAATTGTTTTTTCACGACGATTTTCTATGAGGCGCGCGGGGAACACGATGTGCCATACGCTCGGGTCAAGTTCTGGTTGGGCAGCGAGTTAGGTACCCTTGCTAGCCGTCCGCAGGCCCTACGGTGAAAGGAGATCGTCGTACGATGCCCAACGCCCGGGGTGATTCCGCGACGGCTAGAGCATTAGGAGGTTATTTATATTACCATCTTATCTTTACATTGTGGATTTGCAATAAAGAATTATGAATTATGAGGTTCGTTCCCATACGCGTCCTACCTCCCCCTTGGCTAGCAATAAGCAATACCTAACAGTACCTACTAGTAAGGGGTTAGTTTAGACACTACGTCACACTAAGACACTATTCTCTAAGAAATGGTTTAGGAGCCATAAGAGCACAAACTTTATAAATAAAACTAAAAGCAATCGTAAGATATGTGAAACCAATAGTTCTAAAAGGCTTACAAGTTCGCGACAAACTTGAACGTTACTTAGATAGCTATCCGTATTACTTAGTGAAGTTGGTTCTAAGTTAACTTTTAAATCGATAAGTTACAGCGTGGATATGTGGTTATAAAGTGGTACATTGAATTTAAGATTTTCAGGCAGGGTAGAATTATGAGCTGCGGACTACCTAGCGGGTTTACCGGGGCTCCGGCTCGAAAAGCAGGAGTAGGATCGGGGTGGTTTTTAGTCAGTAAGAATCTGACAATCTCTCTCGCCTCACCCAAGGCGGGAGAAGTAATTGGATGATTGAAAAAAATAGTAGAATTATAGGTACTTGTCACCATTTTTGCTCCCGCGGATTTTATGAGAGTCGACTAAAGCACAATGGTTAAAATTATTGAACGATTTCTATCCAAATTCTTCAGAGTACCTAGTTATTCGTTTTTTTTTGCATAATTACATTATGGCATCTCCTCTTTTTACTTACTTCATGGTTTCCACCAATAAATTGTGTGATCCCTGATTCTTGTTAAAGCTAATAAGTTACTTAAACAAAAAAAGCAACGTCACGCCTTTTATCCTCGAAGGATAAGCAGAAGTGCACATTACGGCACGTAACACCGTTATACAATCTAGGTACACCCATTTTCACCATTTGTGTTACAAGTCCCATATAATAGAGGGTCAGCCTATTGCCATATACCGGATACAATTCCAGACTCCGTGCTACTACTGAGAAATTTAAAAAAAAACGAAAAAGAACCCAGTAATACTTGGCCAACACGGGAATTAAACCCGAGACCACTTGCTCGACAGTCGCGATTACGACCGACGATCAACGAGGCAGTCACTTAACACATTGAACACCGTGGTGGTCACCGGTGACCGACGTTAGCGGAGGATTTGCCTTCAACAGTTTTCTATTGGCAGTCAAAGTCTTAAAGAAATAAGGTAAAAAATGTCCCTTAACAGTTTAATACCTACTTTGCGTAGCCGCCGCCGCTCTCTCAGTGTTGCAGCTTTCCGTCGGTCGACTGCCGCAGTCTTTCTCTTACAGGCTTTGCAAGCCCAAGCTAAACATCTTCTGCTGGGCCCCAGAACGTGTTGGACATGACCATCCTCTTTCTCCTCCATGATTTCCCCGTTTTTATGCTCATTTTTCACTTGGCAACACTGTTCGTTTAACATTTCTTTTTCATCTTTTTGAAATTCATAATCTTTGTAGTTATTGTTGTTATAACTATCGTAAATTGTGTTGTAACTCATTTTTAATAGGTTTTACTTGAAATAAGTTTATATTTTTTCAACGTCACACGTGGTTTTTTAAACAATATCCATTGGTTTGTTCGAAACTTTTTAGTATTTCTTAGTACTTTTACGATTACGTCTTACTTTATTGAATTTCGTTTAAGTTTTACACTAAAATGTACTTTAAATACTTAGTTAAATTGAGCAAAATACACTTTAAAACACTTTTAAAGCACTTTCTTCCATAATAATATTAAATAAATATCATTTTAGAACGTTAAAAAGTGTAATATAATAATATTATCCATTGCACTCCATGACACCAAAAACACACAAAAGTTAAACGCGCGCCAAATTCTGACAGTTCACCGAATCGTAAACTTTTTTTTTCGGGTGACGCGGCCGGCGACACAGGCGACACTGAATTCAGCCGAGGGTTGATCACAGTCAGAGATTTACAAAATATGCTTGCTATTAATAAACTGTCTAGCTGTGTAGCTCTCACGTCGCTGAGAGATGCCAATTTATTAGTGTTTGGATTGAAATTGATGCCGGCAATATATTCCCTTTAAATTTGTTGCGACGAAAGCTCTCCGACATTTTTATATACGCATCTCGTTTTCGTGTTCCGAATCGATTTTTAATGTGGCTTTTTCTTAACCATTCGTTTTATTTTTTTTATTTTTTGTTTTAATAATATATCTATTTAATTTTGAATGTCGTTATTTTTTTTTATAAAGGCTAGTTTTGAGCAAAGATGTTAGGTGTAAATCTTGTTTGATCCAAGGAGGTTGATAGCTATATGGCGGATTGCTGTTTGTTAGTTCACAAAACGGGGATTTTATGGGGGAAATAAGTTAATATCGTGGCGATAGTTAATTTTATTTATATTTAAGCTTCCAATTTATTTGATGTTTGGAAAGAGCTTGTTAGCTATTTCCTGTTTGGCATCAAAGATAAATTTTAAACACTTTATTTGTATCGTTTTAGATTTTTTTTACGATTTATTTCTTGTATTTCTAACTGGCTCGTTGGTTTAGTAGTAGTTATTGTAGATTGTGACTTCTGATAGTAATCATGATAGTTTATTATTTATTTATTAAGACAGGTACAGGTTAAAAACTTATACCTAGGTAATCTAGTTTGCAGTTCAAAAAAACTATATATCTAGTTTATATGTTGGATCAATAAAGTATTATTCAAGAATATGTATAAATTATTATGTTTATATTGAACTAGTGTTTGTTTGCGACTTCGCAGCGTTATATAATATACAAAACCCGCCCCAAGAAGCGCTATATCTGTTAAAAATAATGTTGTAAAATAATTCCATCAATATCTGTTGCGTAATTTTAAAGATCTAAGTATACAGGCACATTGACGGCGGCAAGACTTAAGACTTTGTTTAGAAATGAAATTGGATATAGGCCCCTAAGTACTCCGATACGTATCTTATCGTATCGTCAAGCGTTTTTTCCCCAAGGGGTAGGCAGAGCTGCGCATTACGTACGGCACCTAATGTAACTACTTTTTAGGGTGCCGTAGCCAAAGGAACCCTTATTAATGATATAAGCCGGTAAACGAGCGGGCGGATAACCTGATGGTAAGCAATCGCCACCGCTCATGGACACTTGGGAAGGGGGTAATTCGTGGGTTAAGAACTAGAGTAGCGTAAGGGCAAAATGACAACTTCTCAGGAGAGCCGAAAAACAACTCAAATTTACCTACCGTCAACTTGTAGGTCTTTTATGGCAAAATCTATAGTATCTGTATATCTGGTTTTAACTTAAAATAAAGCTTTATTTATTGGCTACAGAATACTGTAAATTTATGGTAAAAAAACGGTTAAATTTAAAATATATATATATATATTTTTCTAAAACTGGTTGACATACGTCATAATAACGGACTGCATTACTTTAATTATTTAGTGCCATAGTAGCGTAACCCACCCTTACGTTTTTTTGGCACGGAGAAAAATTACAGACGCGTACAAAACAAGGACCCATAAGCAGTAACGGCTCCTTACGTTTATTTGGCACGAAACAAATAAGGCTACAAAATCATAATTCGGTGTCCTATCCGCTCGTAAGTCGAGTTACGACCGTTGTGCTCAAAATTTTATTGACAAAATAATGTCAAGATTATTGTAAGTAGAAATACTTCCTTTTAGCAATAAACAAACTTTATTTCTTTTTATGCGTTATTATTGTACTAAGCAATCTACACACTACATCGTTCCAGTTTTTCGGCACATACAAATATGGGGATTGAAAAAGCGAATGTGAAAAAAAAATTTTTTTGAGTTTTTGCCCTTACGCTACTCTAGTTCTTAACCCACGAATTGGGCCACCAGTAACCTCACTTACACAATGAGACACAACGCAAGCGTTATTTCACGTCGGTTTTCGGTGAGGCCGTGGTATCACTCCGGTCGATCCAGCCCGGGTCGTGGCTCTCCCACACTTTCTACTGCAATGCTTCTGTCAAATTATGTGTTATCCCTTACTCGGCTCTTACAACAACCGCGGGAAGAGTAGCGCTGGCGACAAGAGGGTCTATTCTGTCACCACCACACAAAGATAGGCTATCTAAAAGTCCTAAAAAATCACAGCTGATAAAAAATAAAATCTTCTTGATTAGCAGCGCCTCTGACGGATTCTTACGGAACTAACCAAAAACTAGGGCCGCCAAAAACTGTGACAGTGATCGACCAAATTATTCTTACCATTGGCAGTGGCGCTAGTGTCTTCGTGAAAAAGTTATTTTTGTTCAAGTTTTTTCATTAGTTCCATTTTTGTCCAACCGCATTGTTAAGTTGGTAGCGCTGTTACAGTCACCGTTCTGGGGTTCGCGCATGCGTATTCGTAACTTCAAAGGGCCTGGTTCACATAGGAAGGAACGGAGACGTCGTGTGAATAAATATTTTATTAATTTATGTCTTCTTGTGTGTAGCGAAATTTTTCTATTTTTCTATTAATTTTATTTAATGAAATGGTGCTCCCTTAGTAAAGGATTGCCATACATATATTTTCGTTAGTTATTCAATCAAGATAAGTGTCAAATAGTAGATTTTAATAATGACTAAAATGGGTACTGTAGTGTTTTTAGAAGGTAGGTAATCAGTAATTTGAAAATCTGACTAAATCAGCAACTCACTAAGATATACAGAGTAAATAGAAAAAAGAATTATAAAAAAAAAACTCAATCATATTTTTTCTTAATCATACCTTTATCAATCTTTTGAACAAATCTCAAGAAAAATTCCTCAATAAAATCAAAAAAAAAATATACAAAGCAATAAAAACCAAACATTCGCGACACACACAAAAACCCGCCCCAGCTCTTAACAATGTCATAAAAACAATTTATACAACATAATAACTACTCCACACATTTCTTATTCCCCGACACAAACATCCCTCGCGATTGGGGTGTGAACGTTTTACCGAGACACTAGTACCAGTAAAATTAACAAAATAACAGTTTTTTGTACTAAAATCACGTTGAAATATATTAAAAAACGTTTTAATACATATATTTTATGTCAGTGTATTAGAATATAAGTGAAAACTTGTGTTTTTTTCATGTAACCTAAGTTAGTTTGTCGATCAAAAATGTCGTCTGCAAGCGATCCAAAGATTTTCTTCTGACATTATTTTTGAATGGTCTATTTTTGAAATTACGTTTGTTTTAATTAAACGTCGCGTTTTGTTTCATTATTTTTGAGAGTGTCTTGTTTTTTTTTCATGATATTTTTTGCCTTGTGATTCGAAACTGGAGTGACAGAGTTGAAACATAATATATTTCGTTCGTAATAATTTTTTGGTGGTCTACGATTGGATATATGTGAGTATTTATTTGTATAAAACCTTGTGTATTTAACGTTATTTTGTGTCGAAAATAATTTTATGAATGCACATGTCACTAAAAATAAATTATAATTCATAATTTAAGCAAGATTAAGAAAAAAATTAATCATGAATACAATAAAAAAATATAACCTACGCTGTCAATTTTAATGCTATTTTTTTTTAATTCCATATTCAAAATCCTGTATGAGAGACGTGCAACAAATAATAAGTACGCAACCATAATCGATTAATTAGAATTTTGAATATCGATTTGGAGACTCGATTTTATTTTTATTGGAGCGTTAAAATTGATATTGCCTGTGACCTATTTCGTAAGCCGGCTACTTAGACATGACCTAGGTCAACTAACCTGTCTAGGTACAACGTTGCAACCTCTACACTTTATTTAATCTAGTTTTAGTGCAAACTTTATGACCTAATATTTTGTATTGCAAAAGTTTTAAATACTGAATTACATAATGCTACGTCTTTTAAGCAGTGAAGTGGTAGGCTAAGGTGCATTTAGGGACAATTTATAGTGATTATTTTATCAGTTATGTTAGTAGCTAATAAAAAAGAAAATCTGTAGCCATCTCTAGAAACAACACGTTTGAAGCGTATTTAAACACTTATTTTACAAAAACATGGCAATAGACTCAGCACCTATTACATGGGACTTTCAACATAAATTGTGAAATGTAGGTGTACATTGGCATTATGTGCCATAATGTGCACCTATGCCTACCCCTTCGGGGATTAAAAGCGTGACGCAATAAAAAAAGTACAAAAACCTATTTAATTTTTTTATTTATTATTATGTTATCGACTTACTCACGTAACTGTTTGACGAGGAACTCGACTAGTTTCAGTGAGTAGCAGCGCGACAATCGCCGCGTCGTGTGTCGCGGAATGCTGCTCATGAATATGAGCCTCTTGCATGGCTTGAAACTAGTCGAGTTCCTCGTCAAACAGTTACGTGAGTAAGCCGATAACATAATCATTAATTTAGTATGTCTCACGAACATTATAATAGGTATTTTTTTTTACATTTTTTACTAGGTACGTATCTAATTGCAACTTTTTCAAAATATCTAGTAATAAAGTAAATACTAAAGATATTGCGTCTACTTAGTCATAAGGACTGTTACAGACTAGCGTATTTTTCTAAGCGTATACTCGTCATTTCATCGTACGCTGCCGCTGTGTGTCCCCTACAAGATATAACTTGGGTGTCTTCAAGTCCCGAGTGAACAGATTGCTCTTAGGTAGGCGTGCCCTATCGTTGGCCACATCATCTTACCACCAGGCGATATGGTGGCCAAGCGCCATCCTATCTTTATATATATAATTCTTCTGTAAGTGTGTATGTCACTGAACTTTTCTTAAACGACTGGACTGATTTTGATGGAATTTTTTGTGTGTGTTCAAGGGGATCTGAGAATGGTTTAGATTCACAATTTTGTCCGCTGTACAATTTTTTTTTAATTAATTTTTAATTTATTAGTATGTAGTTGTTAATTTTGGAATGTTTTACATTGGATCCGACAAATTTTCAAATTAAAAACGTGTAGACAGGACGTTTGTCGGGTTCGCTAGTTAAGTATAAAAAAATACGCGTTTATGCGCGTGCAAACAAAAACACTACTCTGGAAGTAGGCTTTATTTTCTAAGAACTTGCAACTCCACTATTAGCTTTGTCTACTCCTTTCATGTTCATCATCATCAACAGCCTATAAGTGGCCACTGCTGACCAAAATCCTCTTCTCACACGGAGAAGACGAAGTCGGTAAGAGTCTGACACTCCCTCTCGCCTCGCCCAAGGCGGGAGAAGAAATTGGATGATTTCCGCCCCTCAAAAAAAAACCCCCGACATAGTATCCCAAAAACGTATGCCAACATGGCGATTCATATTATATTTATGGTAATACGGATAGATAGAGAATATTGAATAGTTACTGTAGATAAGTATCTAGATGGATGGATGTGAATGTGTCTATGGATGGATGACCATCCCATCAATTTGGCATCTGACAGCACGGAGCGTAGTTTCTATACCGTACATCAAATATTAACATTTTAAGGAACAGAGAATAAAGTTGCCTAAGAAAGGAGGATCCTCCGACCAGGCGAGGTGATCATGCCTGGCGGGCTTTCTGCCCAACTGATGTTCGTTGGGATTTTCTATCCATGTTAATTCGAATGTAAACTTCACATGTGCGATGCAGGATATTTATGACGTCATCCGTTGATTTTCTCGTCGATAGTCTATGTGCGACTTCTGTCATCTGTCACTTGTCAGGTGTCGCCACAATATTTATAAATTACGAAGTACTTAAAGGGATAGAGACAAGTTAAGATTATTTAGATACCGAGGTAGTTCATCCGTGATCATGGCGCTTGCTACAGTGCCGAAATATCGGAAACTCATAAAAACTAATAAACATGGTAAATATCCCGTTTTAAGTTCCAATGTTAGTATTTAGACACCACTGACAAACGGTGAAGGAAAACATCGTGAGAAAATCTGGGCTTGTAATTTCTAATTATGAGTTTGAAATCGCCAACCGGCAATGAGCAAGCATGGTGATTAATGGTTAAACCTTCTCCGTTTAAGAAGATGCTTTTAGACAGCTGTGGTCACTACGTATAAGCTGTTGATGTGATGTGCGATGTGATAGTTTTTCGAATAGGGCCAAAGTTTTTCAATATTTCTCGTATCGTTTCGTTATTGCTAACATGATTGTCTATCACAAACTGCGGTTTTCACATCTGTTGTGTGAAATCTGTTGATGTGAAAACTGTGTAGAGTCGAGGGGCTTACTTTTGAATCCAAAACCACCCCGTTCCTACTCCTGCTTTTCAAGCCGGAGCCCCAGTAAGCCCGCTAGGTAGTCCGCAGCTCCGGATCAGGAGGCCTACTCTAATTCAACGAAAAACGAAGTTTCGTCCGAAACTTCGCAAAGGTACTACAATTCCATTTTCATCATTCCAACTTTATTTTAATTAATATAGGTAATTAGTAAGTAAATCAATAAATTTAAAGAAGAATAAACGAAACTTCGCATTCGAGAACCGGAGTAGACCTACAGGTATCAGCCCTACTGAGCCCGATCTGAGGTCGTCTGAGGCTCAAACATTGATATTGTGGAATTTCGTACTCTTGAATTGCAATACTAGCGCCCATTGCATCCGTATTGCGTGAATATTGAATGAACTAATTGGTATTGAGTTTGGTTTTACAATAAAATAGCGCCCTAGCTTCTCATGGTGATATATTATGCATGTATTTACATATAATATAAACCTTCCTCTTGAATCATTTTATAGTCTATTAAAAAAACCGCATCAAAATCCGTTGCGTAGTTTTAAAGATTTAAGCATACCAAGGAACAGAGAAAGCGACTTTGTTTTATACTATATAGTGAAGAATTGTATACATAATAGAAAGACTGCCTCGTTGGTCGAGTGGTCGCAAATGGGACTGCCGGACAAGGGGTCTCGGGTTCGATTCCCGGGTCGGGGAAAGTATTATTGGGCATTTTTCGGTTTTTCAAAAATTTCTCAGTAGTAGCACGGAGTCTGGAATTGTGTCCAGTATATGGCACGTCACCCCCTATCACATGGGACTTATAACACAAATGGTGAATAGTGGGTGTACATTGTATAGCGGCATTACGTGTCGTAATGAGCACCTCTGCCTACCCCTTCAGGAATAAAAGGCGTGACGTTGCTGTTCGTTAAAGAATTGTGTGCCATGTACCATCTACTCCTTTAACAAAGCGTATCCATTTATATAATTCCTCACACGATCCATTCGCATTATCTTTACCCATCGTTTTCCCTCCCAATCCTTACATCTGTCAGCATTTAAAATGCATCAATCGTTCGTTTTGTTACAAGAGGTCTCGCCCCAAAAAACAAAAGAGGTATCGTGGCTAATGTGCTACGGAACTGATTCGATCCATCACGTATCTACAAAGTACCTTTTGTATATTACTTTAAAAAAACTAACCGCCTTCAAAAGTTAAGTTGTAAATCTCCATTTTTTCAAGTCGGTTGATATACCTAAAATTTTATCCTATGGCTGGAAAATACTACTCTAAAAACCGCATACATACATGTCAAACTAAGGACTTTCTCATTTTTGAAGTCGGTTAAAAATTAACATAAAATTACCTACATAGGTACTTCTCTGCATGAAGTAGTTTACAAATACGCACGAAGCGTCGATTCAAAGCATCAGAGACAGTGATCAATAATTTATATTTACTATTGTAATCTTCAAACACAACACTACAACCCATTGAAGCCTTGGCAGATACATTTAGAACATCTTATATATTATAGTCTGGAAATATAAACTATCGGACAATGTATAGGCGAAACCGCAAGCAAAAGTCAGTAAAAACATAAGAGAATAAAAAATCTGCCTAAGAATAATCCTAGTTTAAGAAAACACAAAGCAAAGATTACCCTATTCACGTTTAAACAGCGGAATTATGCCAAAGATCTACTAAGCAGAGGCAGAAAAATTCGAATAAAGCATTCTTGACAACATACCTCGCAGATTCTAAGGTATTTGTGGAGCGGCCCATTCTCCTGTCTCTGTGAATATTATCAGCACCATCTAATAATTGCTGTTTATTCTTGTACTGAAAGATAATTGAGAATAAACCTGGTTCTTTAAATGTCAGTGAGCTTCGTGTACGACGATTGCGCGTTTTTAATTGTAAGGGTGTTTTTTCACAAGAAATGTGCAATGTAGCTATGTTGCGAGGATGTAATAGCTAAGTTGTGAAACTATGTGACCGTTTCCATTGATACTAAGCTTTGTAGCTGTACGAGGAAAATGCGCAGCTCAAATATGTAAAGTATACGATAAATTATAAATTATATTTATTTCTGCAAGTAGGTTACAAAATAACACTTTTACACGTCAATAATAGTTACATATTAGTTAGGAAGCCATCCGCAGCATAATACGAGTAGATAGCACGCATCAATAGTACGCATTATCATCATCATCGTGGGCGTCTCTCGGCTGATGCGAGAGACGTCCACTGCTGGACAAAGGCCTCCCCCTTAGTCCTCCACGTAGAACGAGAAGCCGCCGCCCGTAGTACGCATATCTCCACTCTTATTGGTCATAGTGTGGTGTTTTATAGCCTATAGCCTTCCTCGATAAATGCACTATTCAACATAAAAATAATTATTCCAATCGGACCAGTAGTTTCGGAGAATAGCGCGTTCAAACAATCAAACAAACTCTTCAGCTTTATAATAAAAATATGTATTATCTCCACATAAAAAACATAACTTAGCTGAGTCCGTTTCCACCAGTGCTAAGCTATGTGTACCAACGAATATGATTGGTGGAAGCCAAAAGCAATCACAGCAACGTAGCATAGCACCCTAAGGGTGCATGCATTTTCCATTTCATCAGATATGGGTATGTACGTGCTGTGGATGTGTGCAATGGATGGCTTCCCCACTATCGATACATCGCATACTCAAGTTGCGCATCTTCCTCGCACAGCTACATAGCTTAGTATCAATGGAAACCGTTACATAAGTTTCACAGCTTAGCTATTACATGCTGCGGGCCTGCGGGCGGCGAGTAAGGGTAGCTCGTCGCCCGACCAGAACCAGACCGGCGGCGCGTCGCGTTCCGCGCGCGCCTCTAAGAGCCATCAGACCACCACAGATGGGGCCCAGTAGGGCTGATGCCTGATCCGGAGCTGCGGACTACCTAGCGGGTTTACCGGGGCTCCGGCTCGAAAAGCAGGAGAAGGAACGGGGTGGTTTTTAGTCAGTAAGAGTCTGACACTCTCTCTCGCCTCACCCAAGGCGGGAGAAGTCATTGGATGATTTTCCCCCTCAAAAAAAAAAAAAAAAAAAAAGCTATTACATGCTCGTAGCATAGCTACAGAACATATCTCTGGTGGAAAAGCAGCATTAATAAAATGAATGGCCCATTTCAAATGAGTTGTCACACGACAAGGCAAGTACGGATGTGACTGACATGTGTTTGACATAATTGTATCTAACTAGTTCAAAGTTCTAGATGGAGGCTTCTTACCGCTGGTAGCTATTGTGCTTATTATGAAGCCTATTTATTATGTTCGGGTGTGTAAGCAGTGCCCTTAGTACGAGTTTGCTTTGCGTTTAAAGAAATCGAAACGAAAACTCGTCTGGCGCTCTGATTGGTTGGTTTATTCGAGCCGGAGAAACAGTACCCTTGACCCTAATAGTACGAATTTGCTTTACGTTTTGAACGAAAACGAAAAGAGAACGTATTGGATTGACCGGCTCGAATAAACCAACCAATCGGAGCGCCGAACACAATCTCGTTTCGATTACTTTAAACGTAAAACAATGTTTTAAAACAGTCTACGAGACGGACATTAAAATAAAAATTAATCACCTACCCTATTAATATAGTTATAAATCGAACGTAATATAAAATGTCGGGTATCATAAAAAATCTTTAGTTAGGCTACCTACCCGACTAATGATTTTTTTATTACTTATATTACATATCGTATATTAAAGTAGGTATAATTTAAGGGGTGGTTGACGAGTTAACACGGACAACGCCGCGTGTAAAAGCAACTATCTTCGTACGTATAGAGGAGTTTCAATAATTGTATTACGATAGCACTCTGCTGCCTTGAACCCTTTTAACGTCTTTGGTTCAATCAAAGGGTCGCGCAAAATATGATTGAGAGGATTGTTAGCATTTTCTATAAGGCTTAGAATGCATTTGGTTGTAGTTTCATCTCTAAATACATGCAACATCCCACCTTTTATCCCGAAGGAGTAGGCAGAGGTGCACATTACGACACGTAATGCCGCTATACAATGTACACCCACTTTACACCATTTGTGTATATGTATACAGGGTTATTTGTAAAACACCGGTAACCTCTCAGGACTACGTTACTAACATCATAATCAACAACTTTCGTTCTATGACTTTTAAAAATTCATCATATTAATATTTTAATTCATCAGATTAACACACAAAAATAAAAATATTTAACTTCAACTCTCTAATGCCCGAATACTCAAACGCTACTCAATTTTAAGACGCTCTCAAATGTAGTTCTGTCACTATCAATTCTTTATAAAATGACAGAGATAGCACGATATTTAAGTACAACTTAAAATTGAGTAGCGTTTGAGTATTCATACATACTAGTGGTCGCCTAGTGGTCGAAATTCGACCATATACGATTTAATTTACAATACCACTTTACATACGTTCAAGGATAATTTTTTATTTAACTCAAACTCAAACAAACTCTTTTATAAAACTCTATTCATATGAGACGTGAAAATATCATCGCAATGTCTATCGATTTTGACGTTTTGTCATATACGATCAGATACTATGCATGTGTGTGTAATGTTTTATTTATTGATTTAATGTACTTTATAAGCATTATTTTTGTCAATATTAGCGTTCTCCACTTCTCCTACACATAAACTATAAGTGTACCAAATTTTATGCTCCTATGTCCGCGCAATTTTCGTAAAAAGCGGTCCAAAGTTTTTGCATCACGTATTAATATATAGATATGTTACGAAGTCTATGCGAAGCAAAAGAAGACAATAGCGAGGGGAGCGGGGTAAGGGCGGCGGGGGCGCATGAACTGTATGTAGGTACAGCAAAATACAAAGTTGAAATGTGTTAGATAGGACAACGATATATTGAAGGTTTGTTTTTGGTTAACGTTTTATGTTTTGTAAAAAGTCGTAGAACAAAAGTTAAGTTGCTGTCTGTGATGTCAGTCATATAGTCCTGAGAGGCCACCGGTGTTTTACAAATAAAACTGTATATGTGTTATGGACCCATTTCACAAACCTGACATTTGGAGCGCATTGTAACCTTATCAGTTGTACAGGTGACGGAAAACGGAATTTTATAGAAAGATCCTCCTGACCTCAGAAGAATGTCAAAGGGAGTTGTGTTTTTGTAAAAATGGTATGGTGTTGTGGCGACACATTGACAAGTAACAAGTGACAGATGACAGAAGTCGCACATAGACTATCGACGAGCAAATCAACGGATGACATCACAAATATCCTGCATCGCACATATGAAGTTTGCATGCGAAATAACACGGATAGAAAATCCCAACGAACAACAGTGGGGCAGAAAGCCCGCCAGGCTGATCACCTCGCCTGGTCGGAGGATCCTTTTTTTCTTAGGGAACTTTACTCTCTGTTCCCTAAAGTGTTATCGGCTTAATCACGTAACTGTTTGACTTCAGTCCACATTCATATTGAGCTGCGGACTACCTAGCAGGTTTATCGGGGCTCCGGCTCGAAGCAGGAGTAGAAACGGGGTGGTTTTTAGTCAGTAAGAGTCTGACACTCTCGCCTCGCCCAGGGCGGGAAAAGTCATTGGATGATTTTCCCATCTTAAAAAAAAGAGGTTCATATTCATGAGCAGCATTCCGCGATACACGACGCGGCGATTGTCGCGCTGCATGAATATGAACCTCTAGCATGGCTTGAAACTAGTCGAGTTCCTCGTCAAACAGTTACGTGAGTAAGCCGATAACATAATAATTAATTTAGTATGTCTCACGAAAGTTATAACAAAAAAATATATGGATTTATTAACAAGAGTTTTTTGGGGATCTAAGTTAAAAATAAAGTGGAATGGAATGCCATGGTGGTCGGGAGATTTAAGAGTTTCTTCTTCTCATAAATGTAAAAATGTATCAGTAGGTACGAAGTCTGAAATTGTACTCAGTATATGGCAATAGGCTCACCACATGGGGCTTACAACACAAATGGTGAAAAGTGGGGGTACATTGTATAGCGGTATTAAGTACGTGCCGTAATGTGCTCCACTGCCTACCTCTTCGGGGATAAAAGTCGTGAAGTTGTTAGTTAGTAGTTAGGCTTCCTCTCTCCGCCTGTAATGGCTAATCAGTTAATCCGCCATTTAATCCCACGCGTTAAACTAACTTACGGTGTGTGTGTTACCGAAGTTAATTGACCTATTAAACCAATTCTATTAGGGAGTTGGAAAGATGGTTTATTTTCTTCTGTCCAATAACAACAAGGCTTTTTTTAATAATAACTATCGAGAGACATACTAAATTGACTAAAAATCACGATTTACTCACGTACATTAATAGAGAAAAGCTCTACTAGTTTCGAATCACAGCTGCGTAGCTTAGTATCAGTGGAAACGATCACATGGTTTCACAGCTTAGCTATTACATCTTCGTAGCTTTGGTACACATTACATCTCTACTGGAAATGCACTATAGTAGTTTTCTATTCTTCTATATGACTAAGATTTCATAAAAAATACCTAGATCCGGTACTACCTTACAGACATCCGGAGCTGCGAACTACCTTTTTTGTATGAAGGGAAAAACATCCAATGACTTCTCCCGTTTTAAGTGAGGCGAGAGGGAGTGTCAGACCCTTACTGACTAAAAAGCACCACATTCCTACTCCTGCTTTTCGAGCCGTAGCCCCGGTAACCCGCTAGGTATTCCGCAGCTCTGGATCAGGCATCAGCCCTATTGGGCCCTATTCTTTGAGTGCGAATTTTGACGTGATATTTTGTTTGCGTTGAAAACACTGTATATACTTAGTTAGATAGTACCTAACAATAGAAATAAGATTTCATTAAAAATTACCTAGGTACTATTTACATAGAAAATAGTTTTTAGTAATGCAAATACTCAAGGACTTTCAAAATTTTTTATTAAAGTATTATAATTTATGAACAATTCTGCCGTAGGTTGAGAGATGATTGGTGTGTAATTAAACTAATAAGATCACTACTATTCTTTTCGGCACTTACTTAACTAACTAAAATTATTCACGTTATTTTACTGTGGTACTTAGAAAACAGAAGGAAAATATTTAAAATTGAACTGTATTCCTTTACTTTCAGGTCATATTAACTCCGAAAAAGATGGACATCAGCAGAGTCGTAACGATGGAAAGCCATTTGAAGACTCGTCATAATTATTCTTAATCAGGTGAGCAGAACACTAAATGCTTTACAGTCATTCTAGACTTGCATGTACATATATCCTATATCCTCTAGGATGTCCATAGAGGATTTATATAAGTCTTTCACAAATCGTATATTTTAAATAAGTAAACAGTACCCTTTTGTTCGGCTCTCTGAGGTCTTAGTACGAGTTTATTTCCCGTTAACGAGATCGGCGCTCTGATTAATTCGTACCGGCCAATCAGAGCGCTGAATGTGCTCTCGTTTCGATCTCGTGAAACGTAAAGCAAACTCATACTAAGCGCGCTCTCGTTTCGATTACTTTAAACGTAAAGCAAATTCAAAATAATCATTTTTTTGGGTCAGCGCTGACTTGGCGTCAGTTACTGATCCTGCCTAAATCTACCTTTATTTATCTCCATTAAAGGGTGAACGGACTATTATACCTTTATCTCTTTCTCCCCTAGCGAGTGAGAGCGCTGAGCGAGCGAGAGAGCGCAATGCATCCGACCAGTAGGTGACGCTGTCGTCTTCACCCGCGGAACATGTCATGGGACTCCATAGAGTCGCGCGACTTCCTAGGGTAAGTTATATTTTTGGAAGTGGTATTAACAGACATATAATCAAGCCCAAACACAAAGTAACTGCTGTAATTCGTTGAGGAGTTCCCTCGACTGTGTTTTGACTACATCATCGGATCTACTATACTTCTGATGAATTGTAGAGCGACCTTCATTGAATTGTAGTACTTTGTAATACTTATCTGCAAATAACCAAGCGCAATTTGGCTGATTGTCCATTTTCAAAGGTCGATTTCAAATTTTCAAAAACCATTACGTTTTTTTTTTATTTAGGTATATTTATCTTTCTATACTGTCGACCATCAATATACAAGATTCTCTAGTCGTGGAATTATATAAAATCTATTGGAATATAAAAAAATAAGATCGGTTATAAACAAAGTAAGAATACCTATGGCATAAAATTACATTATTCCACCAAAACCAAAAACCAACAACTACACTTGTTGGTGGTACAGACTACAAATGACGACGCTAAAACCAGAGTGATCTAAGTGACATTTTTACCAAAAATTAATATACAGCTCATACGTTTCCAACAATAACGCTTAACGCATTTCCTCAATTTTCTCAGAAACATATTTTTGTGCCCTAGATCACTCTGGTTTTAGCATCGTCAAATATAGTCAATACTCATTCCCTGGTGCTAAAAGATGATATCCACCATTTCCAGCGGGGTGCCGGCTCACCAGCTGTCGGCGACACGTCTGCTGAGCTCACCTGATCCATCCAGACACCACCTCGATGAGCCACAAGGTAATACTAACCTTCTGTAGGTGTTGTTGTTGAAAAGTTATACGTTGGTTACAACCGATAGTCGTAGGTACCTATAATATTTTTTCATATTAAAAATCACGGTTTACTCAAATAAATTAATAGAGAAAAACTTGACTAGTTCTCTCTATAACTCGAAACTAGTACCGAGCACAATTCCAGACCCTATTACTACCCAGATTCTATTATAAAATCCTCAAAAAACTGTTTATTTCAAATAGACCAGGAAGGCACTTTTGAACGTCAAAGCAAATATAATAATATTAATAACGTCTGTCTGTCTGTCGGTCAGTCCTCTAGTGAAGCTAAAGAAGAACGAGCAAGAAACTCCATAGGTCCCCTCCATAGAACCCCCGATAATCAGCTGGCAGTCCGCAGCTCCGAGAAAACAACTCCATTGCTGTTTAAGTGTTTACCTTCTTTCTTCAATCAACTCTTTATCTCTTCTAGAAGTATACCCGTTCTCCGAGGACTTCCGCAGCGGTGCGGCCGGCGGCGCCGGGTCCGGGCGTAACGGCACGTTGCGGTGGGGCTCCCGGTTCGGCCCGGCGCACCGGCCGCCGGCCGCCGGACTACTCGACTGCTTCAGAGCTTGCAGGTCCAGATTGGACCAGTATTTGGCGAGAAGGAAGGTTGGTATTACTACTCTAAAAGTCTATTGACGTGCTCCACCGTAGGCCGCATCATCACTTACCATCAGGCGAGATAGCGGCCAAACGTCGGCCCATTTAATATAAAAAAAATATATTAATTAAAGCCTTTGTTTGTTATGCCATACGAACATGATGTTCCGGATCAAAGTCAAAGTCAAGTCAAAATCATTTATTTCAAATAGACCAGGAAGGCACTTTTGAACGTCAAAGCAAATATAATAATATTAATAACGTCTGTCTGTCGGTCAGTCCTCTAGTGAAGCTATTTGCTCGTTCCAAAGTGTAGATTCCTATGGAGAAGAACGAGCAAGAAACTCCATAGGTTACTCTTTTTCAATCAGATTTACAATACAATTTTTGGTTACATTGTTTCGATTACTTCAACTATGTGAGAACAATGTAAAACTAATATACAGTCAAAGTGACAGAAAAAGAAAATAACCTAGAGGAAAATAAAAATTAATGCAGTCCGGAGCTGACAAGTCCCAGTTGACAGCGCCCGTTCACGAACATGACACGTACACCAGCACCGCCCAACTCAAACATGTTGCAGGGAATCGAGCGATCCAATGCCCGTGCCACCGCCAATGAGACCTTTGAGTGAGCATGACAACTCCAAGCTGACATAAATGCATTCTACTAGTCTAATTTGATTTCAGTTAATTACAGGGCTCTCACATTTACAATAATTGTATAAAGTACAGAATACATCGAAATAACATGGTTATATTACTACGTTTTATTAGTTATCCTGTGGAGCCGGACCAGCTTGCCTCCAAGCATTTTTATCTTCTATATAATCATTTACTTTGTAGTATGCTTGTCTACATAACGTTTTTTTAATACATAGTTTAAATTTTGATTCATTCAGATTCTGTATTTCCATTGGAACTCTATTATAACATTTAACACAGAATCCCATAAATGACTTACTTATTTTTGACAATCTAAAAAATGGTTGACTTAATCTATCCTTATGTCTAGTTTGATAGTTGTGTCTGTCAGATACTTTCGCAAACAAATGTAGGTTTTTTCTAACATACATAATATTTTCATAAATAAATTGACATGGAACGGTCATAATATTGATCTCCTTAAACTTTTCTCTAAGAGATTCCCGACGACCTAGGTTGTAAATAGCTCTGACGGCGCGCTTTTGTAGGATAAAGATAGACTCAACATCAGCAGCTTGTCCCCACAGCAAAATGCCATACGACATGATGCTATGGAAGTAACTGAAATACACTAGTCTTGCCGTGCCTATCTCGGTTAGCAGTCTGATCTTCCAGACAGCGTAAGCTGCAGAGCTCAATCGTCCCGCTAGCGATGTAATGTGGGGACCCCATTGCAATTTGTCATCTACAGTGATTCCTAGGAAAGTAGTCTCTTTTACAAATTCTAATTTCTGACTATTTAATGATATGATCTGGTCTATTTAGCGAATCATCAAGTGCCTATATTGACGGTAGTAAAAATCCTACACGTCATAATATTTCTCTCTAAAAGCTAGTTGCTTTCTAAAAGTTTCTTTTGTCTAAAAAAATATTAAGAACTACTTTTTGCCATTTTTTGGTGAGACGTGAAACTTTGCCCAGATTTTGTATTAAATTGAGAATCTTGGAAATCGAAATTTCGATAATATTTTTTTTATGATCATAGGCAAATCAAGAGTGAGGGTGCAGATTCCGATTCTTATTTATTTTTAAGGATTTTACTAAGAAGCAAGTTACTAAGAGTCCTCCTTGCTAAACAATAAACGTTGTTATTCCATTTCGATTACAAAAAATCCCAAATCATCCACTTCTTAATGATGTTTCCTTATCACCAGATCGAGCGTGGAGTCCGCCTATACGGACAGAACGAGCAGAGACTAGCAGTGAAGGTCTGGCTCTCCGCCCTCCGAGGAGTGAGGCATCGGAGTGACAAGTTCGCGTTACTAGGACATCTATACCAAGCTTACATGGACTTTGGGAAGTATAGGTAAGATTTTTTTATGGTATAAGCCAGTAAATGAGAGGGATCACCTGATGGTAAGCAATCGACGTGAAACAACGCTTGCGTTGTGTTTCGTTGTGTGAGTGAGGTTACCGGAGGCCCAATTCCTCCCTTCCCAAACTTCCCCATCCCCGATTCCCGAACAACAACCCTTAAATTCCTTCCAAAAAGCCGGCAATGCACTTGTAACGCTTCTGGTGTTTCAAGTGTCCATGGGCGGCAGCGATTGCTTACCATCAGGTCTGCTCGATTACCGGCGTGATTCATAAAAACAAAAAAAATAAAAAAATCGCCGCCGCCAATGGACATCCGAAACACCAGAGGCGTTACAAGTGCGTTTCTGGCCTTTTGGGGCTTAGGAATTTAAGGGTTGTTGGGAAATCGGGGATTGGGAAGGGAGGTAATTGGGCGGAAACCTCATTCACACAAATTCACACCCGGAGCTGCAGACTGCCTAGCGGGTTCTCCGGCTCGGAAAGCAGGAGTAAGAACGGTGTGGTTTTTAGTCAGTAAGAGTCTGACACTCCCTCTCGCCTCGCCCAGGACGAGAGAAGTCATTGGATGATATTCCCCCCTCAAAATAAAAAGCGTGGTATCAATCCGGTCGAGTCGCCCCATTCGTGTCAAAGCATGGCTCTCCCACATTTATTATTGACCATTTGGGTATTTGACCATTACACACATATAATTTTCGCCAATTTGGCGTCCCATCTAATTATTATTCTATTCTTTTGCCACACATCTGACAAGCCCAGCCTTTCACCAAGCACTGGACAGACACAATATCATACAAAAACATAAAATACAATAAAGAAACCAAAACTTTAGACAATGTTTACTTTCTTGGACGGTCTCCAAATAAAACGCTATCATAATATGAAATGAACGTTACTTTTTTGGTATCCTGCCAAATGTCCGCGGAGTAAGAGTGATACAATATAAAGTATCATGTTGATATTTTTCGGTTTTACGCTACATACAGTATACAGTTGAGTGTAATATATAATGGAAATATAATGTACTAGCTTCTGCCAACGGCTTCGCCCATAGAAAGTCCTATCACGTAAATCAGCTCATACTCTTTCTGTATACCAAATTTCATTAAAATCCGTTCAGTAGTTTCAGCGTGATTGGCGAACAAACATCCAAATAAACAAACTTTCATACATACATACATAACTTCACGCCTGTCTGCCATGAGGGTAGGCAGAGACAATGAAACGCCAATTGCTACGAATCTTACACACCTCTTTCGCTTCATCAACAGTCATCAGTCTTTTTATGCATGCTTGTCGGTTAACAACTGCCGCCCATGGACACTTGAAACACCAGAGGCGTTATAAGTGCGTTACCGGCCTTTTAGAGGTTAGGAATTTAAGGGTTGTTGGGAAATCGAGGATTGGGAAGATTGGGAAAGGGCCTCCGGTAACCGCACTCATACAATGCAAACGTTGTTTCGCGTCGGTTTCTGTATCAATCCGGTCGAGCCGGCCCATTTGTGCCGAAGCATGGCTCTCCCACACTTCATTTAGGAGTTATAAGCACACCTACATTCATATTCGAATAAATCAATTAATAAACAGTAACTCATTCATAATCACAACAAATGCTATTCGTAAATTGTTTTATACTCCTTCAAAGTAATAATAATGCTTCATTGAAATGATACATTTTAATTAATAATATGATTAATATAGGTAATAAAGGCGTGGGTACTATTACCAATCAATGTCTGGGTACTTTATGACAGTAGTTAAACTGGTAGAGTGTCTTGGCAAACACTATTGACAAGGATTGTTCTAAAGAAATGGTTATGACTATAACCATTATATAAGTAACTAGCAAAACCCGACGAACTCCGTTTCGCCATCAGACGGGCTATTTTATTGATTTTATTCAGATTTTTTTGCTATAAACCTCACGGCGCGCAAGACCTTTCCAACGAATGCAAAACCGTGGAAATCGGTTCGTGCGTTCTGGAGTTATAGCGTCAGGAAGGAAAACCCGACTTATTTTTATATAATAGACTAGCAAAACCCGACGAACTCCGTTTCGCCACCAGACGGGCTATTTTATTGATTTTTTTTGCTATAAACCTCACGGCGCGCAAGACCTTTCCAACGAATGCAAAACCGTGGAAATCGGTTCGTGCGTTCTGGAGTTATAGCGTCAGGAAGGAAAACCCGACTTATTTTTATATAATAGATGACACCTAACCACATATCATCAGCCTATAAGTGGCCACTGCTGACCAAAGGCCTCTACTCACACGGAGAAGGTTTGAGCTTCAATCACCACGCTTACATCTTCGCTGCGGTAATAAAATGTATTACTTTCACCTGCTACGGTGGGTCGGCGGTCCAAACAAGCCTGCCATAAACTTTCAGACAGTGCGTGGCGGACCTTTTGAGCCTGCCAATACTATAATGTCCTGTCAAGTCCCGCACCGGCGGAAAGTTCTCACATTTCGCGTCCGCACTAGCTGAAAGTCCCGCGGCGGGCCGATTATGGGCGATCCGCAGTGAACGTGTTAATGCGTTTTGGCGATTTTTTATTTTTTTTATGGAATAGTAGGCAAACGAGCAAACGAGTCACCTGATGGTAAGCGATCAGCGCCGCCTATGGACACCCGCAACACCAGAGGAGTCACAGGTGCGTTGCCGATCTTTTTAAAAAGGAGTATGCTCTTTTCTTGAAGGTTTGAAGGTCGTATCGGTTCAGAAATACCGCCGATACAACGATTCTTAGCGTTATTTTCCTTCACCGTTGGTCAGTGGTGTCTAAATAATAGTAGGTTTCGAACCCACAAACACGGAACAGCTTATTTTCATTCTCCAATTTTTAATTTTTCAGAGAATCTCTAGAGTTCGCGAACCGTCAGCTTGGTATATCTGAAGAGTTGGACTCCGCTCCGATGAGGGCTGAGGCCTATCTGAACCTGGCCAGAGCACATCAGACCTTGGGTGGACTTGACAGGTAATGTAGACACCTAATAATTTACATAATTTTTGGTTAGGTAGCACGAGAAGACGTTTTAACTGATGGTAAGCAAACAACGCATGGAAACAATTCAACACCAGGAAAGATGGATGTGGTACCTTGATTTTTTTAGGAGTTGGAGATTGCGAATTGGAGATTTTGGGGATTAAAGACAGGGGAAGATTAGGTTTAGTAGCACTTAAGGCCGCGATATTCAAGTACTCAAGTATTTATTGCAGCCGTAATGTACACAGGTGGTGGAAATACAATATTAAGTCACAATTATGGCCCCTTTCGGGCACAGCAAATTATAAAATTCGTAAGAGAAAGAAGAATGCCAGAGTTTCTATGAAATCTGGTCTCACTTACAATAGCTATGTGTCAACAAAAATTACTACGGCACCAAGTTCCAAATCTTAGTCCGTTCAGAGTTAAGTAAGAGAGAGGCGCCATAGTAACTTTTATTCAACTCAATATTATCTATCCAATGATGTAACACCCATAGCTATTGGAAGGTGGGACCAGAATTTGCATCCTTCTTTAGTAAACTTTCGGTTGAGCCGACCCAGTAGTGCCAAATTTCCGGCCCAGTAGAGTAAGGAATCCAGAGTCTAGTTTTCATAAAGGGGTACCTAAGCTATGTACATAATTAAGGTTTCTCTCTTCCAGAGCCCTCTCCTACGCTCGCCAAGCTCTCTACAACGACTGCGGCGGCGGCTCCACAGCTGGTTGTGTGCATCTAACCGTTGCAGCTGTCAGTCTGGAACTGGGAGCATTCTCCAAGGCCATGGACGCCTTCCAGAAGGCTCTGGCGGTCGCCCAGGCGCAGAATGATAATACGCTGTTGCTTCAGGTTTGTAGATGGTTGTTTGTTATTTTTTTTTTTTGTTTTTAAAAAAAACGTTGCCCCACACTAGGATTTTCTCCTGTGTCGTGGGTGCGTTTACAAACATACAAGTTCACATACACATGCCACCCAGACCCGAAACAACAATTTGTTGATCACACAAAGAGTTGCTCCGTGCGGGAATCGAACCCGCTACCCGTTGCGCGGCAGCCAGTTGCCCAGCCACCGCACCAACCGTGCAGTCGAAGTTTGTTGAAGGTGTTGGGTAGTTTTAAAGTTTGGAAATAAGTTTTCACTCATCGGTTAATAATTGGCTACCGCGTAACTTGTAGCGGGCTCGATTTCCGCACGGAACAACTCTTTGTGTGATCCATAAACTCTTGTTTCGGGTCTGGGTGTCATGTGTATGTGAATTTGTATCTTTGTAAACGCATCTACGTCACAGGAGAAAATCCTAGTGTTGAACAACATGTGTTTCAAATTTTCATTGAATAAAAATAACTATATTTTGTTTGTCAGAGAAGATTGAGCGCGTTTGAAATGTGCGTTGTGTCAACACAAAGCCATATTACTTGGTTGCAGTTTTTGCGAGCAACCTTTGAAATAAGTTCAGGGAGTTCTCATACTAGTTAAACCTTAGAAATCCTTTGAATGGATACCTCCATATTCATCTACGAGGCAAACGAGCAGATGGATCACATGATTGTTAGCGATCAGCACCGCCCATGGACACCAGCGGTGCTATAACACCAAATTCCTTCCTTCAGGTATACGTAGGTCTCTCCGAGCTGTGGCGGCGTCTCCGCGACGCGGAGCGCGCGGTGGCGTGCGCGGCGCGCGCGTGCGACCTCGGCCGCGGGCCGCGCGCCACTGACCTCAACACGCGCCACCATCGCACCGCGCTGCTGCAGATGGCCGCCGCGCTCCGAGCTAGGGGGGAGCTGGGGGATGCGCATGATTATTGTAATGTGAGTAGAAATTAAAGATGGAAGAAAGAGAAAGAAATGTTCTTTCTTCTTCGTGTTTTAGTGATTAGGTTTCTTTTTATTTATCTTATGGATCACCTGATGGTAAGTGCAATACCAGAGGCGTTACAATACGGTAGTTCACTTGACTAGCCAAATTCAATACTTTTATCGAAATGTCAAAAACGTTACTTTTCTATTAATTTTGTAGGAGATCGCAACTTATGACGTCATATTTTTTTGCGTCAATTAGCATACTTACTTCTTTAAAATTAGCTAGATAAACTAAAAAAATAAGTATATTGTCAAATTAAAGAATGAAAATACGATTATTTTGGAATATTTTATTATATTGAAATATCAAAATAATTTATTTTTGATCTAGTAAACTAGCCTATTATGTTGCCGACTTTTTGGGGGTCGGAGATTTAAAGACTGGGGATTGGGGGTTGGTAGATTGAGAAAGAGAAGGGGAGAATTGAGTCTCTAACAACCGCAATCACATCACATGAAACAATGCAAGCGCAGTATCACGCCCGGTCGTTATATCACTCCGGTCTAATCGAAACAGCAGTGCTGAAGCAAAGCTATCCTATGTGAAATATTACTTGATTAATGCATCTACCATGTTTGAAACAGAACTGTGTTAGAAAATATATTCATAAGAATTTATTAAGGCTGACTTGAATAACAATAACATGTATATGTTAGAAAAAGGTGGTTATTAATATGGGTTTACCATAATATTACAGGAGGCATTACGATTGGCGGCAGTGGCGGGAGACCAAGGTTGCTACGCGCGCGCTGTGCGCATCGCGGGCGATGTTTATCGAAGGAAATGTGACATCGGGAAGGCTTTGAGGTACTTAATTACTTTTTAAATATCTACAAAAGAGTTATAATGACTAAAAGAAGATATATAGCGTAGTAAAATAAGGTTAAAATTTGTCTAACATACTTATTCTTGATGTTAATGCAAAGAATAAGAAAAATATTATTGGCGCCCAGCATGGGACTGATGGTCCCACAGTGGGCGCCAATTTTTCTTCATTAGATTTGAAGCTAAAAGCTCACACACACACACAACTTCACGCCTTTTATTCCTGAAGGGGTAGGCAGAGGTGCACATTACGACACGTAATGCCGTTATACACCCACTTTTCACAATTTTTTTTGTTATAAGTCCCATGTACTAGGGGATGAGCCTATTGCCAAATTATCCTGGACACAATTCCAGACTCCGTGCTACTACTGAGAAATTTTCGAAAATCTGAAAAAAGCCCGGCAGTACTTTACCCGACCCGGGAATCGAACCCGAGACCCCTTGTTCGGCAGTCGCACTTGCGACCACTCGACCAACGAGGCAGTCAGAGGCTAAAAGCAATAAAACTGATATATCATTTAACCATTAAACCAATTAGTATTATATACCATTAATAGTTTCCCATAACAGATAAAGAAAGATGTTTTATAAGTTTTAAGGTTATATTATGTTTTATAAGTTTTAACATTCACACTAGAATTTTGCTCAGTGCTATGGCTGCATTAAAAAATACATAATGTCTTTTAGAGACCACATTGACAAGTTAAGAGTTACAAGTTAAGACAAGAGCAACTCTTTGTGTGATCCACAAATTGTTGTTTCGGGTCTGGGTGTCATGTGTATGTGAACTTGACGACACAGGAGAAATCCTAATGTGGGGCAACGTTTTGAAAATTCCCAATTGCCCCCTTCCCAATCTTCCCCATCCCCGATTCCCGAACAACAACCCTTAAATTCCTAACTCCCAAAAAGCCGGCAACGCATTTGTAACGCCTCTGGTGTTTCAAGTGTCCATGGGCGGCGGCGATTGCTTACCATCAGGTAATACGTCTGGGGCCTTAGTCTGCTATTACAATTGTGTCAGATTGGTCGATCATTGAGCAGTGCAAGAGAGTTGGAGCTATACAACCTACATAGCTCCGTCCCTCTGCTGCTCGATTACCGGCTTGTTTCATAAAAAAAAAGTACAGTTTTTTTCAGCAATGATCCTCCCACTGCAGTGCAAAGGCTACCCTCCTTCCACTCCTCTCTCTGTAGAGCTTTCTTTTCATACCAATTATATGTATCCACAGACACTACGAAGTAGCAATGGGCGCTGGGCAAGCGCTGGGCGACCGTCTCGCCCAGATGGAAGCCATGGATGGCGCGGCGCGCTGCCTCGAGGCTCTCCGCCTGCAGGGCAGGATCTGCAACTGTCGCCCGCTCGAGTTCAACACCAGGCTGCTTGAGGTCGCCACTTCTGTTGGGGCTAAGGTAAGAACTTAAGAAACTTCTGGATTATTTCATCTTTTTTATGGGGTATGAAGTAGATCACCTAATGGTAAGCAATCGGCGCCACCTATGGACACCTGCAACACCAGTGGCAAATGTGTTGCCGTTCTATTGGGGGACTTGAGTTTACTGATTATTTCACTGCGGACTGCCAAGCGAGTTACCGGGGCTCCGCCTCGAAAAGCAGGAGAAGGAACTGGGTGGTTTTTAGTCAGTGAGAGTCTGACACTCCCTCTCGCCTCGCCCAAGGAGAAGTCGTTGGGTGATTAAGGGGATTATTTCAAGCCAGTTTCCTGTGAGGTCGATTCGGTATTACGCTCGAGAAGGTTCATTCATACCGAAATATGTATCTTGGACGCGAAGAATTTGCATTATTTACTTAACAGATGGATAATTGCTATACGATTTTAATAAAATATTGTCGAAAGACAACAAAAGTCATTTGTATTGATTAGCCGATTACAGCTGCTATTTTAAAACATCTCATCATAAATCATAATAATTAACAACCTATTAATAAACGTTGTCTGTAAGGGAATTTGAGCTGTTTTCTTTCTGAGGTAGGTTCCATTTTTGTTTAAACAAAACAAAATTAAAATCTTACTTCTCTCATCCTCAGATGCTAGTCCGCCGCGTCCGTCTCCGTCTAGCGGAGATATACACGGGCCTGGGCGACAACGAGGCGGCCGCTAGGCAACGCCGCGCTGCCGCCGCGTGGGCCGCGCCCGCCTGCGCTCGCTGCAGGGAGCCCCTGGCCGAGCGGGCCGAGCCACTCGCCTCACTGCCTTGTGCACATATTGTGCATCATGCGTGAGTATACACTGATCATTAGTTCCATAATCATCATCATCAATTCGTTTATAAGGGGCGCAGGAAACGAAACTTCTCACGCCACAGCCGTCGCGAGAGACACTCCCGGCGTCGGAAATCGCGTGACGATCTCCGCCCACCGTAAATGCGAGTCTGCGGCGGTGAATTTGGTTGTTTCACGCCGGTTTCCTGTGAAGTCGTGGTGTAATGGTGTTAAAACATGAAACTGCCACATGAAACTTAAAGGCCTAAGAACTTAAATTGCAATCTTCAGTCCGCCTGCCCTGGAGAGATTATGGCATACCCTCATAATATGGAGCTGCGGCCTACCTAGCGGGTTTACCGGGGCTCCGGCTCGACAAGCAAGAGAAGGAACGGGGTGGTTTTTAGTCAGTAAGAGTCTGACACTCCCGCTCGCTTTGCCCTGGCGAGAGAAGTAATTGGACGATTTTCCCCCCTGAAAAAAAAACCCTCATAATATGAAGAAGAGACTCTCTTAATCCAGCAGACTGAAATCATGTGTTGTTCAAGACAAGGTACAGTTAAAAGAAAGTTACCACAATTGAGGTGTTTATCCCCAGCTGCATGCCGGAGTCGTGGTCCCGGCGCTCGACCCGCAGCCAGTCGGGCGTGGAGTGCGCGGAGTGCGCGTCCCCCCGCGCCGCCCGCGCCCCGCCGCCCGCGCCCCCCGCGCCGCGCACGCTGCCCACACAGGTACTTGTAGCGAACTATCTCCCCCGGCACTGCAACTCCTGTAAGCCAGGATCTACAGTAGATACATGAGAACATTGAAAATATGTTATGAGTCACACCTAAGCCTAAATCAGCAGACAGTTTTATCTGTTGATAAATAAGCAATCGACGTCACCCCAGTCGAGTTAGGGATTTGAGGATTAAGGATTCGGGGATTAAGATCTTTCACACAATGCTGTGGTTGTATGACGCCAGCGTATGATTTTCTGGTATCACTCTGGTCAGCATAGCCATAGCTTTCCAACGCGAAAGTGGACTTATTACCTCTTTGAAAAATAACAGACAATTAACATTAGTCATTACTAAATGACCGGAAAAAATAGCTTTACCTCTACATAAATACGCTTGAATTTCCAGGATTTCCCATTCGGTACACCGCCAACGCTTCGCGAATCAGACCTAAACTCCATCATATCTGACCACAGCAGTCAACAGGCCACTTCCAGCGTTTAATTACACATTTATTGACAGCTGACATTAATGACAGGTATTACTAAAACTATCGCAGATGGCAGCACTGTAGCTTATTTCGTGTAGAAAGATTTTCGTGCATAATTTGTTTCATTTTGTATGTTTTTAGCTTTTTTAAACGTATACATAAGTAAAATTTGATCAGTTTGAAAATAAGATACGGTGATGTGATCTAACAATATTTGTTTTTTATTTAACTTTTAAGAAATAACCTTTTTTTGTCTCTTTTTCGAAAATTTCTTAAATATTACGGTCCTAAAATACTAAATTTGCTTTTAAAACTGTATCAGTGACAAAAAATGACTAATATTTAAAAAAATACTATTAATTATTACCTATATGATTACTATTATATTATATTGAATTTAATACCTACTATCATCACCCTCGCTATGCGCAGCGGTATGAGTAGGTGTTGTCGTTTTCGGTGCAATAAAAATATTGATGTCTAAAAATTGTATTATTATCGTTAAAATTAAATGTAAAATTTTAATTTATATACTACATATTATTGTGTAATATAGTGGTTTTATATGTGGTTGCTATAATTATATGGTGTATACATTGATATAAAATGGTTAAATGTAACTTATCAAATAGAGGCAGTTCACAATTTTTTTTAAGGGGGGAAAATCATTTGTTTGTTGGGTTTATTCAAACCGGCTAATCAGAGCGCCGAACGCGCTTTCATTTCGATTACTTTCAACTTAAAGCAAAGTCGTACTAGGGCTACAAGTTTATGAGTTAATTTGAGTTTCTAATACTGCCTCTGGTTTTGCAAAGTGAGGGTGGGTCAAAGGATCTCGAGTTCGATTCCCACGTCAAGCAACGCACTGGGAATTTTTATACAGTTTAAAAAAAAACAAATATGGAGCTATTTATAACTGGTTGTATGTGAATGAACTTCTGCCTAAATGGGAATTAAAATTTACATTTAGCTTTGTTATATCAAAGTTACATAAAATTTATATCACGTGAGCAATAAAGAGAATATTTTTTGCTTATCTATAATTAAAAAATTAAATAAACAACATTATAAAACCACGAATTGATGTGTATTATAAAGAAATATTAATATTTTGAATGGAATTAACTATTGGAGCGTTTAAAAATGGAATATATGAGTGTTTTCTTACTTGTTTTAAAGTAACACAATATTGTTACACAAATGTTTAAGGTATAACACGTAACGCCATCTATGGTCTTTTATGACAGATGAGAACTGAATTTTATAATGTCATGGCAATGTGGAATGTTTTCAAGGAAATTTTTGAAGAAAAATGCTGCATGCTTTAAATACTTTTGAACCGAAAGTTCATCGAAATTGATTTAGGCACTGTATGCATAATAAACACAAATCATTTTACTTTTTCTAAAATATTTTATTTAACGATTTTTTTATAAACGTCGGACCAGTAAACGACGCGTTATGGCGGTTAACGTGTTAATAATAATATAATAATATGTGCTTTAAGACAAGTAAGAAAAAATATATAAAACGAAAATGAACAAATATAAAAACAAAAGGAACGAATGTCCATATCCCTATATTATTAAATTATAAATAAAAATAATTATTATTATATTACTACGATGTAATAAGTGTAAAGTTTGAGTCTATAATATATATATGATAAGCAAATGAATCGTCGTTGTGATGAAACTTTAGTAAGACTTTAAAAATTAAGCAAAAGAAAGCAATGTTTTCCTTTATTTTCGAGCAAAAAGCCCACCTCAGGCAAAGTATTATTGAGTTGTTTGACTACGTATCGAAATTAATCATTAATAGCTCTTGGAAGTCTCAATAATGATAACGACGGAAATCGGTCGTTAAGTCCTATCATTAAGACATTTATTTGGGTCAATCTCCAAAACAGGCGTAGTCTCATTAAAAATAATTATATTCAAATAGTAGTATTTTTTGTTATTTTCAATAAGTACGTAATTACTATTAAATATCTATATCTAAAAAGCACCAAAGCGATCACACGAATACGCCCGTTTTGTAGATTGGCCCATTTGCAATTTTATTTCACTATAAAAGGGAAACTACAGGAGGACACCAAGCTCATAACTTAACGACCGATTTTTAGTCGTTGTCATTGTCGAGACTACCAATTTAAGATTGACCGGATTCCTATTACATTAAACGCGTAATAAAAGTGGGTGTCACATGTTAAATGTCACATTCAGCATTCAGTTTGCTCTGTCTACCCATTTTATGGGTGAAAGACAAGTATGACGCTTTTATATCAGAGGTGGTAACACAATTTTTTTTATTTATGAAGGGAATGCAAGATCTGTTGTATACGCTTATTTAGGTTTATTATACAAACACTGATAAAGGCAATCTTATGAGCGTTGTCATTGGGATATAAAATAAGAATACCTAACCTGTGACAGTCTAGCAGTCACTGCTGTAATGAAACCCTCCTCTACTTAAAGCATTAACTGCCAAAAGAAAACTGTTGAAGGCAAATCCTCGGCTAAAAGTTCGTCACCAGTGTCCGACGTGACGGTTAACGTGTTCAAAGTCAAAATCATTTATTTCAAATAGACCAGGAAGACACTTTTGAACGTCAAAGCAAATATAATAATATTAATAACGTCTGTCTGTCGGTCAGTCCTCTAGTGAAGCTATTTTAAGTTAAGAGGGTTTAACATAATCTTGAGAAGCAGCTAAGTTAGAGAATGCAGTTTAAAACGTTCATGTTTATCAGATAGCATTGCTTTTTAGCGGGATCATCCAATGGCTTCTCCCGCCTTGAGCAAAGTGAAAGGGAGTGTGAGACTCTTATTGGCTAAAATCCACTCCGTTCCTACTCCTGCTTTTCGAGGCGAATTACCGCTACTTCACGTGTCTTTGTGAAATGTGGCCATGAACCGACCCCATGGCTGTTTCTGACACCAACAGAAGAATAGTGGCAATGTGTATGCTACTCTGTCAGGTGACTTAACAGTACCTTGTTTTACATACATACATACATATCGTCACGCCTTTAATCCTCGAAGGGGTAGGCAGAGGTGCACATTATGGCACGTAATGCCACTGTGTACAACCCACTTTTCACAATTTATGTTGTAAGTCCCATGTAATAGGTGGTGAGCCTATTGCCATATACCGGGCACATTTCCAGACTCCGTGCTACTACTAAGAAATTTTCGAAAAACCGAAAAAAGCCTAGTAATACTTCGCCCGACCCAGGAATCGAACCCGAGACCCCTTGCCTGGCAGCCGCACTTGCAACCACTCAGCCAACGAGGCAGTACCTTGTTTTAAATGAAATTAAATGTTTACGCTCATAAGCATAGCCTCCATATAAAACTAGTTTATAGCCGTTCTCTGTTTAATTGTAAACATTGCTGGATTATGAACTATTTTTTAATAAAACGTTGCCCCACACTAGGATTTTCTTCTGTGTCGTGGGTGCGTTTACAAACATACAAGTTCACATACACATGACACCCAGACCCGAAACAACAATTTGTGGATCCCACAAAGGACTTTTTTCTGAGAGTTTATTAATCTAACGGTGTTTACAAGTAAACGGAACAATAACCATTATTTAATGTGTTTTTAGGACCGAGAATCCTTTGAAAAATACGCTTTATTAATATGAATGAAAAAGTAAGTTTGTTTTGGTACGAATTATTAATTAAATTGATGAGGATTTTCGTTTTTGCGCTGTAAAGATGGCGTTAGTGAGTTATAAGGTAATATAGAGTCTTATAGTCACAAGTTGACTGATATTATTAAATATTATATCGGACAGATAGACATAAAGCTACACTAGCGCCTCTAGCGGCGCGAAAATCCTCATTCAGATGTGATTAAGTCGAGTTGTATGCAAGATAGTTTTTAAAATATGCATAATAGAGATTTATACTATATTAAGGGTTGTGCCAAACCTAAGATTTCCCTTGATCATTTTTTTATTTATTTGGAATATATTTCTACTAAGTATGCCATTGTAACAATTATGGCATTATAAGCAAAAGTAATGGTATAACTATCAGTTTTTATGAGCCCATCTCACACAAAATAATATATAATGATGGGAAATGTACGATAAAGATTTCAAAATGTATCGATATTTCATTTTTCACCTTATCTCAGCATACAAGTCGACTATTGTGTATTGTGATCATAATTATTTTAGAAAGAAATATATATTATACGCTTGTATAGTTAACACATTCGTTGCTGTTACACTATACTATATATGTCATAGTATGTAGTTGTATATTTCTGTTACAAATGAGATATACATAACTATAACATAGTATATTAGAATATTTTATCGTGAATCCCGGAGGAAATTGAATGAATTTGTATCGATGGACAAGTAAACGGTTGGTGTTTCCTGTAAATATTAAATTAAAAATAATATCTAAAATCAAAATGTACCTTTATGATAAATATCTTAAATTAATTATTATTTTTCAAAAATATTACACTTTTCGATCATACATAACCTCTATGATTTTTAACTGTCAAAATTATATTTTCATACATGACATTACGTTTGACATTTACAAATGTCAGATTTAAAGGGAATGACAGTTGAGAGTGTCATCGGGATTCTAAGCCATAGGTAGTATAAAAATCAATCATAAATATAGTTAAAAAAAATCTGAAATTCAACATAATATAATATATTCTAAATCCATAATTAACTGCCAAATTTTAATCGTCAATTAAGAATAACATAATATAATGAAGAGAGCATAAATATACAGTATATAGACGCACTGGTTTGTCGGGCACATTAAATGTGGGAGGACGAATGAAAAGAATAATTAAACATTTAAAAAGAAATCTTAAAAGTGTCACTGCCAATCCGAAAACTCGTATTCAGTTGGGAAAAATTGCATAATTGTTTATAATAGTGTACAGTGGCCAGTAATTCAATTTACTCTATCTGTAAACATTTTAAAAGTGTTTAGACTGAATGGGATATTTACGATCACGGATAAACTGACAGTTCATCATCAAGTGCCGTAATCCGTGATCCGTTTGCAACAGTGCCGAAATATCGGAAACTCACAAAAACTAATAAACATGGTAAATATCTCATTTTACGTTCAGTAACTTCAGTTCTCATTTGAAAGAAAGGACAGGGTTTACCTGAGCTGGCCACTATACCTATTTCGGATTACTACCGATTAAAATAGAAGGGTTTTCGCCAGCTTGCCTTAAATGTGTGCCAAAAATAACTATGAAACTTAAAATGTAATAAAAATATTGAACGAAAATTACTCTTTTCGCTCGTCCTCAAAAATTAAACACTGTTGAATGTATAGAGAGCATTTATTGATTTATCCATATACATATTATAGAGAAGATATAAAATATATCCATAAAACATAGTCCAAATTCTATTACCGTTATTTACATACCTATAAAACTTATAATCAAAATATTATGTTACAGAAATTATATACGAAAATAAATATTTGTAGAAGTAAAACTACTTCCTTCCTTTCAGACCTTTGCATAGAGGTCGCTACTATACTTTTTAAGTGCCAAAATCTGTCCAATAATAGTTAAATTTAAAAATAATATTCTTTTTCTTTATTTTTTTACTTCTGCAAATAGTAAACTATGTATCTGTATTTATTAAATACTGAAATAAACCTCACTTCGTCCTATCTACTATGTTTTAGCTAGACAAACTGATTTAGACTAATATTTAGTTAGCTTCAGATCCAAAGCCTTTAGTTTCGATGGGTTACATTTGTATACATTTTTCTCGATTATAATTATTGCTAAAGACATTGTATGTATAAAATATACCTAAAGATGTATAAAAAAAAAAAACAATTTAAATGGCAATGCCATTTGGGATACCCAGACATCTCTGTTAGGTTCGGTTCATATCAGACGGAACATGCGTCGCGTATCATCGGTCGCGTAACGCCAGAACAGACAAATGTATAGAAAAACAATTGACCGTTCACACTCAACCGATGATACGTCAGTACGACCGATTATACGCTCGACTTATTTTACATCAGATATGAATCGACCCTTAAGCTTGAATAAATATCGATAAAATCGTGCAAATGTTTCCCATCACTAAACAAAACGCGTTTAAATAGATAGGAAATAAAATGTTAGTTAGGCATTATCCACATGTCTAAATAAGTCAGTCTAGCTACTTATATAAGGTGTTCTTAAATTATCCGCGACGGCTTTAATGGGAGGTAGTGTTGTGTTTGAAGATTACAACATTGACTCCACTCTGCTTAAAGTGTTTCACAAATACGCACATTGCGTCGACACATCGAAAGAGATAACTCTTTCATAACAAACTGACTAGTGGATTTATTGTAGGTATAAAAGAAAAATGACTCATGAATTTATATTTACTATTGTAATCTTTAAACACAACACTACCTCCCACTAAAACCGTGGCACTTTTAAAGCTACTCATATATGTTTTTGAAATTTCATAAACGATTTGATGACTGGGTAAGCGTTCAGAAATAAATCTATTACAATATTTCCAAAGTAATAAGTTGGAATCTCATGGTGAAAGTCTTAAATGCAATCACAAATCAAAATCTAACCAATATTATAAACAAAAGACTTGACAAAGCCAAAAAAAACTCCAACTAAAAATAAATCTTGGTATCTAATCCTTACTAAACTATAATTAGGACAAAGAATACTTATATTTAATATAATAAAGAAATATAGTATTATAATATATCTTAACTTTATAATGTATGTACCTGCACGAAAAATTACCTTTGCAAAATTACTCTCATAAAAAATATCGCCTACCGACGAATTTACCGCGTAAAAAAATTGAGAGAGTAATTTTGCACGGACTAAAAATTTACTATTACCTGTTGAACCTGCCTCTGAAAGTACTATTTTAATTACTATATAAAGCTATATTTGTTATTTATGAAAAATCAGAAGACTTTTCTTTATAAGAAGGGTAAGAGTGAATTAATTAAAAAATAAAGCTCTGTAAGGATAAGTCACTGATTTTGGAAAATCTAATTATGTTGACACGTTGTTAGTGAAAAGAAAAGATGGTGTAAGTAATGAAAAGAAAATATAATTTTGATATATACCATGTTTGTACAATGCCTGCTTAGTATCTGAAAATTCAGGCTTCTTGTTTTATCCACCATGAAGTTATAGGCTGTCGAAATTGGCCATGGCTTTGGGAAAAGGGTACGGCCGTACCGCTTTTTTCTGCTCGACTTGGGGGTGGGCATTGCCCCCGGATTGTCCTGTTTAAGCATTAATTGCCGAAAGAAAACTGTTGAAGGCAAATCCTCCGCTAAGCGTTGGTCACCAGTGACTGGCGTGGTGGTTAACGTCTTAATAAAAAAAGAAGGAATACAATTATCCACTGGAGATTAGTTTTATTAAAAAACTAGCAATTTTGTGGGATAAAAACTAAATCCTATTACCTAAATCAACTCATACCCTATCTCTATAGGTACCAAATTTCAGAAAAATCCGTTCAGTAGTTTTATCATGATTGATTTATAATATGAATGTGATTCTCAAATCACAAATTAATTACCTATTTGAAACGAAAAACTAATAGATACAATGAGACGATGACTGACCGACAAAGTTATATACCTAGAGGACATGTAAAGCAAAATTTGTTCCAGATGCGCTCAAATAAGTTTGAAATAGTTAAAGGGTAAATAAAGAAAACCTTTTTTTTGTAAAGTCGCTTGAAGGAAATCTTACCTTTTCATTAACAACGTGTATTGAATAAAAAGATCTATCTTCTGTTAAACTAACTTAAAAGTCTAACGTTCAAAGAACTAAACTTTCACACTAAACTAGCTAAACTTAGATAGATTGCACTCAATTTATTAGAATTTACAATTTTATTTATTTCATAAGTAGTGTAAGGATTCGTCTCGTGCTATTGTGTACCAGATACTGTTTAAAAAAAAATATGTATTTGTTATTTATTACTTGTCTTATCTGTGCTTGTCTTTTTTTTTCTAAAAAGGTCGTACCTATGTCATGAAACATTAGAACTTGAGACGGGATATTTACCATGTTTATGTATGTAGTATGTCTATGACGCCCGAATACTCAAACGCTACTCAATTTTAAGTTGTACTTAAATATCGTGCTATCTTTGTTATTTTACAAAGAATTGATAGTGACAGAACTACATTTGATAGCGTCTTAAAATTGAGTAGCGTTTGAGTATTTGGGCATGAGTCTATGAGAATGTCAGAAACTCATAGACATATATAAACATGGTAAATATCCCGTCTCAAGTTCTAATGAAAAAATTATAGATTTTAACTTTATATTGTACAGTACCCTTAGTACGACTTTGCTTTACGTTTAAAGTAATCGAATGGACGCTCTGATTGGTTGGTTTATTTGAGTCGGCCAATCAGAGCGCTGGACGCAGTCTCGTATAGATTACTTTAAACGTAAAGCAAACTCGTACTAATGGTGCTGATAACTTTAAAAATGTATTAAAAAAATTCACGACTTAACGACCGAATTTTGTCGTTATCTGTGTCGAGACTTACCGGACTGGATTTAGCGATTTTTTTTTCAGGTTACGACCTTTTATCTTATTGTATTACTATATTTTTTAAATATTTAAAAAATACTCACTTACTCTTAAAACTGTGCCAAAAAGTTCCCATTGTGATTCCCAAAAATTAAATTTATTGTTATATAAATATGTTTAAAATATATATTATATTGTGAAATAAATATATTAAAGAAAAATAAAAAATGTAGTTGTGAAATATCGGCGTTGTGTTAAACAGTCATTTTTAGGATAAAGTATGAGAGAATAAATGAATGCATGTTATATTTTAAAATTTTAATTGAAAATATTATATTAATTTCAAAATCGTATGTTTCATTTCACCATCCTGTATAAAGGTAAGCATCCACAGGCCCACATCGTACGCATCGCACGCAACAGATATTAGTTTGTCTTGTATAGAAACTCATACAACTGCGTCCATTGCACACTGCATCCGCATCGTACGGACCGCATCATCGGCAATGCTTACATGCGATGCGTTTTGATGGCGTCATACGGAATGAACTGCGGACTACCTAGCGGGTTTACCAGAACTCCGGCTCGAAAAGCAGGAGTAGGATCGGGGTGGTTTTTAGTCAGTAAGAGTCTGGCACTCCCTCTTGCTTCGCCCAAGGTGGAAGAAGTCATTGGATAATTGACCCCTCAAAAAAAAAAAAACTTTACGTTCAAAATCCAAACGTGTAGATGGATCACCTGATGGTAAGCAATCGGCGCCACCAGCAACACCAGAGAAGTTATAAGTGGGGGTGGATGTAAGGATTGGTTTATAAATGCGCTTATAACACAGATATCCACTCATTTGGTCAATAAAAAGGGGGTTACCTGGAAAGTTAAAGAATAATTTTGTTAAATTATTAATAATTTTCAATTAATCAGATTTACCGTAACATATACAAATACAAGTACATGAGAAGTGCCCCATTATTCATTACAAACATAATAAAAAAGACAAAACATAACAAAGCCGTAAATACAAACGAATATTAAAAATAATGTCTGACTTGACTCTTGACAGACACAAAAATACTATTATTAGAAACGACCATGTCAGTTTAAAAACAAAAATACTGGTTAAAATCCGTTGCAATGTCCATTCAGTTTGTACTTTAAACAAACAAAAGTACGAAAATAATGTTAATAGTCCCGTTAAATGTGTCAAAACACTTTTATTTATTTTAAATATCCCGCTTTTACTTGACGTGTAGATTCAAATTTCTCCCGCCATTTTAAACTCAATGACATTTGCTCGTTCAGAAATTCATACGCCTTCATTCTTAGTAAACTAAAAACCGAAAATACATTTTATTTCCTAAAAATAACATTAATTCAACATAATCGGGATTAATATACATATAAATGTTTAATTCTATCTAATAAAAAGGAAAGAAAACAAGTTTTAAAATAAAATGACAACCAACAGTGGCTGTATGCAGATGAGTTCGTGCCCGTTCTTAAAACGACAAAAAGTTGTTTATAAAAAAAAAACTTGCATTTGTATTGATTTTCGCAGTATCTATCCCAGATTTTTCCCGTGAAAATAGAGTTGCAGTTCTAACTAAACAAATTAATTTCCATTGAAAATATAAAGAGAGTGTACTATAGCTGTGTTGGGGCGTCTTTATCGTACATTAAACCTACTTTTACGCTGCGTAGCCACCCGTAACGATCATACTGAATATACATTACATTCCTGTGGTGTTTTTCTGGAAAATAAGGTGTTTTAGATAAAAATGAGTGCTATAGCGCAACAAAAAGTCCTCGTCAAGGAAGGTTTATTTCAGTTTATTACAAAACATATCCCTAGTGCTGATTTAAACGTGATAGATGATATCGTTCTCACGTATGTGATTTCGATCCTGGAGGAAGCTTCGCAGGACCCGTGTTTCGATGTTGAAGGTGAGAAAAGCATTTTAAATAGATTTCTGATGTTTTCCAACCCATATTATGCCCTTGAACTAATTTTCCATCTAGAATTATGTCATAATATAGTAGTTTTTAAGTGAATCCATCTCAAATTCGTTGTATATGCTTTGTTTACCGTCAGACAGTGGGTGCCGATTCAAATTACGTAGTTCTGAAACAAAACACGATCGCCTTGACACCTAATTTCACAATTGAAACAAAAGAAATGCTGGATCACTTGTATTTTAAAGTTAAAAGTTAGCTCTTGTATCAAAAGTGAATTAAAATGCGTATTTTATTGTTGATATTTATTTAAACTCTTTATTTTATTACGAAAATATGTATGATGTACTATTTTGTTATACATTATATTACAAGTCAAAATAAAATATTTATTTTGTGTTAAACAACTTGTATTTAAGCATCGGGGCATGCAGAAGTGTTGATCTCATTAAAAATTCACTGGCCGGTTACTTCAATCTTTTCCATATTAATAATATACAATCACTGGTAAATAAAATCTCTGGCTTACTAAATCCATTGCAGATCTTAAAATAATAATCTTATTGGAATTAACATATTTAAATAAATATTTTGATATAGCAAATACTGTATAATATTTATTTTCTGCTAGCTTCTGCCAGAGACTTCGCCTGCGTTCCACTGAGATTAACAGTATCCTATCACTCAAGTCAGCTCATACCATCTCTTTATCGGTACCAAATTGCATCAAAATGTGTTTGTTAGTTTCGGCGTAATAGACCGACAACCATCCAAACAAACTCACGTTTATAATATTAGTGTGATGTGTTTCGCGAATACAGATGATTTAATGCGACAGATCATACATGTTCGCTGTCGCAGCAAAACAACATGAGCGACAGGGACACGGAATGGACAGGCGGTTAATGGGTTAATATCCTCAAAGTTGATGCAATACTACAATTGTTACTTCAGTTGTCTGCTGATCCTTTCTTATACTTACAGCCATACGCAGTTATTTAATGGTTACTTAACCCAGCCCTTAACAATTGTTTTCGATACAAAATCATTACTAAGGAATAGTTTAAGTCAGGGATGCACAGACTTATTAAGACTAGGGGCCACTCGGACAAATTATGAACGGATTGCGGGCCGCAGAAGTATAGGTAATTAATAAAGAATTGATAATAATGTATTAAAATTGAAAAATAATTTAATAATTTGAAGCGTGCACTGCATAGTGCTTACAATCTTTTTTATATTTGGCTCAAATTTACTTGTAGCAATTTATTTTTGCTGTCGGCGGGCCACCAGGATTCGACCGGCGAGCCGCGGTCTGTGCATCCATGATTTAAGTAATCTTTAAATGTCTCTGAGTGTGGCAGTTAAACTGAAAGTTTAAATGATATGCTAAAACAAATTTGAAGTAGTTATTAAAAAAAATTTTATGTTCATTATTAGAACATAATAATCTCTATACACCAAATTAAATTTTAGACTGCACTGTTGGGTTGGTGCTGTGGCTGGGCAACCAGCTGCCATACAACATGTAGCCGGTTTTTAATCCCGGACGGAGCAACTCTTTGTGTGATCCACAAATTGTTGTTTTGGGTCTGGGTGTCATGTGTATGTGAACTTGTATGTTTATAAACGCACTTGTGACACAGGAGAAAATTGTAGTGTGGGGCAATTGGGGCAATTTTGTTAAAAAACACATTGGGTGATATGATTCTTTTTATTCCACGGGAACACAGGGGAAGTCGCAGGTAGAAGCTAGTCTGTAATAAATTTAATAGTTGGCTGAATAGAAGCTGAGCGTATATCGGTATAACTCAGATCATTGGCACTATTCAGGCTTTACTGGGTAATCGGATGCTGCGCTATCACGGGTTTGATTCCTATATGAAACATATATAAAATGTAACATTTAAATTACCTAAAAGTCACGGTTTACTCACGTATTATTAATAGCGGCACACGCTGCTCATGATGAAGAGTCCCTGTGTGACTCGAAACTAGTAGAGGTTTTTTCCATTAATAAAACGTGAGTAGCTAAACCATGATTTTTACTTATTTATGTAGTATGTTTTATATACGGTTATTATAAAAATATATTTAGTGTGTTTTTAGTTAACAGTCTGATACAGTCTCAGATAGTTATATGATATACGAGGAACTTACAAAAAGGGTTGCTAAGATCGGCCGCATACCTACATTTGGTTTCCGTATCAGACTGTTAGTCCGTATCAGATTTGATCCGAACCCTGAAAGTCAGCTTGAAACATTCGGTTTCCAAACGTTGGTTGTTGGCCATCATCATCACATCAGGCGTGATAGCGGCCAAACGCCATCAATTGTAAAAAAAAAAGAGTTATCCGAGTCGGATATCTAAAAGCCGCTCGATTGCAACCCCTGCCCTATGCTGGGGCCATGTATGGCTAGTTACCGAATATTGAAGTTATCAAAGTTTTTTGAATCATACAATCATACATAACGCCTGTCTCCCATGCTGGTAAGCAGAAACTATGGACCGCCAATTGTTACGAATATTACATACCTCTTTCGCTTCATCATCTTTCTTTTCGTTGTGTGAGTGAGGTTACCGGAGGCCCAATTACCCCCGATTCCCCAAAAAACACTTAAATTCCTAACCTTCAAAGGGCCGGCAACACACTTGTAACGTCTCTGGTGTTTCGGGTGTCTATGAGCGGCGGCGATTGCTTACCATGAGGTGATCCGACTGCTCGTTTACCGGCTTCACTAGTTACATAATTAGTATAAACAAAAGCTTCTCACTCAGTCCCTATGTCCCGTTTGTATGCCTTAATCTTAAAAACTACGCAACGGATTTTGATGCGGTTTTTTTAATAGATAGTTTTAATAGATAGTAGTGACTCAAGAGGAAGGTTTTTATGTATAATACATGCATAATAATATCACCATTGCACCAATGTGAAGAAAAGAAGAAATCATCATCAGTCATCAGTCTTTTTATCCATGCACTTCGGTTAAGGACAATTTTTTTATTCATCCACATATTAACTAGCTGTTAGGTAACCTACACATTTATACTAAAAGGGTAGACAAAAACCCATTAAAAATGTGGAAACCCAATAACAAAGTAATAAGATTTCCTCCTACTGCAAAATCAACCATCAATGGAATGGAATGAAATTGAATTTCTACCAGAGTGCTTTTAAACTTAAAAGCAAACTGTTGCCCTGGGTGTTGGAAAAATGGGTCATCGATCCGGTTAGCGCCGGGTACAGGGTTACAGGTGGCCGGGACGTGTGGGAGAAGCTCTCGGTGCCTAACTAACTATATTGATTCATAGCCTTGTGATATTTGTTATATGTCGACTCATTCGATGTGAAGGGTTCGTGTTTCGAGTGGGATGACGATCTTTATGGTATTTACTCTAGGATGTTCGTTTTTGAGAGTTTGGGAGCGGAGAATATAGTAAAAGATAAGTTTTTTAATCTCTGAAGGAGGGATAGTTATTTAGTGTGTGGGAGAGCCATGCTTCGGCACGAATGGGCCGGCTCGACCGGAGTGATAACACGGCCTCACAGAAAACCGACGTGAAACAACGCTTGCGTTGTGTTTCGTTGTGTGAGTGAGGTTACCGGAGGCCCAATTCCCCCCTTCCCAATCTTCCCCATCCCCGATTCCTGAACAACAACCCTTAAATTCCTAACTCCCAAAAAGCCGGCAACGCACTTGTAACGCCTCTGGTGTTTCAAGTGTCCATGGGCGGCGGCGATTGCTTACCATCAGGTAATACGATTACCGGCTCGATTACCGGCTTGTTTCATAAAAAAAATGTAGATATGTGATCGCATTTAGGTCACCCTAAGTTCAGAAGATGCTTATACATATAGACCCTTTCCCAGAGCGTAGCGCCATATCTGCCGTATTAACTTATACGAGGGCCAAATGCGTAAACAAAAATTAAAAACTTTATAATATTTAATTTCATTCCAGAAATTATAAAATTCCAAATAATCAATTCCTCATTTTCCGCGTAAAGCATGCGTTCAAAGAAAATTAAGGTCGTAAGGGCTCCCAAATATGGGTTCGCTGTTATAGCATTGGTAAGTCCCCTCTTTGAGGTTTGAGAGACAGGGGGGGGGAAAGGTATTGGAAAATTTTCACCCAAAAAAAAAAAAGAAAGACCGAAAGAAAAAACGAAGAAAGGGCGACCCCAAACAAATTTTTCACCCGCCAAGGCACGCCACCGACCTTTCCCTGGGTATCGGTAGCTAATCACAATTTAAGGATCACATCAACATGATGCGTGTGCTGCACCCGCGACATTTCGCGTCGTGTGTCACGAAATGCTGCTCGTAAATATGAGCCTCTAGCATGGCTTGAAACTAGTTGAGTTCTTTGTTAAACAGTTAGTTACTTGAGTAAGCTAATAACATAACAATTAATTTAGTACGTTTTATAAAATTATCTCTCATAATGTTTAAAGTTTATATACATATAACTGTAATCTGTTCATGTCACTTGTTAATAGCGTGTGAAATAAATATTTTTACTTTCTTTTGCTTTTAATAATAATTAGTCCTTTTAATACTAACCTATCCCTTTTACAAAATATTGAGAGCAAACACCCAATCTTTCACTGTACTCACAATATAATCATAGACCTTTTGTCCCCCGTACGGATATGCAATAGGGGTCATAAATTAAACTAACTATCGACTGCACTGTTGCAGCGGCTGGGCGATATATTCTTGCACGGACCAACAATTTGTAGAATCCATAAACAACTGTAGCTGTTAATCTGTTTGTGAAAGCAAAACACATGTGATTTTCTCGGTACTGTAGTGACTTAAGAGTCATAATTTTGAATTCTTAACTACGTATTTTTTATTAAGGACCTGTTGCACAAAGCTTTGTTACCTTTCTGTTTGTCTATTTGAAGAATAATTTGACGCAACTAGTGATAAAATACGTGAAAATATGGAGGACTGCCTTCATTCAGTTCAGATGTTCACGTCTACTGACTGTTGATTATGATGATAACTATTGAATTGTATCAAATGATGACTAGCTTAGTGGCGGGGGAAAGTCGTTGTTGTCTGCAAAATTGTGTTTGTCAAAGCATCCAGTACAAAGTAGAAATATAAAAACAATTTTCAAAACCGAGCGACGTACTCCGATACGTACTAGGAAATGCGCTACCTTTTTAAAGGACTAGATAGGAGCAAAATGTGGTAACAATATGCAACGATCTATCCTTTTGCAAAATCTAAGCTCTGTACCCTTTTTTATGGGGGGGAAATCATCCAATGCCTTCTCCCGCCCTGGGCGAGGTGAGAGGGAGTGTCAGACTCTTACTGACTAAAAACCATCCCGTTCCTTCACCTGCTTTTCAAGCCGAAGCCCCGGTAAACCCGCTAGGTAGTCCGCAGCTCCGGGTCAACCTATCTGCCTAAAATGTACATCTGAAAATATAATTATGTTGTGATAGCAATATGCAACGAACTATCCCTTTACAAAAACCAAAAACCTAAAACCTCTATACCCTTAGTACGAGTCTGCTTCACGTTTCAAGTAATCGATACCAGAGCGCGTTCTCTGATTGGCAGGCACGAATAAACCAACCAATCAGAGCGCCGATCGTGCTCTCGTTTCATTGAGTGATGTGAATATGCAACTCTTGATATACCTACGTATTCTGTATTCAATCAAAGCATCTCTATCAGTACCTGTGTACATAAGGGACTATACAGACAGGAGGGGACGTCAAATTGTGTAATTGAAAAGCGAGAACCACTGCGTCGCATCGCATCGATCGTATGAACAGGGTGTGTCTAAAGGTTTGACTGTTTTCAAAGCGTGTTTATATGTTTTGTTGAGAGTAACCTGTGTAGGTAACGTCTTCTAGTGACATGGTTGGTGTTATAAATTAGAGATTTCCTTTTCTACGAAATTGTTCAGCTGTGTTCACAAATGTAGGTCTCCAGCAAGGGTAAACGAGGTAAGTGTGGGAGAGCCATGCTTCGGTACGAATAGGCCGGTTCGACGAGAGTGATACCACGGCCTCACAGAAAACCGACGTGACACAACTCTTGCGTTGTGTGAGTGAGATTAGCGAAGGCTATGCTACTTCCCAATCTTCCCAATCCCCATTTCCCCAACAACCCTTAAATTCCTTATCTCCAAAAGGCCGGCAACACTGCTGTAAAGCCTCTGGAGTCCACGAGTGTGGCGGTTGCTTACCATCAGGTGATCCATTTGCTCATTTACTAGCTTGTATCATTAAAAAAGGTAAAATTATTGACAGCAATTTTCTTTTAGCGACAGTCCATAAATTTTACTAGGTGTTGCTTTCATGACTGCTTATTGGCATGATGAAGGAATAAACGTACTTAATCCACATCACTCTACAATCTCCTAAATATTTCGTCCAATCAAAAATCGCAACCTGAAAGAATACAAACACACTTTTTCGTTTATAATATTGCTAATTTAACCTAATTTAATGTTAATGTATAAAGTGTATTTGTAGTAAAAAATATGATTGTAGTTAATTGTAGTGTTTAAAATAGGTATTAGGTACCATAAATATTAATTAGACTTTGCTTACTATATAAAAATGTATGACAACGGCACGGAATAAGTCCGTGGAGAACTAATGTAAATAGAATAAAAAAAAACCTTTTATCAAACCGTTTGTTTCAAAAACATACTGTATACGGTGGAATGGAATCAGCGCTCTCGACGGGAGTTTATATTTTGAAAGCATGTGCATATACACTCCGTGTCTACTCGTCTACCGACTGCCCGCTTTCATTGGGGATGGGCAGTCAAATAAAATATGACATAAAAATGTTTTACTGAAAATTTTTAGTGCATACCTTGTTGGTCGGGTTGTTTTTTTTAATTGTATTATTGAACTAACTAACTAGCGACGTACAAACGAGTTGAAAACGACTCAGGTTTAAAATCTCTTGGTATCTTCGATCAACTATGAATTTATTACTTAGAAAACATACCCATTCAAGTCCGACACAACAACATCTGGATCCTACATATAGTTGTTCCTTGCGAAAATCAAAGCATATTGCTCAGCAACTGAACTAAACCATATTTTGAAGAGGAAAGTCATCAAATTGCTTCTCCCGCATTGAGTGAGGCGGAAGGGAGTGTCAAACTCTTAGCAACTTAAAACCACCCCGTTCCTACTCCTGGTTTAATCCGGAGCCACGGTAACCCGTTATGTTATCCGAAGCCCTGAACAAGTGATCAGTCTAGCTACAGTATAAATCTGTTTAAGTAATCTATGAGCCCTTCTACGTACCCCTTCGTGCAATAAAAGGCATGATATTATGAAATGACCCTTCCAAAGCTAATAGGGCGGAAGGGGGGACGAATAGTGCATTGATGCGTAGATTTGAATCCCTTTCAATCTAAATATAGGAGTGCAACCCTGTGGCTATTTGGAATCTATTAAGGTCTTTGTAATGTCGAAGTTTGGGTTCGGTTTTAATGTTTTAATAGCTATAGTTACTAGCTGACCCAGCAAACTTCGTAATGCCTCAAAAAATGTTTTTGATCTCCTTTTTAAAACGAGCAGACGTATCACCTGATGTTATGATGAATTGCCGCCGCCCATTGACACCCAAAACACCAGAGTTGTTACAAGTGCTTTGCAGGCTTATTGGGGATTAGCAATTTAAGGGTTATAGGAGAATCGGGGATTGGAAAGATTGGGAAGAGGGGTAATTGAGT